>NC_133653.1:96900693-97500693 GCF_009905375.1 Apium graveolens
AAAACCTACCTGAAAGGTTGGTGTTCAAGTACAAAGGAGGAAGGGAGATTCAGTGGCCTCTTCACAGGATTCTTCAAGAAAGCCAAGCTGTGTTGATTAAAGTCTATTCATCCTTCAAGAAAAACTTTGGGTTCAATGTAATTGCAAGAAGATTAGTATTGAAGAAGATTGAAGAGCTAAGGAGTGTTAGAGCCAAAGATGCACTTCCCAAGACTCTTATCATCCCATACACATGGAGAAGAGTGCATCTAAGGCCCTACTGGCTGATGGAATTCATGAATGACAAGGGTGTGAGAAGATTCTTCAGACTAGAAGATCAATTGAGTATCTCTAGCAATGAGACTCTCTTGGAGATGCAAGAAATGCTAGATCTCTCAGAATCTGATGAATTAGAATTCCACAGGCAGCTCCAGAATCAAATTGAAGAAAACAACAGAAAGCTTGGAAGAAGATCCAGACCTTCAAGAAACTAGAAAAATCTGCTCAGGCTAGAGGAGCATCTTGACTAACTGTGAGCCAAACCTTGTACATTTTATTTAATTGAAGCACTCTCAGTTCATCTACTTATCTTAAGATATATGTTTAGGATGTTTTGTAATCATCAAGTGTCTCTTAATTTATGGCTACAATTCCAGTAGACATAAATTGGGGGAGATTGTTGTGAATATGTTGTGTACTTGATGATCACTTAAACAAAAATGTCTAAGTAGATTTACTTAGTGAAATTATGTAGCTCTCGCGGATAAGAATTATAGTCCCGACATATAACTCATTATAGTCCCGACGGATGATTAACTTATTAGCCATCGAGTGAGTAGCTTATGTAATAATAAGTTTGTAGCACAGTGATGTATGCACCTTTGTATAGAATTTGTAGTAGCATATAAGTCATGTTGACTTTAACTAGATATGCAGATAGGTTGATTAATTATACATAAGCAATGTCTTGTAATTATGTATAAGTGAAATGAAGTCAAGTGCCAAAATAGCTACCGACGGATGATTAACAAAGCCTTCGACGGATGATCAAATGACTATCAACGGATGCTTAACATAGCAGTTGACGGATGATCAATCATGTCATCGACGGATGATCTGAAAGTTGACGGATGATCATATCAAGAATACAAACATCAGTTGAACAGTGAAAGCTGACACACAGCCGTCGAGTTGGATACAAACACACTGTGGAAGCCCATTAAGTGGGTAATAGAGGACGAAAAGCAGCAAAGATCAAGACTGTTAGATTTTATATTTGTTCAGTCTTTTTGACTTTGTAATATTGGTAATATATAAACCAAGAGAGTAGCAAATAAAAAAAATGAATGAGATAGCTGAGAAACACAAAAACAGAGAAATCTTTGTAAGCATAATCTTTAGCATTTCCTGTATTCTCAGTATTTCCATTTGTAAGCAGCTGTGAGCATTTCTGCACAAAGAGTCCTCTCGATATATTATAAATATATCTCTGGTGGAATTGTTTAAATCCACCAGAAAGTTTTTAAAGACTCTTGTTTTTAATTACTTATGTTTTGATTCATTCAAGTTTACATTCCGCATTGTGCTAATCAAAACAAATATATCTATAATCGAGTTGAACATTTTTATTTCAAGAAAAAGGTTCAAGAATTCCATTCACCCCCCCTTCTGTAATTCTTGCTATATTGTTAAGGGACTAACAAAAGCACAATCTTCTTTGTTGAAAACAACTTAAAAACCTCTGTCTACAAATTGACTAACACTTAGAAGATTTACTTCTAATCCAACAACTAGTGCTACATCTTCAATGACAATATTTCCAGAAACAATCTTGCCATATCCCATTGTGAATCCTTTGCTGTTGTCTCCAAAGGTCACCAAAGGGCCAACCATCTCCTCAAATTGTGATAGCAGGGCCTTATCACCCGTCATATGCCTGGAACATCCACTATCAATGATCCATATGACCTTCTTTCCTTTGCCCTGCACACAATGAGGATTAATTGTGTTTAGCTACCCAAGCAGTGTTGGGCACTTTCTTCTTATTAACTGATTTTGCAGAAGTAGAAAGAGAATTTTCAGATAAAATTGAATTCATAGACTGTTGAGCATTTTCCCTTTCACATATAGAACCAACTTTTGATTCTATGAGATCAATTCTCAATTTGTGGCAACTCTTCATCACTTTCATGTTGCAGGGAATGCAGTCAAACTTGTCACAGAATGAATAAGGATCATTAGCCTTAGCTTCATTGTACTTGCAGACTCCTTCAGGTGGATTGCTAACAATCTTTTTACAAAGGTGAGTTAGGTGATTTATTGATCCACAATTCTCACACCTCTTTCTAGGAGCATCTGCAACATAAGCAAAATTATTGCTTTTGTTTATCCCAATCTTTCCATTTATATTCTTCTTTTTCTTTTTGACCTCTTCAGCTTTAATCTCCTTTACAGGCTCCTTAGTTTCTTGATTGGCTTTTAGTGTTTCAACAGAGATGGAAGACTGAGCTGTCTCATCATTTTTCTTTTCCTTGTCCTCATCAGCTATCTCCTGTTTGATGATCAACTCTTCTTCACTGAAGTTCACCTCACATGCCTTGAACAAAGGTGATTCAACTTTCTTCAAAATAATTGGAACATTCTCAGTTTCAGTTGATTTTCCTTTGTCACTGACAGACTTCTTTTAGTTTTTCAAATCCTCATAATCAAGACCAATGGCAATGTTTGCACATGGCTTGTTCTTTTCATGATATTGGCCAATCAACTCAGAAGCATTTTTGAAGGATTTCAGCTTCACTTCATTCTTCTCCAGCCTTTCTCTCAATACTGCTTCAATTTCACGTGCACACTTTAATTTGTTCTTTAAATATGCATTTTCTTGCTTAGCATCATCAAGCTCAACCAACAACAATTCAGTCTCTTGTTTTTCACTCTCAAGTTTTTCATTGATCTTTTTCAATCTGCTAACTTCCTCATTTGCAGCAACCATGCTTGTATGAATGTGGAACATTTCTGTGCTCATCTTTTCAACAGTTTCCTTATATTGACTCACATTTAAATCAATTGTGGTAAGAGTTGGTACCTGTGATTTAGATGATGAAGAATCTCCTTGCTCCAAGGCCATGAGTGCATAGTTTCCAACTTCTTCATCTTCATCATTATCTGAATCATCCCAGCTTTTGCCCTCAGCAATATAAGCTTTCCCTTGTTGCTTCTTTAGAAGAGCATCATACTTTCCTTCCAATTTAAGATAGGATTTGTCTTTCTTTTCCTTCTTGGGTTTCCTACATTCTGTAGCAAAATGGCCCAACTCATCACAGTTAAAGCACCTTATGTTTGATCTATCAACAGATACAGTTTTGTAGCCAGTTTTTCTATCAGGAGTGTACTTCCCTTTTCCTTTCCAGCTGCTGTCTTTGTTGAAGGACTGTGCTTTGCTCTTGAAAAATCTTGGTTTCTTCACTCTAATGTTAGAGAATTTACTAGCCAAGTAAGCCATTAATTTGTCTAGCTCATCAAGCTCATCAAGAGTGTAGAACTCATCTTCTTCATCCAATTCCAGTATGACTTGCTCTTTAGTGTCATTGACTCTTTTCCCACTTGTAGAAATTACTGGAGTTTGGGATCTTTGCTCATTATTAGAGGTCTGGACATCATTCACAATCAGTGCACTTGAGCCATCCATTACATATTCTTGACCAGCCCTTAATGATTTCTTTTGAGTCATTTCAAGTTCATAAGTTTTCAGAACCCCATAGAGCACTTCTAGTGTGATTCTACTCAAATCCCTTCCTTCTCTGATTGCAGAGATCTTTTGTTCCAAATGATCAGGGAGAGTAAGCAAGAACTTCAAATTCACTTCTTCAACATCATAAAATTTATCATGAAGCTGCAAGTCATTTATCAGCTTATTAAACCTTTCAAACATATCAGTAATACCTTCCTTTGGTTTAGCCATAAAACCCTCACACTGAGAAATCAATATCCTTCTTTGATTTGACCTAACCTCCTCAGTTCCTTCACAGAGTATCTCAATCTTTTCCCAGATCTGTTTAGCAGTGTCACAGTTGACAATGTTATTATACATTACATTGTCAAGTGACTCAATTAGTATCGGTTGCAAAGCACTATCTAGGGAAACTTTCTCTCTTTCAGTTTCAGTATACTCAGAGGCATCCTTGGGAGCATAATGAGCTGGAATAATTATGTCTCCATCTGTGGTTTCCTCAACTCTAACCATAGGAGTGAAGGGCCTATTCTTGAGGATCTGAATGTAAAGGTGATTGGCCATTCTTATAAACAGCAACATTTTCTTTTTCCATAAAGTGTAGTTGGCTTTATCAAAGGGAGGAATCTTGATACTACTGATTTTCTGTGTATTCATTTTTCCAAGATCTAATCTGTTTACTTTCAGATTTTGCTCTGATACCACTTGTTAGATATGAATACAACACAGGGGGGGGGGGGTGAATGTGTTTTGGCTTAAATGTTTACTTTTTGATCGACTTTGGGTTTAACAGTTGGTTGTTATCAATGATTTTGTAGAATAGATGTTAAATATAAATAACAATGCAAATATGTAAAACAAAGATCTTCAAAACTCACTTAATTTTATATTAAAAATTAAGTAGTGTTTTGCTACAAAATCTCTAAGTTCTTGGTTTAGAACTTAGCTTCTTTCTTGAGAGAGAATACAATTTCTAATCTATTCAGTCCTATCTTAAACAAAGGACCTCAGTTAACTTTATATGATAGTTAACTTTGGTTTACACAATGAACAATAAGAAGTGCTAATCGCTTTTCTAACCTGTCACTAATCACATCTATTTAAGGGAAATGTGAGATTTCCATATCTAGATTAGCATATCTTCATCCACTGTGTATTGGTTGATCCTCCTTTGTCAGTTAATCTTCACCATTAATCTTGCACATCTCTCAAGCTGCTTTTTGTAGACTTGTCAATCCATTTGTGTGAATTGTTTGTTGATTTGCAACCTTGGATATTGAACTATTCTGCAATTCTGTACTTAGAGAAATTTCTTCACTTCGAGATCTCCAATTAAGCTGTAGAGAACTCGACATCTTGATAGGCATGTTGGCTTGTCGATATCTCTGAAACTTCATTGTTGACTTGACTTATTGACAACTCTGAGTTCTCTAGTGAATTTTGGTTTATCGATAACTCAGAGTTCTCTAATGGACTTTGGCTTATCGATAACTCAGAGTTCTCTAATGAATATATACTTGTTGATATCTCTGAGTTCTCGAATGGGTATCTAACTTATCGATATCTCCAATAGTATTTCATGAGTTCTCGATAGACAATTCCTGAGTTCTCAATAGGTCTTTCTGAGTTCTCGAATGACTTCTCTATAACACTAATTCTGTGACTAGTAGAGATCTTGACTTAGAATGTTTTTCACCAAACATAATTATTCAACTCCAAGATTCTTCATAATTCTTCTGAGGCATGACCTTCTTGATCTTCTTCGAGATAGAATTCTTAGGCTTGACACTGTTTAGGGAAAAATGCTCCAGTCTGCTCCATTTACATTTTATAGACATTAAGTGTTACAAGTATAAATTACAGATTAAGGTTACAATACAACTAATCTTAGGGTTGTCAATATGACTTAGTCTTGTTATGATACAAGCATGTCTTGCACAATAATCTCCCCCAATTTGTGAGAAGATTGCTTATCATAAATTCATGCTTGTTAGCAAGACTAACCCCAAGTTAAAGAATGAAAATAAAACAATACAAAAGCTGATACAACACTTGTATATTGAACATTTGACAGTTTACAATAATTAAGTAAAGACTGAGCTTTCTGATCCTTTCTCAATTATGTTCTTAATCTGTACAAGTATTTCTAATTCTTCTAGGATGGGGGTGTCAGTTAGAGCCTCTATTAGTTTCAGCAAATCTGGCTTAGGATAACTAGCTAACATCCCTATCCTGTATCTTGACAAAGAACTAGCTTTTATATTCAGAAATCTTCCATCCTTTGATATTCTGCTCTTGCCTGCTACCTTCAACTCTTCTGATCTTCTGATATACTCATCAATGTCATGCTCATACTTTCTCCTCTTTTCAGCTAGCAAAGCTCTATGCTCATCTCTCATCTCCTCTCTGTTAACCACAAACACTGCCAATACTGTTCTTCATGCCTTAGTGGTCGAATCTTTACCATTGATCAAGTTTAGCACCCTTTTCAGTTCAACAATTGAGAGAGAATCCATTAGTCTATTTCCAAGATGTTCAAAGGACCCATCACTGTAGTAGATTCTAACTTCTTTGATGTTAACAACCCAAACTCTGACCATTCTTTCAGCTAGCCGTTGGAAGTAGTCTTCATTTGAATCAACAACATTTAGAGGTTGGAAATCATCTTGATCATATCTGTTCCAGATGGCCTTTTCACCAAATCCATGATCATTGAGAAATTCAGCTATCAGTTGTCTTCTTCTTTGTCTTCTTTATCTTCTGAATCTTCTCTTGACCTTGGCTTCTTTTGGACCTATTCCAACTGTTTTAAAGTGTGTTTTATGGGGTGGCTTGAATGAAGGTACAGTTTTGAGTCTTTTCAGAGAAGTATGGATGTGAGTGATTTGAGTTTTGATGAGAGAGTTTGCAGTGAGCTTGTAGAAATATTTAGACTTAGAGGTTTGAGGTTGAGCAGTTTTTGATGAGGTTGAATGTGAAGGTTTAGCAATTGGTATTTGGATATTTAGGGTTTGGAGGGGTTGTGAGGTATCATTCTTTTGTCTTTGTCTCCTTCCACCCCTCCTTTGAGTCTCAGATCCACTTTTCTTCTCCTTCTCTTTCTCACTATCACTTTTTCCACCAATTTCCTTGCTAGATTGACTTGAGTTTGAGCCAGAAGGATTTTTACCATCTTTCTTCTGCTCATCATCACCCAAGTCATCTTTGTTGATTTGAGTTTTAGGAAAATTGGCTTCAGGGTTATCAATGTATCTCCTCAGAATCTTGATCATAGCTTCATCTTCACTAGTCTTCAATTTCTTACTTTTCAGCCCAGACTCAAGAACCATTATCAATCTTCTGTTAGCCATGACACAGTTTTTAGGTACGTGGAAATGTTTCAGTTGCTTGGTTGTAGAGCAGATATAGTGCACCCCATTGCTTAGAGAAATTTCTGCAATTCTGTACTTAGAGAAATTTCTTCACTTCGAGATCTCCAATTAAGCTGTAGAGAACTCGACATCTCGATAGGCATGTTGGCTTGTCGATATCTCTGAAACTTCATTATTAACTTGATTTATCAACAACTCTGAGTTCTCTAGTGAATTTTGGTTTATCGATAACTCAGAGTTCTCTAATGGACTTTGGCTTATCGATAACTCAGAGTTCTCTAATGAATGTATACTTGTCGATATCTCTGAGTTCTCGAATGGATATCTGACTTATCGATATCTCCAATAGCATTTCCTGAGTTCTCGATAGACAATTCCTGAGTTCTCAATAGGTCTTTCTGAGTTCTCGAATGACTTCTCTATAACACTAATTCTGTGACTTGTAGAGATCTTGACTTAGAATGTTTTTCACCAAACAGAATTATTCAACTCCAAGCTTCTTCATAATTCTTCTGAGGCATGACCTTCTTGATCTTCTTCCAGATAGAATTCTTAGGCTTGACACTGTTTAGGAAAAAATGCTCCAGTCTGCTCCATTTACATTTTACAGACATTAAGTGTTACAAGTATACATTACAGATTAAGATTACAATACAACTAATCTTAGGGTTGCCAATATTCCTTAGTCTTATTATGATACAGGCATGTCTTGCACAACAACGATCTTTACAAGAGGAGTGTTGTCTTCTAAGGGTTTACAAAAGATATGCCCATAAAATCTATGAAATACTTTAGTAAGTGTCCAAACTCTATCAACAATAACATTTATCGGTGTCAACACAAGAAATTTTAGGAAAATACATGCCTTTAAGACTCTTATAATTATAGCCAAGATGTAGGTATCAATAATTCACATATATCGACTCTGAACGTTTACAAAAAATTCCAAGGTATGTCGTGAAAATAGGTATATGAAGAATTAATTGAGTAAGTACATTTCCTCTTTTTTCAACCAATATTGAACGGATCCAATCTCTATCAAAGCACGTATCTAGCCAAAATTCATAGTTTTTTTTCTCTTTTTTTAACTGACTGTGCAATTTCCATTTTCTTAGGCTTTATATGTTACCCATGTAGCAAGCTTTGGGCCAATGACTCCCAAACAAGATGGTCTTAGGGCACTAGGTTTTGAAATACCCCTACGGACTTAATTACTCGAGTAACAAAGGCTACAAAACAAGACTAGTCCATTATACTACTTGTGCCCATCATCTTAATTTTTTTCTCTTTTTTTATTTGTGAGGAATATTGGGTATTGAGGTAGTTTATTCAAGCATCTCTTTTTTTTTGCTTTTGCTTTTTTTTCCGTAAAAGTTTGATTCGACATTGTTTCAACATGTGGGCTTTGTCTCAAATATCGAAAACTTCCCTAAATGATCTTTCCTACAAAGACCTTGTATAAATGTGTCGTCTTGGACTCTTAAGCAAAAATTTGTTCGACACAAGTTTCATGAAGATAACATTACTCAACTATGTTCAAATCATCTCAAGGCATTATATAAATAAGTTTTGAAAAACTGCTAACACCAATTAGTATTAAAGTACAAGAGTGGACTGGACAACTTCGCTAAAATATCTCTGATTTTTTTTTTGATTTTTTCAATTTTTTTGGATTTTTATATATATATAAATACTACTAAACCCCTCCCCTATACCTAAATCATGCATTGTCCTCAATGAATGAAATGAGAGAAAAATGACAAAGTAAAATGATGAGAATACCTGATATGGGCATGACAGAGGAATAGAACTACCTATTATACAACAAGAAAACTTACTTTAATCACACATCAATGAGGTGAATCACCTCTTCCTCAGAATCAACTGGAAGTTCTAAAAATGGCTTAAGTCGTTGACCATTAACTTTAAAACTTTCACCAGTTTTAGGATTTTCAATTTCAATAGCACCATGAGGAAAAACAACATTATGTTAGGTCACACACACTGTAGAAGGGGGTTGGATACTGTGTTTATCACAATCAAATCGAACTAAAGAACTCAAATAACAGAAAACAGACTTTATTCAATATAATAAACTTTGTTACAATATGGAACTATCCTCTCTCAGTGATGAACAAATATCACGAGAGCTGCTAGGGTTACAATGAATAATATTCTCGATAATAACAACACTTATAGTGTAAACCCTATGTCTGTGTTTATATACTACACAGTTACAAGATAATCGCTAATTGATATGGAATATAATTATGCTTCCTAAAATATATCAATCAGTTATCTTTTCTTCCAAGTATTCCATTCTTTACAAAATTCCTTCTTCATGCATATCTCTTCTTACGTTTGTCTTGATCTTCTTTCCTTTCAATCAGCCGCCTTCCTTATCTGAAAGTTTCCTTTAAGTCCTGATATTATCTCCTGATAAATATCTCATGAATCTTAAGTACTGATAACTTAAGTTGTGACTTCATTATAAGTGCTGATTTCAGTAAAGTACTGGTTTGTCCTGTTTAAGTAAGATCTGAAAAATAAACATAAATCATATTAGACATGACATTATCAAATATATCTAACAATCTCCCCCAACTTGTAAATTAGCATAATATACAAGTTTAACAGATATTTGATGATGTCAAAAACATTAAGTACAAATGCATGAGAATTTGACTAGATAACTACAACTTACAGTCCTTAAAGCTTTACCAACTTTAACTTGTAATA
The DNA here is from genome assembly GCF_009905375.1 of Apium graveolens. NCBI lineage: Eukaryota > Viridiplantae > Streptophyta > Magnoliopsida > Apiales > Apiaceae > Apium > Apium graveolens. Next base: position 96,910,510 of record NC_133653.1, read on the forward strand.
ATAGCTTCAATCTGTATACACATCAGAATTTAAGCAGTTGTAGATCTTGACTTGGCTTCAATTACTGATCTCTTTAGTATCACAATGCCTTTAGCCGTAGGAAGTTTCTTTTTAACAACAAAAGCTTCAGATTTGGAGTTGACCTTTTCTAACTTAAGTGTAGCTTCTTCTTCCATTAGACTCTCAAAGTCCATTCCTAGATTTTCTTTCAGAAATAACTGTCTTGAAATTTCTTTGTCAAGTTCCAAAAGTTCATCAGAACTTATCCTTTTACCAGTATCAGAAGTTATTCTTCTCCCAGTATCAGAACTTGTTCTATGACTTGTAGTTCCAGCTCTACTTGATGAGAGACCTCCACCTTGACCACGACCTCCACCCATTCCAGAGTTTCCCGGGTCATTACCATCATCCTTTTTCTTCAGTGTCTTATCAGGTTTGCATTTGGACTTAATTACTTTCTCCCCCTTTTTGGCATCAGCAGGTAAAAGAAGAGAGAGAAGCAATTCCACTGAGGATTGGATCTCATTGAGTTGAGATTGCTAAGAAGCTTGATTTTCAAAATTTCATCAATCTGAGACTGTTGCTTCTCTTGGGTTTTCTCAATGCTGGTAATTTGGTCAAAGGAAGGTTTGAAAAACCTTTTCTTGTCCAGCTTGACAAGTGTATCTTGCTGCATTAAGGTTTCTTGAATCTTGTCCACCTTGGCCTGAGTTACAGACTGTTGACCTTGAAGGTGCCTTGTAGTAAGTGCAGTAACTCTTAGTTGTGTCTTGAATCTTCATTGACTAACAACTCATCAGCTCTTGCCAAATGATCATCAAGAATCTTTTCCGAAGGAACAAAGGTAACTGTGTTCCACTCCTTAGTCCACTCATGTCCTCTAGGAGTTTCACTCCAAGGTACTGGTACTTCCCCTGTAACAAACTTTTTGACTATTTCAGCCTTTAAAGGAGCTTGCAGAGGTGCATGTCCAGAAGGACCAGCTGTATCAGCATCTACATTTGTAGCAGCATCACCAGTATCATCAGCATTTGCAGCATTAGAACTTACAGAGTCAACATCCTCTGATAAAAGAACAGTATGAGAGGCTATGGAGGCTTCAATATCATCCTCTAAGTGCTGATCTGCTTCCAAGTTCTGATCAACAGCCATATTCAGATGCTCACCTATAGTCCGATCTTCAATGTCTAGATGCAGAGAAGGTGTTGTAGGTAATTCTGGAGTAACATCAGCATCAGGAATTGGTGTTGTTGATGGATTGATTGGAGCTGGTGGAACTTCTAAGTATAGAACCTCAGGCACAATTAGGTTATGAATATCAATCTCAGCACTTGTGCCTGGGTCTGCAGTAGATACTGGTTACATGTATAGGAGACACAGGTGGTGTAGATACTTTATCTTGAGCAATTTCCTGAGTTGGTGACAATGGAGGTGTAGATGCAGTAGCTTCAGCAAATTCTGGCTCTTTTGAGATCAGAGATTCCTGATCTCCTTCCTGAGTTGCTGCTTCCTCATCCTCTGAAACTGGATTAGCCCTGTCCCTAGTGTGCTCTCTGTTTCTTGTATCTCTTCGAAGGTGGAGATACATTGGGAGTGTCATTCAGAATACATCCTTCTAAGCCTTTTGAGAAGCTTAGAACCCCCAATTCCAGTAGCCTTCTGAGAAGAGACCTTCTTCAGCTTCTGTGACAACAGGTTCTGACACAGGAACCTGTTCCTTCATTTTCTGACTCATCTCTCAGAACAATCCTCCTTCTCTTCTGTTGTGTCTGAGGTACAGTCTTTGTCCTCTTGGGCTTTGAAGATGAAGGTCCTCACAGTATGTGCTAATGATGAAGGTTGAAATATCCTGTGAAGGTTTGAAATATGTCCTGATAGAGGGTTGAGTAGGTTGAGGTGTATGTGTGTTGTGTTCTGAGTGTTATTGTGGTGTCTGGGATGTGCTGGTGGGTTGAACATTAGGGTAAACAGATCTGTAGGTGTGAGGATCAGCATTTACCAGGATCTGTTTTACAGACTGAGGTATCTGTAAGGGTCTAGCCTACCTTTTTCTTAAGGTTAACATTTACCAAAGTCATTAAAAGCCCATTTTGCAAGCTTAAAGGGTGGAATTAAGTCAGTGGTAGGTTGGGGTTCATCAGCACAACAGAAGTTATATATAAGCTGACAGAATCTAGCAAAGTACACTACATTCCTATCTTCTGTCATCCTATCCCCTATAAAACCTAGCACAATCACTTGTAAAATCAAAGTGAGTTTGGTGAATAATAGCATACCCGATGTGCTGACTCATAATTGGAATGGCATCAAAGTTGGAACACTTGTTGGCAGAATGCCTTAGTGATACAGTCGAAGAAAAAGCTCCATTCCTTCCTGATATGTGCCCTTTTCAACTGTCCAAGCTTGGCCAAACTCTTCTCATAACCCAAATTGGCCATGAGCTATTGTAGAACAGGTTCCTCCGCTGTTGAAAAAGTGCAGCCTTCTGGTAAGTGGAGAGCTTTACGAACTGCTCCAGGAGTTACCACATGCTCAACATCATTCACTTCAAGAATAATGCTTGGAGTACCAGTAGCACCACCATTATCAAAATGCCCAGTCCGCCAGAATGTCAGAACTTGTTGGCTTGAAATGACTTGAGGTTGGGTCAACGCATACCCAATCTCACTGTGTGCTAAAAGATCTTGCACAAAGTGCAAATCAGATGGAGCTTCAGCATTGTTCAAGATTGTAGCATAGTTGTTGGGTACAAACTTGGCTCCATCTATAATCAAAATCCTTAGGTGCCATGAGAAATAATTGAGAAATTAGGTTGCCTGTAAGGTGTTTGATAAAATGTCTATATGAAAAAGTGTCAGTAGATGAGAGAGAATAAACGTAAAGAGAGAGAGAGATTAAATAGGAAAGTAAATAAAAGATTTTATAATCTTTTCTCTCTTTTACTTATACACGTTAGAAAAAGTAACCGTTGGGACACCTGTTAGACATGCAGCAGTAATGGATAATTAATGGGCACGGGAATTCAGTAATCATTACTTATCACATGCAGTTTTTCAAGGAAAAACCGTTCCACTTACCAAGTAATCCCATTAATCAAGGTAGTTAAGTTTTATTTTAAAATTTAAAACTGTTCCCACTTAATAAATTATTTTCACTACGAGGCCAATATTCTGTAAAAATATGACAAATGGGAGAATGACCATAAAGAAACCAAGTAAACAAATACTGCCACGTCAGAATCAGAACTTGATTTGTATTAGAACTAAAAAGGTCATCAGAATATGGTTATTATCAGGATTTAAAAATGCATCAGAATATCAAATGACTCAGAGACAAAATCTTGCATAAATATAAAATTTCATTAATATATTGAGCAAATACATTTCATGAAATTTAAATTACATGCTGAAAAGTACAAGATTGTCCTAAGCTACAAATCCTAACATCAACAGCTTTTGTCCTTAGCTAAGAAGCCAGACAAAGCTGACGGTGAAGAGAAACAGGTAGGAGAAATGATTTCTTCTTCCTACTCTCAACAAAAAGAACAGCAAGACGAATAATACGCTCCTGCTGTCGGAGAGCTTCCAGTCGTTCCTCATCCAGTCGCTCGAGATAGCGATGGTAGTCCATGTAAAAGAACAAGAGGTCTGTGAGGACCTCTTGGGGAACTGAGTCCCAAATCTCATCAGGAATGGCAGTGACATGCCATTCCTTCTACCATTCTGTACACCTCATGGTGAGAGTGAAAGTATCATAGTTTAGAGCTAAGTCGTAATGAACCATGGTTGTGATAAAAGAAATGAGTTTGAGAGTTTGAGAGAAAATGAGAGATGTGTTGGCTGAAATGAGGTGTTGGTTTATATAGCCAATAGAATGCCAAGAGACGCAAGGAAAATTGAATAGTGATAGGTAAAATTAATTCTACCTCGTCTCCCTAGACTGATGAGAATAAAAACAGCCATTGGAAGTTTAAAACAGGATTTAATGTGCACAAGAAACAAGTAAAAATTACTGTGCATAGACGTGTACCACTAACCCAAATTATATTGACTGTTAATATCTCACCCAAACATATTCGGATTTTAAATAAGACTATTTCAGATTTTAACCATAAATAAGTCAAGTAAAGAATTAAAGTGTAATATCAGAACTTGGACTTATATCAGAACTTAACAGTCATCAGAACATGATTTCTTAACTCGAAAAATGAATGCCTATTTCTGTAATTCTTCACACAAATTATGATTTCGTTTCTTCAGAACTTAATCATCAGAACTGCCATCATAACTTGTCCTCAGAATTTATGAAACAGACACTTAAACGTTCATCTAAAACACCATTTATCACCACAGTAATTTTTATCATTCATATGGAGTGTATGTGTGTGCAGTAAGCTAAATATCAGATAAAGATTAAAGTCTGATTCACTTCAGTACATCTTAAAAATAAGGCATAACTAAGAACTTTGCTCAAAATCTGTCATGATTCTGAAGTCTACTTTAGAATGAGTTCATGCATGAGTCCACCTCAACTATTTTGTGCTCATTTTATGCATCTTTTGAAATTTCATTTTACAGTGGCTTCTCAGTGTAAGTGAGTCACGACTGCTTATCAGAATTTATGCTATTATCAGAGTATTTCTCCAATAATCATAGAGTGTGAAAATCACCAAGAAAAATATTTATTTTTGCTTTTATAATGCATATTACTTAATACCAGCAATGCACTTGGGTCTTCCCTTCCACAGTTTTACTCTAGATCTCAAAGGAGTACATGATTTTTATTTCATTTTCTTTTCCTTTTCTTTTGATAAGTGAGGCTTATCAGCACTTATTACATTCACAAGATTTACTAACATCAGAACTTAACAGATGAGAAGCATTATTCTAGTTGTTGACTTCGTAATAAGATAGACAAAGTAAACTTAATTAAGCTCAATATCAGAATTTCCTTGTGTCAATAGATTTCCACATGAACAATTACTTCAAATATGGGATTTGTTAGTATATTAAAGACTACTAGGTCAGCATCTAGCATATTTATCCTCATTGGATTAAATAATCACAGAAACATTCATATCACTATCAGAGTTTAGAAATTCACATCAAACAACAATCAGTACTTAAGCAATTTTCAATTAAGCACAGAATACACAAAGATAGTAATATCTGTAAATACTGATCATAAAGTCTGATGCATCAGAACAAAAGCTAAGCAGATTTAGAGAAAGAACTTGAAACCATTCCAAGTTCATTTACCAATCTTGTAAAAGTAGCTTCACACAGTGGTTTTGTGAAGATATCTGCTAGTTGTTGATCTGTTGGAACAAAGTGCAATTCCACTGTACCTTCATCCACATGTTCCCTTATGAAGTAGTACCTTATGCTGATGTGCTTGTTCATTGAGGGTTGAACTGGATTACCTGTCATAGAAATAACACTTTGATTATCACAGTAAATAGGGATTTTAAAATATGTTAACCCATAATCCAGTAACTGATTCTTCATCCAAAGAATCTGTGCACAACAGCTTCCTGCAGCAATGTATTCTGCTTCTGTAGTTGATGTGGAAATTGACTTTTGTTTCTTGCTAAACCAAGAAACCAATCTGCCTCCAAGAAATTGGCAGCTTCCACTTGTGCTTTTCCTGTCAATTTTGCAACCTGCAAAATCTTCATCTGAGTAACCTATTAGCTTAAAGTCTGATTCTCTAGGATACCACAATCCCAGATCAGCTGTTCCCTTAAGATACTTGAAAATTCTTTTCACAGCTGTTAAGTGAGGTTCTCTTGGATCTGCTTGAAATCTTGCACAAAGACAGGTAGCATACATGATATCAGGTCTACTAGCAGTTAGATAGAGTAGAGAGCCAATCATGCCTCTGTAATCAGTAATATCTACTGATTTACCAGTATCCTTATCCAATTTTGTTGCAGTGGCCATGGGAGTGGATGCACTTGAACAATCTTGCATTCCAAATTTCTTCAATAAATTTCTGGTGTACTTGGTTTGACAAATAAAAGTTCCTTCTTCATTCTGCTTGACTTGAAGGCCCAGAAAATAGCTAAGTTCCCCCATCATACTCATTTGATATCTTGACTACATTAGTTTGGTAAACTTCTTATAAAGTCTGTCATTTGTAGAACCAAAGATGATATCATCAACATATATCTGAACCAAAAGTAAGTCCTTTCCATGGTTGAGGTAGAACAGAGTTTTATCAATAGTTCCTCTATTAAATCCACTTTCCAGAAGAAACTGAGCTAAAGTCTCATACCATGCTCTTGTAGCTTGCTTAAGGCCATAAAGTGCTTTATCAAGCCTGTAGACATGATTTGGATATTTGGGATCTACAAAGCCTGGAGGTTGTTCAACATATACTTCCTCTTCCAATTCTCCATTGAGAAAAGCACATTTCACATCCATTTGAAAGATAGTAAACTTTTTGTGAGCAGCATAAGCCAAAAATATCCTTATGGCTTCCAATCTAGCAACTAGTGCAAATGTTTCATCATAATCAATTCCCTCCTGTTGAGAATATCCTTTTGCAACCAGCCTTGCTTTATTTCTTGTAATTATGCCATCACTATCAGTTTTATTTCTGAACACCCACTTTGTACCAACAACAGATCTGTTCTTTGGTCTTCGCACTAGGGTCCAGACTTTGTTTCTTTCAAATTCATTTAACTCTTCCTGCATTGCTTGCACCCAATCAGCATCTTGAAGAGCTTCTTCCACTTTCTTTGGTTCAGTCTGAGAAAGAAAAGAATTATAGAGACATTCACTTGAAGTAGTTGTTCTAATTCTGACACCTGCATCAGGATTTCCAATAATTAAGTCAGGTGTATGTGATTTAGTCCACTTCCTTGCAGATGGAAGGTTTTCTCTAGAACTGGATGCTCCCCCATGATCCATGCTATCTTCATCAACATTTTCTGATGCTCCCCCTGAAACTATGCTCTCTGAGTTGGATCCTTCAGAATTTAAGTTTTCAGAACTATCAGAACTTGGCTTATCAGAACTTGATGAATCAGAACTTTAAGAGCCAGTTGTATGTTCTGATGCGTCTTGAGATGTGGTTGTATCTTCAGTATGCTCCCCCTGCACAGGGGCATCTTCCTTTGACGTAGTCACCACAGTTTCAATAATATCAGAATTTTATCCATCAGAGTTTGCAGTATCAGGATTTAGACTGTCAGGATTTTCAGTATCAGAATTTAAGTCTTCATTTTCAAATCTCAGCTGATCATGATCATTGAAATCTTCAAGTCCAATAATCTTCCTATCATCAAAGGAGACATTTATAGATTCCATGACAACCCTTGTTCTTAAATTGCAGACTTTGAAGGCTTTTGTGGAAAGTGGATACCCAACAAAAATTCCTTCATCAGCTTTTAAGTCAAATTTGGATAGCTGTTCAGGGTGAGTCTTAAGAACAAAATACTTGCATCCAAACACATGAAAATACTTAAGATTTGGCTTCTTTTTCTTCACCATCTCATATGGTGTCTTTCCATGCTTGTTAATGAGTGTTGCATTCTAAGTAAAACAAGCAGTCTGCACAGCTTCAGCCCAAAAATAGGTTGGTAGCTTTGCTTCATCAAGCATAGTTCGTGCAACTTCAATAAGAGTTCTATTCTTTCTTTCAACAACTCCATTTTGCTGTGGAGTTCTAGGAGCAGAAAATTCCTGCTTGATTCCATTGTCTTTGCAGAACTCTTCCATAATCAAATTCTTGAACTCAGTGCCATTATCACTTCTTATGATCTTCACAGAATCTTTGACCAATTTATCCAGTTGCTTGACATGATCAATCAAGATAGATACAGTTTCACTTTTTGTGTGCAAGAAATACACCCATGTGTATCTGGTGAACTCATCCACTATGACCATAGCATATTTCTTCTTTGCAATAGACATGACATTCACTGGACCACATAGATCTACATGAAGTAGGTGATAAGGCTCAAGAATTGATGATTCAGTCTTGCTCTTGAATGAAGATTTTCTTTGTTTAGCCTTCTGACATGAATCACAAAGGCCATCAGGAGAAAATACTGATTTTGGCAGTCCTCTCACAAGATCTTTCTTGACCATTTCATTTATATTGTTGAAATTTAAATGAGAGAGTTTCTTGCGCCAGTTCCAGCTTTCTTCAATTGATGCTCTACTCACCAGACAGATTGCAGACCCATCAATACTTGTTGAAAGCTTGGGTTCATAAATGTTACCATGCATGTATCCTTTCAGAACAACTTTGCCTGTAGATTTGCTTACAACTTCACAGTGTTCTTCAAAGAAATCCACATGATAACCTCTGTCACAGATTTGACTAACACTCAACAGATTGTGTTTAAGTCTTGAGACCAGAGCTACTTCTTTAATGATGACATTCCCAAGATTGATATTACCATATCCCAGTGTTTTTCCAATGTTGCCATCTCCATAAGAAACACTTGGGCCAGCTTTCTCCACAAAGTCTGATAGCAGGGCTTTCTTTCCAGGCATATGTCCTGAGCATCCACTGTCCAGAACTAGAATGTTTTTCATGTTGCCCTGCAATCACAAAGACCACTAATGATTAGTTTTAAGGACCCAGACTTGCTTGGATCCTTTGGCCTTATCAGGTTTATTAACATTTACAGCGGATTTAGCATCAGAGTTTATGTTAACATTTTTCTTATCAGCATTTACACTATCAGACTTTGTATCAGAACTTACACTAGAAGGAACAATGCTAACTTTCTTTAAATAAGGTTTTACTTGATAATAATCATTGTACAAACTATGATATTCCTTACAAGTATAAATGGAATGCCATAAACTACCACAATGAAAACAAGGATTTTGTGGCCTATATCTAACAGACTGACTCTTAACTCCTGACTTTGAAGGTAATGAGTTTATTTTCTTATTCTTCCTGCAAAAAGAAGCCAGATGGTTAGAACTTCCACAGTTATGACATGTTTTTCTAGGAGCATTAGGAACAGGCTTATAATCATTGCTTTTATTTACACCTTCCTTTCCATTCCTATTTTTCCAAGGTGACTTTACCTTGTTTACATTCTTAACTTCTTTCAGCTTATGCTTAAGCTGCTTCTTTGTCATTAAGCCTACGTTTACTTCAGTTGTCTTTTCCTATTTTAGTTTGTCAGAAGTTAATTCCTCTTTAACTTCTGATTTCTCAGTATCAGACTTTACAGCTACCAACTTAACAGGTTTAAACTTTGGCTTTTGTTTAACAACTATAGGCTTAATTTCTACAGTTCCTTTATCATTCTTATCATCTCCATAACCTAAGCCCTCTTTCAAGTTTCCACTACTTAACAAATTCTGAGTTGTTCTGCCAGAGTTAGTCCAAGTCCTGATAATCTCTTTTTCCTTTTCTAACTCAGTATTTAGAGATTCATTCATTTTAAGTACTTCATCCCTAACATAGAAGGCATCATCTCTATCTTTCTGAGTTTGATGGAACATGACTAACTCTTTTTCTAAATAATCATTCCTCTTTTTACAACAAGATTTTCAGAAGTTAATCTTTCACATGTTAAAGTTTGATCTCTATAACTAATGAACATGGTTTTAAGATATCTTCTCAACTCATTAATATCATCAGTATGAAAGGCATAAGTAGTTTGAGGTACCTTTAACTCAGCAGCTTCAGAACTGCTATCAGTATTTACCATATCAGCATTTACCATCAAGGCATAATTCTCCTAACTTTCAGAATCTAAAGTGGCTGTCCAGCTTTTCTTCTTTTTGACAAGAGCCTTGCCTTTGTCACTCTTCACTTTCTTGCAATCAGGAGATATGTGGCCTTTCTCACCACAATTGTAGCATTTGACATTTGTATAATCTCCTCTGTCAGACTTCCCTCCTTTGCCTTCAGATCTTCTAAAATTCTTCTTATCAGAACTTGCACCTTTCTTGGAAAACTTCTTTCCCTTCCTGAACTTTCTGTATGCAATCCTTGTGATTCCTTTCACCATAAGAGCACACAGCTTCATCATCTCTTCATCAACATCCATCTCAGGAAAGCTTTCAGTTTCTGAGTCATCATCACTATCAGAATTTGATGACTCAGTATTAGACTTTGTGATGAGCGCTTTTCCCTTGCCTTTCCTTGAGGTAGCTGCCTTGGGGGATTCTTCTTCAGCCTTAAGAGCAACTGTCCTTGACTTTCCTCCTTTCCTCTTGCTTCTTTGTTCCATCTCAAGTTCTTGAGTCTTGAGCATCCCATAAATTTCATCAACAGTTGTTTCTTCAAGATTATAGTTGTCTCTTATAATTGTTGCCTTCAAATCCCAACTTTCAGGAAGAGCTAACAGGAATTTAAGTATTGAATCTTCAATATCATACTCCTTATCAACTAGTGACAAATCATTCAAGAGTTTGACAAATCTGTCATATAAATCAGTCAATGACTCATTAGGCTTTGAGTCAAAGTGTTCATACTCTTGAGTGAGTATTATCTTCCTGTTATTCTTAATCGAATCAGTTCCCTGGCACCTTGTCTCCAAGGCATCCCATATCTCCTTTGCAGTCTTGCAGTTAATTACCCTGTTGGACATTACATTATCAATGGCACTATGCAGCAAGTGTCGTACCTTAGCATCCTTAGCAATTGATGCGATATCTTCAGCAGTGTAATCACTCTTCTCCTTTGGTACAGACTTTGTTGCTTCACCTGCAACTACAACAGCGAGTTTTGTTGGCTTGTGAGGTCCTTCATGGATTCTGTCAAGATATTCTGGATCGGTAGCTTCCAGAAACATAGTCATCATCACCTTCCATATGGGATATTCAGATGGCTTCAGTATGGGAACTCTAATAGCCTCATATCGACTATGGATTTGAGTCTTTGGTGGTTCTTCAGTTTTGGTGGGCTTGGTAGGAGTTTCTGCTTCAGACATGATTGTTTTTGGATCTTAAACTGTTTGTGTGTTAACAGATAAGCTCTGATACCACTTGTTAGGTCACACACACTGTAGAAGGGGGTTGAATACAGTGTTTATCACAATCAAATCGAATTAAAAAAACTCAAGTAACAGAAAACAGACTTTATAATAAACTCTGTTACAATATCGAACTGTCCTCTCTCAGTGATGAACAAATATCACGAGAGTTGCTAGGGTTACAATTAATAATATTCTCAATAATGATAACACTTATAGTGTAACCCCTTTGTCTATGTTTATATACTACACTGTTACAAGATAATCGCTAATTGATATGGAATATAATTCTGCTTCCTAAAATATATCAATCAATTATATTTTCTTCCAAGTATTCCATTCTTCATAGAATTCCTTCTTCATGCATATCTCTTCTTACATTTGTCTTGATCTTCTTTCCTTTCAATCAGCCGCCTTCCTTATCTGAAAGTTTCCTTTAAGTCCTGATATTATCTCCTGATAAATATCTCCTGAACCTTAAGTACTGATAACTTAAGTTCTGACTTCAGTATAAGTGTTCATTTCAGTTAAGTACTGATTTGCCCTGTTCAAGTAAGATCTGAAAACTAAACATAAATCATATTAGACATGACATTATCAAATATATCTAACATCATTTTAATTCAAATCAGAATGTATTTATTTCAAAATATCTTGTTAATACTCTCGGTAACTAAGCACATTGGCTTTAGTTACAGTATTGCATAACAATTCCAAAATAGAAGAATAGGACATTCACTAGAGCCACCGCTATATGATTATTAGTCGTACATCTGAAAATTTATAAACTTTTTCTATTTGTAGAATAATGACACCTTTCTATCCCGGTTATCACACACTTCACAGGTTCCTGAGTACACGCAGTTCCTTCGCCTGCTGTACCTTTGGCAGTCTCTCTAGTACCCGTAGCACTAGAGTCTACCCCTCCCAGTCCTTTTAAAGAATCATATCATATACTTGGAACTTATATTTGTTCCCCAAGCGTAATTCTTGTTGATAGGTATATACCGATATATACACATATTTTTGAAAATTTCTGGAGGAAGTATTACAATAATGTAATTTGACCACTGTCAAGAGATAAATAATTAAGGGGGTGTTTTTTTGACATTATCGTCAAATTATTTAAAATATGTCAAGATAATATTTTTCGACGATTTGAAAGTACTAGAACGATTTTCTGAAATTCAAAAAATATTGTATAAGATGATTTATGATTTTTAATCTAACAAAATCCTTACATAAATATTTAATAATTAATTAATATTTAATAAATTATTAATCCTCAAATAATTCATTTATAAAAGAATAATTAAAATAATATTCCTCAACTGATTTATATTTAGATAAAATCAACTAAATCTATAATAAATATTTAATAATTGAAATTAATAATTAAATAATCGTGTAGGAACACTTCTTCTTTTGAATTAATATTTAAAATAATATTCATCTGTCACAGGCCAAAATTATAGCTAAAAGATTACAACTGATAAATATAATTATTACAAACAGCTGTTTACAACATAATCCAAGATCGCAAAGTTTCGCTGTTTGAACAGACCTACACTAACAACTATTACATCTTTTACATAGCTACCGGTCCTAACTCGAACACTGAATATACTACCTGAGCTCTTACATAAGCCTCAGCATCTCCATTGGTAGACTTACGAGCAGCCTGCTTGAATCTAACCATACTTGCTAGCTAAAATAATATGAATAAATAGCATGAAGTGAGCCAAATGCTCAGCAAGTATATAATGAGACAAAAATTAACAATATTGCAAGTCATAATTCAATGTTAGGGTAGATGGCTTCATTATTCAAGTAAAATAATTTTTAAAATCAATCATTGCTCAAAAATCATTTTATGATGCTACGGATTACAGCCGATGATCAGCCGCGAAGTAATCCCGAACCTCGCCGGGTTCTAACAAATTTTAATTGGGATCCCTAGGAAACTTTTAAGCCTAATGTAAAAAGTGTGAAAAGGACTTGTGTCTTAGTCCAATACACTAATCTCAAGAAAACATTCTTTTGTTTGAAAATCTCTTTTAAATAATTATCCTTTATAAAACTGATGCCGGAGGGAAGTTAAAAAGATTCTAAACAAGGATATCAATTGTTCCACTTTCAAGGGATTCTAGACAATAGAGTTACAACTATAAATCAAGGATTCGAATTATGAACTCTTATCAGAAATGAATTATCTTCTCACTAGTAGAGTCATCAAGGATGAAGGATCAATGATTCGAAAGTAGGAAATAGTCATAGGGATATCGCATAATTAACAAGTTTAAGATCCTAAGCATGATATCATAAGGCTCAATGACTAAGGAAGAAAGTATTGAAAGAAGTATATCAATAATCAATAGGTTAAGACAAAATAGTTGCATATGACAATTTAAAAGCATTGATAAGTACAACCATTTCCTTGTAAGAATAAAATTGAAACCACGAACGATAAGGTTGAGAAACTTGCCTCTCCTAAAGTTCTTAGTTCACATAAAAGCAACCTTGAGCTCCCCTACTCGACTTTGATATAAAGAGTCTTTCCTCTACCTTATCTTGAACCTACACATATAATACAACCTCATTGCTAAAGGTTCTACACACAACTCGAAGGACTCTTATATAAAACTCGACTCTAATGCAACACATAGGTACTACTTACACGAGTTCACTTATTATCATGCATTTCTATCAAATAATAACTTAGTGAACATAATCACATATAATTACAATTAGTGACATGGAATCATGGCATTTAGTTCACATAATCGTACGAGTATCGATTGATCTCGAGACACTCTATCCTTGATCACTCGATTCTTCTTATTCATCATTCTTAGTCACCAAACATTAGAATTCTAAGTAATATAAATCTAATTCTCTTGAATATTCTTAGCACAATATCTTACACTGACCTTAATTTATCTTATAAGTGTCAACTCGCACCTAAGACTCACCTAATTCAACTCATAAACAACTTACACAAACCCAACCTTCCCAAATGCACCATTTGGCAACACCTTGCGTGCCTTGGAAAAGAGAACATTTTTACTCAGTGCATTCACTCAACTCTGCCTTTTCCTAACTCCTAACTCATAAACTATCTACTGAACTTGGTTTGACACTAAGGCCTCACTTGGGCCTACCTATGCCTTCCTATAAAGTTGACACAATTCTACAGTTGCAACTTTGCAAACTGCCCTATTTTAACCAACTTAAAACCCACTAATATTGCTCTAAGGTAGATTATAATGGTTTGCTAACCTTCCCTACGCTCCTTTACATCATTAACAATCAAGGCTCGAGGTTTAACTAACAAAAGCTAGCCTATACTAGACCATAAAACATTCTCACACTAAGATTGTCCCTATTTTGGGTTGATCTAGGTTTTACACCAATACACCCATCAAAACACAACGTTTTCCTCAATCTATGGTTACTGGACTTAAGCTTATATAAATTCCCAACACTATGGATCTTGGTCCTCCTAGGGCCTCACTAATGCTCACTCAGAACTCACCGAAATTTCGAAAAAATCTCAACTCATGGCTCGGACTATGCTACCCTTTCTTCCTTGATTCCATTCGGCTATAACCAACCTCCCAACAAGGAAAACCCAAACTAACTCACTAACCTTCTTTTTCTTCCAATTATCTATCTATTAGATCATTCCATACTCTAAAATTATCAAAATAAATCATTTTATAAACATAACTAAGCATTAATAACACTTAATCATATTTTCGAATTTATCATGCATATATTCGAATATTAACCTCAAGTAAAATCATGATATCCATGAATTAAGATCACTTAACAACTTAACATACTTTATTTAAGTAAAACAAGATGTTAACTAGTGCATGAAAATCAAATTTGAACCAACAATAGCACTTAATCAGAGGATAACTAGTCTCAAATGTACATTATTAGCACTTAGCAAGTTTTAGTACCAAAAACCAACATGAAAGTACTTATAATAAATATTTCGAGTAAAGCATGTCATGAGAAAGGTTTATTTAGGGAACTCATGATAACACCTAGTTTTAGCCACATGCAAAAGGTTAAATCAACATACATGACTTAATAAGACAAGAATAATAGAAATTCATGACATGCAAAAGTTTTTAACTAAGAAAACATAATTTGATCAACATGCAAGTTCCTATACTAACATGCAAGCATTTATATAAAAATACATCAAGCAAAACATGGCATGCAAGAGTTTAAGCTAACATGCAATACTAAAACTATAGAGATCATTGACATGCAAGAGCTTAAACCAAGATATATGCTTTGAAAAACATGATTTTTACACTAAAAGCTTTGAATGCAAACAAAGCAACTAAAATTTGGTTCCATTCGGCTCCTTAAAAGCCATTTCCGAATGGTGAGGAAGGGAAATGGTGGGAGTATAACACTTGACCAAACATAACCATCTCCAAAAATGATGTGTCTCATGGTCTGGACCTTAAATTCATAAGAATCAAGGCCTTCCCCTTCAGTTGCTAAGTATACTAGGCATGCAACAATTAATCACTCTAATCTCAACATAAAACATATAAGGATGAATTGAACAAGGGGAGTAGGGTTAAATTATACTAAGATCTTGATGGATTGAGTGAGGAAGTGTGTGTATGTGTATGGTTCGGCCGAGAGGAAGAAAAGAGAGGGAGAGAGAAGAGAGTGGAGCAAGTGAAATGAGAGAATGATTACTCTTTTCCAACTTGGTGAGTTTTATGGATTTGTTTTGGAAGTAGAATTGAGATTTAACTATCTTGTCCTTGTAGTAACGCTATTAAAGTTTGCATGCAAAGGTATTCTTGGAATTTGGCTAGTTGAAAAGATGTTATTGGTGTCCCTCTCTCCTTTTGGATGATCAAATGCATGCAAGGACATAATAGTAATCCACTAATTATTTTTCACATTATCAAATATCTTTTAAAAGAATGATTTTTTTTGTAAATCTAAATATGATTTCATAATTCACAAAAATTACACAATAAAATAGTTTAAAATTTCAGAAATTTTAAGAGATCACTTTTATAAATTTTAAAAGAAATATATTTTTGAAAAGTAATTCTTATCAAAAATTAATATCTTTAAAATTACACATAAAAAGTCAAATAAAGCACCTTGCTTATAGATTTATAATACTCTGCTATACTAGCCACATCACATAATCGACACGTATTCATGTGATTTTTTAATAATTTACAGTCAAATACTTAAATACAACTCAATTATAAATAACTAAATATTGGTTGTTACATCCTCTCCCCCTTAAAGGATTATGTCCTCAGAATCTAGGAGAACAAATGAGGATATTGAACCCGCATATCAGAATCTAGCTCCCTTGTTGACTCTTATATCTTAGGGTTCCTCCAAAGTAAATTTACTAATCTCACTGATTTATTCCCAAGACTCTTTTCTTGCAAATCGAGTATTTTGGCGAGTTGCTCTACATATGACAAATCTTCCTGAATTTCTAGTGACACATGAAATATGTTATGAACATGCTGATATTGTGGCGGCAAAGCTAGCTCGTAAGCAACTTTTCCCACTTGACTCAAAATTTCAAAGGGACCGATGTATCGCGGTGCTTATTTTCCTTTCTTCCCAAATATGGTCAATCATTTCCATGGTGACACTTTTAATAATGCAACTTCGCCTACTTAGAAAATAAAATCCTTTCGAGAAGGGTTCGCGTACTTTCGGTGCCTGTCTTGAGCAGCAAACAATCTTTTCTGGATTAATTTGTTCATCTCTTTCATCTTTTGAACCATTTCGGGGCCGAGAATCTTTCCTTCTCCAATTTCATCCCAACTTGTTGGCGATCTGCACTTCCTTCCATATAGAGCTTCGTATGGCGGCATGCTAATACTGGAGTGATGACAATTGTTGTAAGAGAACACTACAAGCGGTAGATGGTCGTTCCAACCTCCTGCAAAATCGATTGCACAACTACGCAAAATGTCCCCAATTGTTTGAATAGTCCGCTTGCTTTGACCGTCCGTTTGTGGATGATATGACGTGCTCATATTTAGTTTTATGCCAAGACTTTCTATAAATTGTCTCCAAAATCTCGACTTGAATCATGAGTCTCAATCTGAAACTCTTGATACAGGTACACCGTGACGTATTATGATTTCACGCACGTACAAGTGAACTAGCTTATCTAACGAAGACTTCTCATTGATTGGAAGAAAATGCGCTGACTTTGTAAGGCGATCAACTATAACCCATATAGAATCGTGTCCGGATCTTGTTTGAGGTAATCATACCATAACATCCATGGAAATATTCTCTCACTTCCATTCTGAAATCTTTAAAGGTTGAATCAAACCACTAGGTCTTTGATCCCCCGCTTTCACCCTTTGATAAGTGTAACACTTGGTGACCCATTCTGCAATTTCCCTTTTCATATTTGGCCACCAGAATTTCTTTTTCAAATCTTGGTACATCTTCGTGCTTCCTGGATGAATTAAAAATGTTAAGTTGTGTGCCTCTTATAATATCTCGTTCTTTAGTTCGGTCACCTCAGAAATCCAGATTCTTGATAAAAACCTAAATACACCTTGGTCATCTTTTTGCGTGTATAATTCTTCTCCCGTCAGTTGATTATTCTCCTGATTCATTACTTCTTCCTAACATCTTCTTATCTTCTCCAACAACTCTGGCTGAAAGGTAATAGCTTGACACATCTCTTCCATTCCTCCGCAAAGACAAAGTTCCAATTGAAATTCCTCAATCTCCTTAAACAATTCTTTTGACATTGTAATATTCAACTTCTCCTTTCTACTCAAAGCATCGGCTACCATATTTTATTTTCACGGGTGATAATGTATCAAACAATCGTAATCCTTAATCAGCTCTAACCATCTCCGTTGCCTCATGTTGAGTTCCTTTTACGTAAATATATATACTTCAGGCTTTTATGATCCATGTAAATTTCGTATCTTTTTCCATATAAATAGTGTCTCTATATCTTGAGCGTGAATATAATGGCTTCTAACTCCAAATCGTGCATAGGATACTTCATTTAATGAGGTTTAAGTTGTCTTGATGCATATGCAGTCATCTTATTGTGTTGCAATAGCATACAGCCCAATCCTTTATGTGAAGAATCACTATATATCACAAATTCTCCTTTGTCATCTGGTAGTACTAACACCGGAGCGGTAACTAACTTCTTCTTTAGCTCTTGAAAACTTTCTTCACATTCGGCATTCCATTCAAACTTCTGATTCTTCCTTGTTAACTTAGTCAGTGGTGTGGCGATCTTTGAGAAATCCTTTACAAATCTTCTATAATACCCATCCAATCCTAGAAAACTTCTCACTTCCATAGGTGACCTTGGTCTTTCCCACCTCATAACCACTTTAATCTTTGCGGGATTTACCTTAATTCCTTCACTCCCAATTATATGCCCTAGAAATTGGACTTCTCTTAACCAAAATTCGCACTTTGAAAATTTCGCGTATAACTTCTCTTGTCTGAGAGTTTCCAACTTAGAATATATTAAAATGTCATCAATGAAAACCACAACAAATTTGTCTAAGTATTTCTTAAAAAATCGATTCATTAGATCCATAAAAGCTTCACGGTTGTTCGTTAATCCAAAGGGCATTACTAAAAACTCATAATGTTCGTATCTTGTCCAAATGTCATCTTCGGAACGTCTTCTGGTTTGATCTTCAATTGATGGTATCCTGACCTCAAATCAATCTTGGAAAAACACTTAGCTCCTTTTAATTAGTCAAATAGATCATCTATCCTTGGTAACGGGTATCGGTTCTTAATCGTCATCTTATTCAACTCTCGTTAATCTATACATAATCTCATACTTCTGTCCGTCTTTACGAACAGAACTAGCGTTCCCCACGATGATGTACATGGCCTTATTACCCCTTTATCCAAAAGCTTTTGTAGTTGACTTGCTAAATCTTTCATTTCTGTTGGTGCCATTCTATATGGTGCCTTCGAAACTGGTTTTATGCTTGGAGCAAGGTTGATCTCGAACTCAATTTGTCGATCTGGCGATAATCCTGGTAACTCTTCTGAAAACACGTCCGAAAACTTCTTAACCGCTATGATTTCTTCTATACTTCCTACTTTGAATCCACTACATAAGCTAAAAATGCTTCACAACCTTTCCTAAGCAACTTGTTGGCTTGAACAACTGTAAGAAACAATTGTCCTGGCCTCTAACCTCTAAATATCACCTTTTCTCCACTTTCTGCTCTTAGATAAACCTTTTTAAATCTACAATCTATCTGAGCATTATTCTTTCCTAACCAATCTATTCCTAATATTATATCAAATTCCCCAAACTTGAAGAGTATCAAGTAAACTGGGAACTTATACCCGGAGATATCAATCTCACACTTTGGGAAAAATTGACTTACAGGTATCTTCTCCTGATTAGAAATTACCACATTCATTAATTCACTCATAGACCTTGTATCGCATCCTAGTCTATCAATAAAAGTTTCAGATATAAAAGATCTTATAGCTCCTGAATCGATCAATACCTTAGCTTCAATATTTTACATCGAAAGCATCATTTCTGAATTCTGAACCGCAACCTTCATTTTCAAGGCAAAAGTCCTTGCTGACGCTTGTGGAGCTGTTTCAGATGGTGGAAGTCAATCTAATACCTCAGTGGGTATAGTTGAACTAGTGGTTGCTACACTCATCATACTCCTGAGTGGTCCTGGCGATTTGCATTCTTTAGCGATGTGTCCTGGCTTCCCACACTTGAAGCATGTAACTTCCGAGTAACGCCCTCCAGACCCGGGGTATAAGTCTGGGGTTACTAGCTAATCACCAAACCTGTACAATCTGATTAACAATTAATAAAGAAATGAAATCAAACCCCTTTAACACTAACAAGGATCTTTTTAGGTTGAAGTATGAAAACAAGAACCACTAACTACTTTTATTACAAACCAACATTCAAAATCTCACAAACTCTCTTTATTACAAACCATTGTCTAATTCATTTTAAACTAAGTTCAACTTTTATTCAAACACACACACTATCTATCAACACTCCACCTGCTCGGGCAACTCAAAGCTTTCTTCCTGGATTGGGATCAACACCTTGGGTATGAGAGGATCTCGAGGCTTGACCCGCTTCTTTACCACTCGAGTCCTGATGGGTTTCATATTCCTTCTTAACTGAAAACAATAAGGTGAATAACAAAAAAGGGGTGAGCCAAAAATTGCTCAACAAGTCCACAAAATATAAACAGTGTTAAAGTATTTTAAATGAATCCGTCATCCCGGGTATATCTGCAAAGATATAACCCCACGAGAATAGAAAGAAGGCCTTTACTGGCGAGTATAAATGAACTAAACTGGACACAAGTTCGCATCTTTATTCTGCTGATCAGTCAGAATATAATGCAGATCCATATCTCAATATATAGATCCAGTCAGGTACCCAGGCACTACGGCCCACATCGGGGCACCAGTCATCCCGGTCCTCAGGATTAAGACACACTCAATCGCAAAATATCATTATCCAGTCCATCGCTTAGCAACCGGAACAATCGGTATGCTTTGACATATTCTAATCACTAGAATATATCAATCTCAATGTATCATCAATGGAATATGAACCAAGTATCCAAAGAAATGGAGAAATCAAGAATCAAAATAAAATATGAACAAAGGAATAGCAAGTGTGTATCAGTGATTAAGAACAATAATCAAAAGAGTGCAAATGTGATAAGCATTTGAATCAATATCACTATTCTGAAAGTAGAATAGGGGAAAAACTTGCCTTTTGCGCGACTCACTGCAGTTAGATCACTTTCGTCTATCATCTTAGACTAATACCGACTCAACTTGCCTGGTTGCCTTAGCTTCTGTTGGCAAAACAGACTGGTTAAGTCACGTCGTACTTCATTTATATCTTGAATTGACTTCACACCGTTCCTAACATCTACCCATGCGCTTATGACTGACTCATATATTACTTACTAGCAATTAAGACTCAATTAACCACGTAATACACATAAGCACATAGGCACATAATCATTTTTTATAGTTAAAATAATTTTTAGAACCAAAATCGACTCGCGGATCGCTCAACTAATCTTTATCTGACTCATTTCCCATATTCCGGAATTTTTCGGACTCGTCTCGGCACGCATTACGACTGATAATCAAACAAGTAACAGAATCAAATAATTTTTAGAAGAAATTAAGCTTTGATATTATTTTTAATGAAGAGAATTCATTTTTCTGAGTCAACAGGCTTTCGTTTCACTCGAATCGGACTAACGGTTGAATTATTATTAATTAAACACTAATAATTCCATTTATTATTCACTATAAATAATTATTATTAATTTTTAAAACTCAAAAATAATTTTTAAATCATTATTTAAGAAAAATCAGAATTAAAAATGATTTTTCTATAATTTTTGGAATTAAAATGAACTTAATATGATTTATTGAAAATTATTTGATTAATTATCAAAATAATTAATCATTTTTAAATAATTAATAAATAATAATTAAATAATAATTAAATAATAAATAATTAATAAAATAATTTAATCTGATTTTTAGAAAATAATTCAGAATTATTTATAATATAAATCAATTAATTAAACAATTAATTAATCAATTTATAAAATAAATAAATATAATTTTTAGAATTAATAAAAATAAAATTAAATTCAAAATTCCAGATACATATGTCAGAAAACCATTCCTGACAAAATCAGATCAAACCCGGGTATTTTACACGGGTCAAACGGGTCAAAATCCGGGTCGTGAAGAACACACCGGATTTTGCCCAGAATCCGGCCACCGGTGCAGAATCCGGTGAGCCATTTTCAGGCCAAAAACGGAACCGTTTGGTTCAATTTTAAGCTGGAATCAATTCCAAATCACTTCACCAATCTGATTCCGGCCACAACATACCAAAAAGATCTCAGAATCTTCATCTCCGGTCAAAAATCGAATTCAACTCCGGCCAAAAAAAATCAAAGCCCTAACATTACAAGAACCAAATATTCACAGAAATCATCGAGTTGTGTTTTGAAAATCCGACATAAATCCTAGAAATCGTGAATCACTATCCAAGAATCGTTTGTTCAATTAAACACCATGAATCAACTATAAATCATCTAACAAAGCTATATCAATCATCAAAACATCATAATAACTCCAGAATCAAAAAGTCCTTATTCGAACATAAATCCTAGAATTTGCAAATCAAAAACTACGAATTAAAATGTGAAATTGATGCTAGAAATATAAAGAACAGATCAAAACCTTCGATTTGGATACTCGAACTGCTTGATTTGGTACAGAAATCAGATCAAAATCAACGATTGAATCCTCAACCCGAATTTGTTCAACCCGACCCGGCTGTAGAGAATTTTGTATATTTTTCTGATTTTTAATTAATAATTATGATTAATTAAATAAAATTATGCTATTTATAGTAGTAAAATTAATACTCCTAATTAAAATTAAGGCCCTAATTCTACACTTTTTAAAATTAATAGGCCCTTATTTTATAATTTTTGAGTATTAAAATTTAATTTATAAATATTTTATATATACAATATATATGCTAAAATTTCCCAAAAATTGTGAATAATGCAAAAATGCAAAGAAATAATATAAATGAAAGTCCTATAATTTTATAAAAATAAAAATGTGATTTTTGTGGGGTTTTTGACACCCAATGGGGCCCAGAAAAGTCATTTTTCGTAAAACGAGAAAATTTATAAAATATCTAGATGTTCAGAATAATGCGATTGTAAAAGCCATTTGATGAAAAATAAGGCCCATTATTTTATTTGAAATACTGGCTTTAAAATCATTGTTTGGGTCGTAAAACGTTTGAAATGAAAACGATGAATGCCTAATAAAATATCTGAAAAATACCTTAAAAATACAGAAATGGCACGAAATGCACGTAACACATAACAAACAGGGTTTAACAGATAATCACACATAAATGAAACATTAACACACCTTATTGATTATGATTCTGATATAATATAAACGTAAATTTCCCAGTCGTTACATCCTTCCCCCCTTAATAGGATTCTGTCCTCAGAATCTTCTATGAAAATAAATAAGGGTATTTTTCTAACATCTCGCTCTCAAGTTCCCAGGTTGATTCTTCAACCATAGGATTTCTCCACAACACTCGCACTAAATATACAGACTTATTTCTCAACACTTTCTCTCGCCGATCTAAAATTCTTACCGGCTGCTCTACAAAAGACAAATCAGGTTGGATTTCTATCGGCTCATACTCTATTACATGCCTAAAATCAGGATTATACCGCTTAAGCATTGACACGTGAAACACATTATGAATATGTTGCATATGAGGCGGTAAAGCTAATTCGTACGCAACTTTTCCCACTTTCTTCAAAATTTCAAATGGTCTGACATATCGTGGTTTCAATTTACCCTTATTGCCAAATCTGGTCAATCCTTTCCATGGCGATATTTTGAGTAGTACATTTTCTCCTTCCTGATAGTCCATATCTTTCCTGACTTGATCTGCATATTTGCGCTGCCTGTCTTGTGCTGCATTGAGTCATTTCTGAATGAGTTCAATCTTTTCTTTCATCTGTAGAATTAATTCTAGACCCAAATTTTTGCGTTCTCCAACTTCATCCCAATGTACTGGTGATCTGCATTTTCTCCCATATAGTGCTTCATATGGTGGCATTCCAATGCTCGCGTGATAGCTGTTATTATAAGAAAATTCCACTAGAGGTATATGTTCATCCCAACTGCCTTCAAAATCGATCGCACAAACTCTTAGCATGTCTTCAATCGTTTGGATAGTTCTTTCACTTTGCCCATCGGTTTGCGGATGATAAGCGGTACTCATGTTCAATTTAGTTCCAAGACATTCTTGAAATTGTCTCCAAAATCTTTAGTTGAAACGAGGATCTCGATCAGACACGATAGATATTGGAACTCCATGTCGCATCACAATTTCCTTGAGATATATGTGCACTAGCTTATCAAGTGAAAATCTTTCGTTAATTGGTAGAAAATGTGCTGACTTTGTGAGTCTGTTAATGATTACCCATATCGCATCATGATTTGCCCTAGTCCTCGGTAGTCCTACTATAAAATCCATTGCTAGATGTTCCCATTTCCATTCTGGAATGTCTAACGGTTGTAATAATCCGCTCGGACGTTGATGTTCCGCTTTAACTCGTTGGCATGTGTAGCATTTACTCAACCATTCTGCTATTTCCTTCTTCATGTTCGGCCACCAGAAGTTTTCCTTCAGACCGCGATACATTTTTATGCTTCCTGGATGAATGGAATACTTTGAACTGTGTGCATCTCACATTATTTCTTCTCTTAATTCTGCCACATTAGGGATCCAGATTCTCGACGCAAAGCGTAAAATTCCTTCGTTATCTTTCTGAGTGGTGATCTCTTCTCCCGTTAGGTCGTCATCTTGACTCATTACTTCTTCCTGACAGCGGCGAATCTTCTCGAGCAACTCTGGTTGGAAAGTCATAGCGTAGATAGCTTCTGCAGATTCATTGGGAATACGAATCTCGATTTCCAATTTGTCGAATTCCTTGGTTAATTCTTCACATAAAGTTAACCGATTCAATCTTTCTTTCCTGCTCAGCGCATCTGCTACAACATTTGCTTTCCCTGGATGATAACTGATCGTGACATCGTAATCCTTTATCAATTCCAGCCATCGACGTTGTCACATGTTCAGCTCCTTTTGCGTAAAGATATACTTTAGACTTTTATGATCTGTGTAGATTTCACATTTTTCACCATAGAGATAATGTCTCCAAAGCTTCAACGCAAATACGATCGCTTCCAATTTCAGGTCATGAGTAAGATATTTCTGTTCATGAGGTTTAAGTTGTCTCGAAACATAATGTTACCGTGTTGCATCAATACACATCCTAGCCCGCGAGACGAAGCGTCGCTGTAAATGATGAAATTTCCATATTCGTCTGGTAATACAAGTACCAGTGCGGTTACTAACCGATTCTTTAGCTCTTGAAAACTTTCCTCACATTTATCATTCCATTCAAACTTTTCACTTTTTCGAGTTAACTTGGTCAGCGGCGTTGCTATTTTCGCAAAATCTTTGACAAACCTTCGATAGTATCCTGCCAATCCCAAGAAACTTTGAACTTCTGTCGGCGTCTTTGGTCTTTCCCAATTTAACACAGCTTCAATCTTTGCTGGATCAACTTGGATGCCTTCTCTACTAATGATATGCCCTAGAAATTGTACTTTTCTTAACCAGAATTCACATTTCAAAAATTTCGCGTATAGTTGTTCTTTCCTTAGAATTTCCAAAGCTATCCTCAAGTGTTTCGCATGCTCTTCTTATGTCCTTGAGTAAATCAAGATGTCATCAATGAATACAATCACGAATTTGTCCAAGTATCTCTTGAATACTCTATTCATTAGATCCATGAATGCTGTTGGCGCATTTGCCAAACCGAATGCCATTACCAAAAACTCGTAATGTCCATATCTCGTGCGAAACGCAGTCTTGGGAATATCTTCAACTTTAATCTTCAATTGATGATAGCCTGATCGCAAATCTATCTTAGAAAACCATGCTGCTCCCTTTAGCTGATCGAACAAATCGTCGATTCTCGGTAAAGGATACTTGTTCTTAATAGTAAGTTTATTCAATTCTCGATAGTCGATGCACAATTGCATGCTGCCATCCTTCTTCTTTACGAATAACACTGGTGCACCCCATGGGGATACACTAGGTCGTATGATGCCTCGGTCTAGAAGATCTTGCAGTTGCGTTGACAATTCCTTCATTTCCACTGGAGCCATTCGATATGGAGCTTTCGAAACTGGTTTTGTGCCTAGTGCTAGATCAATCGTGAACTCGATTTCTCGATCTGGAGGTAACCTTGGAAGCTCGTCTGAAAAGACGTCTGGAAACTCGCATACCACTGGAATGTCTTTTATTCTAGGACTTCTTTTTTCAGTATCTAACACGTAAGCTATGTACGCCTCACATCCTTGTCGAAGCAACCATTTAGTCTGCATCACAATGAGAAATTTCTTCCGCTTTTTTTCGCCTTTGAATATTACCGTTGCATTTTCCGCAGTTCGCTATTTGACTTTCTTATTCGCACAATCTATCTGAGAATTATGACAAGCTAACCAATCCATTCCTAAAATGACATCAAATTCTCCTAACTTAAAAGGAATTAAATCTACCGAAAATTGATGTCCGACTATTTTTATATCACACGCAGGACATACTCGATCCACTGGAACTTGGTCGTCATTCGCTAATTTTATAATTAACGTCTCACCCAACCATTCAATTCCACAATGTAACTTATCAAGAAATTCTTCAGAAATAAATGAACGAGTAGCTCCAGAATCAATTAATACTCTTGAACTTACGTAATTCACCAAAAGCGTACCTACAATCACACTTGGTCTCTACACTGATTCTTTCATTGTCATGTTAAAAGTTCTTGCTTTGGGTTGATTAGGCGGCGGCGGAGGTAATGCCAACACTCTTGGAATACTGGCTGCCATAGCTGGTCATTTGCAATTTCTGGCGATATGTCCTTTCTTTCCACACTGGAAATAAGTCATTTCCGATGTTCTACCTGTTGGACATTCGTTAGAATAATGCCCTTTCTGCTTACACCGATAGCACGTTACATCCATTTTTATACATACACCAGTATGCTTTCGATTACATGTCTTGCAGTATGGCACTGGAACTCTGACCATTCCCTGTTGACTGGAGGTTTGGAAACGATTACCTGCTTTCTGTGGACCTTGTCCTATCCTTTTAAAATTCAAATTTGCCCGGGCTTGGAATCCCGGCTTTTTGCTGGAGCGATCTTGGAAACTTCCCTAACCTTTGTCTTGCTGAGATCTTTCACTTTCCCCTTCTATAATCAGAGCTTTCTGAACTACGGCGGTATACGTCGTCAATTCGAAAACTGTAACTTGGCCACGAATCCATGGTCGTAACCCTTCTTGAAACCTTTGAACTAGTTTCTCTTCAGTATAAACCTATTCTGGAACAAACCTAGCCAACTCAGTAAATTTGGCTTCATATTCTGCCACGGACATATTTCCATGCTTCAGTTCTAGAAACTTAATCTGCATTTGGTTCTTCACATAGCGAGGAAAATGCTTTTCTAAAAACAACTCTTTAAACCTATCACACGCAATAACATCTTCACCCTCCAAAGCCTTTTTAGATTCCCACCAATAATTCGCCTCTCCTTTCAACAAGTAACTAGCAAAATAAGTCTTCAGGTCCTCACCTATCTTCACTAGTGCAAACGATTTCTCTATCTCTTTTAACCAGGTGGTAGCTTTAATAGGATCAGTAGACCCTTCATATTCTAGAGGTTTAACTGACTGAAACTGCTTAAAAGTAACAACAGATAATACTTGTGGTAATTGAGGCTCAGGACGAGGTGGCTGTTGTAACATTTGTTGTTGTATCTGCTGTTGTTGATGCAGCATATGCTGCTGCATCATTACCATCTGTTGTTGCACCAGATGGAACATTTGGTTCATGGTCTCATTAGTCTGGTCTTCGGAATTGCTGTTAGAGGTCTCAGCCCTAGTCTTTCTCTTTGGTGCCGTCTTCTTCTGATAATAAAACAGGTGATATTTCTTTAACAGTTTAATAAACAATTGACAATATGTAAGGAAAACGATTTATCCTGTATTAATAACATGATTTATATAAATAAAACAGTTGCTGAATGTAAAAACTGGAAATGTAAACAGTTAAATAAAATGATTGTTCTTTTTTTTTTCAACAAGAATTATAATATGAAAAACTGTAAAACAATAAAGTGAAAGTAAATGTTGTAAAACTGTAAAGACTGAAATTTAAATAAAAGGAATTGAAAAAGTTCATCTTATATATATGTGACACCAGCTTCAGGTGTAAATGCTTGATACAAAAAGTCGCGGCCTACTGGTAATTACTACGGCTACAAGTGACACTATCGCTACAAGTTAAACTACTACTACAAGTTAAACTACTGATACACGCATACACACTACTCACTAGGTTATACTATGCTGCCTCTATATACACATGTACTCTGGAGTCACTGTCTCAAACTATCATTGCCTCAAAACCCATGCGGAATACGCCTAAGCTCCACTCTAAGTGCCTGGACCAAAGTCTGTGCCAATCGGAATATCCTGTAGAACTTTACGAAAGAAGGTGGTCCATCATGGGTCAAATCATCAAGCTCCCAAGTAGCACTCATCAACACTGACTGTAATCACTGTCTCATATAGTAATCCGGCTGTAGGGACGCTAACGGTCCTCTGTCCCTCTGATCAAACAGATGCATGATCTCTCGACACTGTGCCCGCCAATACTCCACATCATCCCTCATAACTCTATACTCATGGTATGGTACAATATACGGATGAGCAACCTGACCTACTGACTCCTGTGAAGGAACCCTCGGTATACCTGCACCCTGCTGTGGTAAACCTAACTGTAGATCCACATTATGCTCTCCCATCCCCTCGACTGGAATCATCTGAACTATGTCCGGCTCTGGGGCATGCACTGGTATAGGAGGTAACAATGGTGGTGGTGGTAACTCATGTTCAATACCCAGTATAAACTGATGCTCAACTGGTAAAGGAACCATCGGCTCAAGGAACTCAAATGGATCAAACATCTCTATGGGGTCATGAACTATCCCCTGTACTGGTGGTACCGGCTCCTGTGGCAATGGTAGTGGAGGTGGTAGAGGAGGAAACATATACTCAGATACTGGAGGTATAACTGGTGCTGCTGGCCCAGTGACTGTTCTCTCGAAAGACGTAGAATAACCAGAAGATGCCATCTGATAATGTACCAAAGAAAAGAAAAGGTCACTAACAATCCTAAGATTTATACTTCCCTATTCTAATTTGACCTAAATCCTAACACTATTCTTCCTAATTTGACTATCCCTATCATATTTGATCTCCCTATCCTATCTTAATCCTAATGTTCTTGTTTTCAGGGACCAAACCTACAGCTCTGATGCCAAACCTGTAATGCCCTCCAGACCCGGGGTATAAGTCTGGGGGTTACTAGCAAATCACCAAACCTGTACAATCTGATTAACAATTAATAAAGAAATGAAATTAAACCCCTTTAACATTAACCAGGATCTTTTTTTAGGTTGAAGTATGAAAACAAGAACCACTAACTACTTTTATTACAAACCAACATTCAAAATCTTACAAACTCTCTTTATTACAAACCATTGTCTAATTCATCTTAAACTAAGTTCGACTTTTATTCAAACACACACACTATCTATCAACACTCCACCTGCTCGGGCAACTCAAAGCTTTCTTCCTGGATTGGGATCAACACCTTGGGTATGAGAGGATCCCGAGGCTTGACCCGCTTCTTTACCACTCGAGTCCTGATGGGTTTCATATTCCTTCTTAACTGAAAATAATAAGGTGAATAACAACAAAAGGGGTGAGCCAAAAATTGCTCAACAAGTCCACAAAATATAAACAGTGTTAAAGTATTTTAAATGAATCCGTCATCCCGGGTATATCTGCAAAGATATAACCCCACGAGAATAGAAAGAAGGCCATTATTGGCGAGTACAAATGAACTAAACTGGACACAAGTTTGCATCTATATTCTGCTAATCAGTCAGAATATAATGCAGATCCATATCTCAATATATAGATCCAGTCGGGTACCCAGGCACTACGGCCCACGTCGAGGCACCAGTCATCCCGGTCCTCAGGATTAAGACACACTCAATCCCAAAATATCATTATCCAGTCCATCGGTTAGCAACCGGAACAATCGGTATGCTTTGACATATTCTAATCACCAGAATATATCAATCTCAATGTATCGTCAATGGAATATGAACCAAGTATCGTAAGAAATGGAGAAATCAAGAATCGAAATAAAATATGAACAAAGGAATAGCAAGTGTGTATCAGTGATTAAGAATAATAATCAAAAGAGTGCAAATGTGATAAGCATTTGAATCAATATCATTATTCTGAAAGTAGAATAGGGGAAAAACTTGCCTTTTGCGCGACTCACTGCAATTAGATCACTTTCATCTATCACCTTGGACTTATACCGACTCAACTTGCCTGGCTGCCTTAGCTTCTGTTGGCAAAACAGACTGGTTAAGTCACGTCGTACTTCATTTATATCTTGAATCGACTTCACACCATTCCTAACATCTACCCATGCGCTTATGACTGACTCATATATTACTTACTAGCAATTAAGACTCAACTAACCACGTAATACACATAAGCACATAGGCACATAATCATTTTTTATAGTTAAAATAATTTTTAGAACTAAAATCGACTCGCTGATCGCTCAACTAATCGTTATCTGACTCATTTCCCATTTTTCGGACTCGTCTCGGCACGCATTACGACTGATAATCAAACATGTAACAAAATCAACTAATTTTTAGAAGAAATTAAGCTTTGATATTATTTTTAATGAAGAGAATTCATTTTTCTGAGTCAATAGGCTTTCGTTTCACTCGAATCGGACTAACGGTTGAATTATTATTAATTAAACACTGATAATTCCATTTATTATTCACTATAAATAATTATTATTAATTTTTAAAACTCAAAAATAATTTTTAAATCATTATTTAAGAAAAATCAGAATTAAAAATGATTTTTCTATAATTTTTGGAATTAAAATGAATTTAATATGATTT
The DNA here is from genome assembly GCF_009905375.1 of Apium graveolens. Taxonomy (NCBI): domain Eukaryota; kingdom Viridiplantae; phylum Streptophyta; class Magnoliopsida; order Apiales; family Apiaceae; genus Apium; species Apium graveolens. The sequence continues at coordinate 96,941,224 of NC_133653.1, forward strand.
ATTGAAAATTATTTGATTAATTATCAAAATAATTATTAAATAATAATTAAATAATAATTAAATAATGAATAATTAAGAAAATAATTCAATCTGATTTTTAGAAAATAATTCATAATTATTTATAATATAAATCAGTTAATTAAACAATTAATTAATCAATTTATAAAATAAATAAATATATTTTTAGAATTAATAAAAACTAAATTAAATTCAAAATTCAAGAAACATATGTCAGAAAACCATTCCTGACAAAATCAGATCAAACCCGGGTATTTTACACGGGTCAAACGGGTCGAAATCCGTGTCGTGAAGAACACGCCGGATTTTGCCCAGAATCCGGCCACCGGTGCAGAATCCGGTGAGCCATTTTCAGGCCAAAAACGGAACCATTTGGTTCATTTTTAAGCTGAAATCAATTCCAAATCACTTCATCAATCTGATTCCGGCCACAACATACCAAAAATATCTCAGAATCTTCATCTCCGGTCAAAAATCGAATTCAAATCCGGCCAAAAACCTATCTTTTGATTCTGTAAACCAAACTTAACGTTCTATAGTGCAAATTGAAGCTAAGAACATATACAATCAAAGCCCTAACATTACAAAAACCAAATATTCACATAAATCATCGAGTTGTGTTTTGAAAATCCGACATAAACCCTAGAAATCGTGAATCATTATCCAGGAATCGTTTGTTCAATTAAACACCATGAATCAACTGTAAATCATCTAACAAAGCTATATCAATCATAAAAACATCATAATAACCCCAGAATCAAAAAGTCCTAATTCGAACATAAACCCTAGAATTTGAAAATCAAAAACTACGAATTAAAACGTGAAATTGATGCTAGCAATAAAAAGAACAGATCAAAACCTTCGATTTGGATACTCGAACTGCTTGATTTGGTACAGAAATCAGATCAAAATCAACGATTGAATCCTCAACCCGAATTTGTTCAACCCGACCCGGCTGTAGAGAATTTTGTATATTTTTCTGATTTTTAATTAATAATTATGATTAATTAAATTAAAATTAGGCTATTTATAGTAGTAAAATTAATACTCCTAATTAAAATTAAGGCCCTAATAGTGCACTTTTTAAAATTAATAGGCCCCTAATTTTATAATTTTTGAGTATTAAAATTTAATTTATAAATATTTTATATATACAATATATATGCCAAAATTTCCCAAAAATTGTGAATAATACAAAAATGCAAAGAAATAATATAAATGAAAGTCCTATAATTTTATAAAAATAAAAATGTGATTTTTGTGGGGTTTTTGACACCCAATGGGGCCCGGAAAAGTCATTTCTCGTAAAACAAGAAAATTTATAAAATATCTAGATGTTCAGAATAATGCGATTGTAAAAGCCATTTGATGAAAAATAAGGCTCATTATTTTATTTGAAATACTGGCTTTAAAATCATTGTTTGGGTCGTAAAACGTTTGAAATGAAAACGATGAATGCCTAATAAAATATCTGAAAAATACCTTAAAAATACAAAAATGACACGAAATGCATGTAACACATAACAAACAGGGTTTAATAGATAATCACACATAAATGACACATTAACATACCTTATTGATTATGATTCTGATATAATATAAACGTAAATTTCCCAGTCGTTACATTCCGGCTTCTGAGCTTTACATTCATTAGCCAAATGGCCCTTCTGATTGCATTAATAACATGTCATATTAATCTTATTGCACACTTCTGGATGCTTCTTCCTACAATGCTTATATTCAGCCCTTGGTGGCCTATTCTCCCTTGCTTGGCCTTGATTATGGTGGTAACTCCCTTGGTTATCTTGCCTTATATTTATTTCTCCTTTCCTATGGGAATTCCCACTCTTGTGGAACTCAATCTTCTTCACATCTCTGTCTTGCGGATTCCCTGATCCTAATCTATCTCCGCGAAAAGACATCTTCCTTTTCTTGTTATCTCTATCTTTCCTGGATTGCACTCCGTTACTCTCAATGAAAGCCGCTTTCTGTACTGCTCCTGCATAAGGAGTAATCTCAAACATTGATACCTTATCTCGAATCCAATACTCAAGGCCCTGTTAAAACCTTTTGGCCTTCTCTTCCTCGGTATTCACATACTTCATCACAAATCTCGACAACTCCGTAAACTTCTCCAGATATAGTTCCTTGAATTTCTCCCAAGCAATCGTTTGAGTTTCCTCCAAAGCTCACACTGAATCCTACCAATTGATAACTTCACCTTTCAGGAAATAACTAGCATACACCGTCTTTTGATCTTCTCCTAGTTGGACTAACTCAAAGGCTATTTCCATCTCTATTATCCATGTGTTGGCTACGACTAGATTAGTAGTATCATGAAAAACAGGAGGGTTTACATTCTGAAAAGCTTTAAAAGTCACAACTGGTCGAGGAGGTACTGGTGGATCTTGTTGATGTTGGTGTTGATCATGGTTCTCTGGGATTCGAAATTGTTGTTGTTGGAACTGTTGTTGAAGAGTTTGGTATTGCTGAGATATTGCATTGGTTTGTTGTTGCAGGGTTTCCAATATTCGAAGGATATTGGGGTCTGTTGTGGTTGTAGTAGAAGTACTGGTTTGCTTCGAATTTTTAGGTGACATATTTCTGAAATAAAAGATGTAACAAAATAGTTGTGAATATTTCACATATTTGGAAGTTTGGGTGTTACAAAGTTAATGTGATCACATGCATTCGGATTCCAATTATTAACAGCAGGGGTAATGCATGGTTCTAAACATAGAAGCAAAAGAGAACTGGTATTAAAACAAAATGATGGTGCATAACTGAGAACAGAATTAGGATACATCACAACCGAATAAAGTCTGAATTTAAAGGTTAACATCATAGTCTGAAAGATACAATAACATAGAAGGTAGCCAACTGGAAAAGGAAATAGGAATTTCGCTCCTAATTTCGGCCTGATAATCAACCTCTAAGACTCCTCATTATCGTCTCGAGCTATTACGGTCTCATCCCACTGTTCCCCTTGAAGCATCTTCACAACATCATGGAGTTCATCCGCTACCATCTAGATGGTATACTGGCTACTGTGGTCACGGTGTGCTAGCATCTCCCCGAGTTTAGCGTTAACCAACTGCGTCAATGACTCAAGTCTTGCAATCAGTTATGCCTTAGGTTCCTCCCTAAGTCGTTGGTCATCCTCAAAATCTACATCCATTTGCTTCATCAGCCAGTCGTACTTCCCCTGGAGCCTATCGAACTCAAGCCTCAAGTCAGCACACACGGAGAAAGCAATAGTATCGGATGGCGCCGAAGATAAGGAAGAATGCATCCTTTGTTGAAAAGCAATATATATACATATACGAAAGAAATATTAGCGACATACTCGAATAATATCTACATACACTCTCATATTATCTATATATATTTATATATCCTATAACCTATTTGGACTGTTCAGGGACTCTAAACCTTAGCTCTGATACCAAAACCTTTCAAAACCTGAAATTATAACTAAAAGATTACAACTAATAAATATGATTATTACAAACGGTTGTTTACAACATAATCCAAGATCGTAAAGGATCAGTGTTTGAACAGTCCAACACTAACAGCTATTACATCTTTTACATAGCTATCGGTCCTCACACGAATGCTGACTATACAACCTGAGCTCTTACATAAGCCTCAGCATCTTCATTGGTAGACTTACGAGCAGTCTGCTTGAATCTAACCATACTTGCTAGCTGAAATAACATGAATAAATTCCAAGAAGTGAGCCAAATGCCCAGCAAGTGATATAATGAGATAAAAATTAGAAATATAGAAATTCATAATTCAAAGTTAGGGTAGATGGCATCATTATTCGAATCAAGGAATTTTTAAAATCAATAATTGCTCAAAAATCATGTTCTGACAATATGGATTACAGCCGGTGATCAGCCACGAAGTAATCCAGAACCTCGCCGGGTTCTAACAAATTTCTAACAAATTTTAATTGGGATCCCTAGGCAACTTTTAAGCCTAATGTAATAAGTGTGAAAGGGACATGCATCTTAGTCCAATCCACTAATCTCAAGAAAACATTCTTTTATTTGAAAATCATTTTTAAGTAATTATCTTTTATAAAACTGATGCTAGAGGGAAGTTACAAAGATTCTAAACAAGGATATCAATTGTTCCATTTTCAAGGAATTCTAGACAATAGAGTTACAACTATAAATCAAGGATTCGAATTAGAACTCTTATCAGAAATGAATTATCTTCTCACTAGTATAGGCATCAAGGATAAAGAATTAATGATTCAAAAGTAGGAACTATTTATGTGGATATCACATAATTCACAAGTTTAAGATCATAAGCATGATATCATAAGGCTCAATGACTAAGGAAGAAAGTATTGAAAGAAGTATATCAATAATCAATAGGTTAAGGCAAAATAGTTGCATATGATAACTTAAAAGCATTGATGAGTATAAGCATTTCCTTGTGAGAATAAAATTGAAACCACGAACGATAAGGTTGAGAAACTTGCCTTTCCTAAAGTTCTTAATCAACACAAAAGCAACCTTGAGCTCCACTACTCAACTTTGATGGCAAGAGTCTTTACTCTATCTTATCTTGAATCTACACATATAATACAACCTCATTACTAAAGGTCCTACACACAACTCGAAGGACTCTTAGATACTACTCGACTTTAATGCAACACATAGGTACTACTTACACGAGTTCACTTATTATCATGCATTTCTATCACATAATAACTTAGTGCACATAATCACATATAATTATAAGTAGTCACAAGGCATTTAGTTCACATAATCATACGAGTATCGATTGATCTAGAGACTCTCCACCCTTGATCACTCGATTCTTCTTATTCCTCATTCTTAGTCACCAAACTTTGGAATTCGAAGTACTATAAATCTAATTCTCTTGAATATTCTTAGAAAAATATCTTAAACTGACCTTAATTTATCTTATAAGTGTCAATTAGCACCTATGCCTCACTTAATTGAACTCATAAACACCTTACACAAACCCAACCTTCCTGAATGCATCATTCGGCAACACCTTATGTTCCTTGGAAAAAAGAACATTTCTACTTAATGCATTCACTCAACTCTGACTTTTCCTAACTCCTAACTCATAAACTATCTTCTGAACTTGGTTTGACAATAAGGCATCACTTGGGCCTACCTATGGCTTCCTATAAAGTTGACACAATTCTGCATATTGCAACTTTGCAAACTGCCCTGTTTTAACCAACTTAAAACCCACTAATATTGCTCTAAGGTTGATTATAATGGCTTTATAACCTTTCTTAGACTCCTTTACATCATTAAAAATCAATTCCCTAGTTTAACTACCCAAATCTAGCCTATCCTAGACCATAAAACACTCCCATACCAAAATTGTCCCTATTTTGGGTTGCTCTCGGTTTTACACCAATGCACCCGCCAAAACACAATGTTTTACTCGATTTATGGTTAATTGTCTCAAGATTATATCAAGTCCCAACACTCTGGAGCTTGGGCCTGCTAGGACCTCACTAATGCTCACTCAAAACTCACTAAACGTTCGACAAAATTTTAACTCATGGCTCGAACTACGCTACCCTTTCTTCCTTGATTCCATTCGGCTATAACCAACCTCCCAAAAAGGACAACCCAAACTAACTCACTAACCTTCTTGTTCTTCCTATTATCTACCTATGAGATCATTACATACTCTAAAATTATCAAAATATCATTATATAAACATAACTAAGCATGTATAACACTTAATCACATTTTTGAATTTATCTTGCATATATTCGAATATTAATCTCAAGTCAAATCATGATATCCACGAATTAAGCTCACTTAACAAGTTAACATACTTTATTTAAGGAAAATAAGAAATTAACTAGTGCATGCAAGTAAAATTCGAACCAATAATAGCACTTAATCATAGGATAACTAGTCTCAAATGTACATTATTAGCACTTACTAAGTTTTAGTACCAAAAACCAACATGCAAGTACTTATAATCAATAATTCAGGTAAAGCATGGCATGCAAAAGGTTTAGCTAGGGAACTCATGATAACACCAAGTTTTAGCCACATGCAAAAGGTTAAATCAACATGCAAGACCTAATAAGATAAGGATCATAGAAATTCATGACATGCAAAAGTTTTTACTAAGAAAACATGATTTGATCAACATGCAAGTGCCTATACTAACATTCAAGCATTTATGTAACTATATATCAAGAAAAACATGGCATGCAAGAGTTTAAGATAACATGCAAGAATAAAACTATAGAGATCATTGACATGCAAGAGTTTAAACCAAGATATATGCCTTGAAAACATGATTGTTACACTAAAAGCTTTGAATGCAAACAAGGAAACTAAAATTTGGTTCCATTAGACTCCTTAAAAGCCATTTCCGAATGGTGGGGAGGGGAAATGGTGGGAGTATAACACTTCACCAACCATAACCATCTCCAAAAATGATGTGTCTCATGGTTTGGACCTTAAATTTATAAGAATCAAGGCCTTCCACTTGAGTTGCTAAGTATACTAGGCATGCAACACTTAATCACTTTAATCTCAACACAAAACATATAAGAATGAATTGAACAAGGGGTGTAGGGTTATATTACACTAAGATCTTGATGGATTGAGTGAAATTGAGGGAGTGTGTGTGTATGGTTCGGCCGAGAGGAAGAAAAGAGAGGGAGAGAGAAGAGAGTGGAGCAAGTGAAATGAGAGAATGATTACTCTTTTCCAACTTGGTGAGTTTTATGAATTTGTTTTGGAATTGGAATTGGAATTGAGAATTTACTAGCTTGTCCTTGTAGTAATACTACTAAAGTTTGCATATAAGGGTAATTTAGGAATTTGGCTAGTAGAAAAGATGTTAGTGTGATTGAAAATGACATTGGTGTCCCTCTCTCCTTTTGGATGATCAAATGCATGCAAGGACATAATAGTGATCCACTAATTATTTTTCAGATTATCAAATATCTTTGAAAAGAAATATTTTTATAAATCAAAATATAATTCCATAAGTCAAAAAAATTAATGTGGTGCCCTCCAAACCCGGGTCAGAAGTTTGGGGTCCACACACACACCCACCTTATTTATAACCTGGTTATAACAATAATAAAGATAATAATAATATGCAGTGACCCTACTTACCAACTACCACGGACCGTAACAGGTTAAAGTATGTACACAAGCCACACACACACTTTATATTACAAACATCCAAATCCCAACTATTCAAACTCAGAACTGAGTATTAAATATTATTACAAACTTTTACAAACTTAAATTATCTCAAAAGATGCCTGCTACCTTAACTCGATCAACCTGGACCCCTAGCTCTCGCACTGAATTGGGGATCCTCGCTACCAACTGGTTCATTCTTAACTGGAAAAGAACATAAACAACATCGCACAAATGAGCTAACTAGCTCAGCAAGTCTCAATGACAAGACTGAGAATAATGATCATCAAGTGGAAAGGGTTATGATATCAAGTGAACAATGAATTATGAATCATGATTTAGAATTGAATATTATATTTTTATTTTAAAAACCAAGGTTAGGCTGCTGATCAGTCACGCACTAACCCCGAGAAAAGCACACAGCACTGCTCTAACTACTGGATCCAAGGCACACATTGGCCTAACTTGACCATTAATATGGTCTGACCACGAATCTGGTCTATAAAAACAATCCAATTCTAACATGATAACATAATAAACAATGTAAAGCAATAAACAGAATCATAAATAACAATGGATGTTTGATAATAAAATGGTTTCAACCTTTACAAAAGATCATTGTGGCAATTTCCAAGCTTGGCTGTTAAGTAATGAAAGAATTGGATAACAAAGGAATCAACGTTTCAAGGTTTCAAGGATTTGGTTTCTCAAAGCATAAGGTATAATGGTTTGAAAATGTAAGTAATCCGGTTCAGTGTTTGGTATTTAGTTTGTATGTATTTATGGAGTAGTATCGTATATTTATGGTTCATATTTGGGTATACAACAATCAATGGTTTAGAAAGAATAAGGTTTACAGCTCAAGATCAATAACTAGAATCAGGGTTTAAGGTTTAGTGCTTCAAAGCACTTGCAATATAAAACAGGACTATCAAGCAACTACAATATATATCGAGAAAGTTCATAACACTTGCCTGGTACTAGCTTGCTATACTGTACTAACTTCCAATTACAACCGTCTATTCCTCGACTATCTGTTTCCCTTTCCTACTCCTTGCCTCTTCTGCTCACATATCATAAGCATCTATCAATATTCAACTCATATGATTCTATTCGATACACACTTCTATCTACCCTTCGTTATACCCAAATCCGATTAACGGACTGAAAGTTATGCAATAAACAAGTAAACATCGAACATATAGACCGATAATCAATCAACAAGTCACATATAACACGTAACACGTCAAACAATCAATGATATATTATTTATAAAGGAGTCTCGGTTTGTAAACAGGCTTTCGGGTATTTAAAATGATTTTTAAAATATTTTTCGGAATTAAAACGGGTCGTTGGATAAATTTTAAAGCAATAAACAGGGTTTGGTTGGCCAAATCTGGCTCCAAAACAATGTTATAATAATTATCGAGCCTTGAAAACAATTTAAAATAATATATTAAAGCTTGAAACTATTTTTCGGAATTTTTAAATTATTTTTAATAATTAAATCTAATTAAATAATTAATTAAAATCAATTAATAATTAATTAAATCAGTTAATTTTTGAAATTAATTGACCAATTAATCAATTAATTATTAACTAAAATTAATTAACTAATTAATTCAAATTTATTTTTGAATTAAAAATAAATTTTGGAATTAAAATAATAATTTTTGGAATTTTAAGAAATTAAAAATGAATTTTTATAATTAAAATAAATAGAAATATGATTTTTAAACATTTTTAAAACAGGAATCCTATTTTTGCAAACTCTGGAAACTTCATGGACCAAACTACATCGTCCCCAAAAGTTTAGGTATCAAACTGTAATTTTACAGGGGGGTCGCCGGAAAATGCCGTGTCTCGCCGGAGAAGACGATTCAGGGATGCTCAGGTCACCACCACCTCCAGATATGATCTACACCACACCAGGAATCTAACCATGCCATCAAATCACACAACCCATCCCTGAGTTGGCCGGAATTTGGAAACCGGCGAACTCGACGTGAACTTAAAATCACAACTCCCTTCGATTCACGAATCCTCTGTTAACGAGCTATATACCAATCGATTGTTAATTTCATAAGGAACACAACCCACTATATATCAATAGCTAATAACCCCTAGATCAAAAAGCCCTAAATTTCAATTAAGAACATTCATACGGATTATAAACCCTAATTTCAAAATTCGAAAATCAAACTCAATTTTGAACATGTTATTGAACTCCAAATCAGTCATATAATATATCAAAATCATCAGGAAAACAAGCTCTACAACATGCAATCATCAAATCATTCAAACAATCATCTGAACAAAAATTCATATTTTTAATTAAAATAATTCGAAAATAATAAAAATTATAAAAAAATAACCTTGATTTCTGCAGGTGTATGGATCACAGATTCTGAAAGTACTCCTCAAGACCTTCGATTTGGTTACTCGAGCTTTCCAAACAGAGATCACTAACACCTCAATTTGTTGGTTTGATATTCAGAAAGGTTTATGAATATATGAATTTTCTCTGTAAAAACTATATAATTACTGTTTGTAAATGATTTTCGGTACGAAATAAAATACGGTAAAGGCTATTTATAATTACGGAAAATTAGTATCCCATTGGATCATTCTGGATATAAAATGGTACGTTTATTTATAAAAACTGATCCAAACGGTACCGATTTTCGGGATAATTATCCAAATCAGTACAATTTGTACTGCGGTCTTGGTCTCAGCGCCTGGTTACACGTATTACGAGGTGATAATTGTGATAGTTTAATAAAAAGATCTCGTTTATCAAAAATATGAGTTTTATTAATTTACCGAAACGAATAATGTATAGAGAATGTTGCGCCGGGACCCGCAAAGGACAAACCGTACTCTGGATCGAAAAAGTCGAAACATGGAAAATGCTCGGAACATTGCAATTAGGTTAGGAAGGAGTTCTCGGAAGAGTTTCGGGTTATAAAAATGTAAAAACGGATGACGTCGGTTGGTTCCCGATTGTATAAAATAGTTAGGAGTTCTCGGAAGAGTTTCAGGTTATAAAAACATAAAAACGGATGACGTCGGTTGGTTCCCGATTGTATAAAATAGTTTTTAAATACTCGGAAAAAGATTTTATAAAATCCATATATTTCCTATAAAATCATAAATCAACATAAAAATAAATAGGAATATATGACAATTATTTATATTTTATTTTGAACATATAAAAATTAAAATACTCAATTAATATTATTTTTAAACATCCAAACACATTTAACACTTAACAAATAATTCACAGAATAAATACTAAACATACATAATAAGTATTTATTATCAAAATAATTACACGGTATATCCCAGATATTACATCATTCCCCCCTTAAAAGGATCATATCCTCAGAATCTCCTAAGAAAACAAATGAGGGTACTTTTCTTTCATATCACTTTCTAACTCCCAGGTTGACTCTTCAACCTTTGGGTTTCTCCACAATACTCTTACTAACTTTACCATTTTATTTCTTAATACTTTCTCTCTTTCCTCTAGAATCTCTATCGGACTCTCTACATATGACAAATCTGCCTGAAACTCTATTGGCTCATATTCTATTACATGCCTGGAGTCTGGATATACTTCTTAAGCATCGATACGTGAAAAACATTGTGAATGTGCTCCATGTGCGGAGGTAACGCCAACTCGTAAGCTACTTTGCCAACGCGCTTTAAAATCTTAAAAGGTCCAACATATCTTGGGCTCAGTTTTCCTTTCTTTCCAAATCTCGTCAATCCCTTCAACGGTGATACTTTCAGTAATACCAAATTTCCTTCTTCGAATTCCATATTTTTCCTTGTTTGATCTGCATACTTCCTTTGGCGGTCTTATGCTGCTGTCAATCTCTTTAGGATAACTTCAACAACTTCCTTCGTCTGCTGTACAAATTCAAGTCCAAGTATTTTGTGTTCTCCTACTTCGTCCCAATATACAGGAGATCGACATTTGCGTCCATAAAGAGCTTCATAGGGTGGCATTCCAATACTAGCGTGATAACTGTTATTGTAAGCAAATTCTACCAGGGGTAAATGCTCGTCCCAACTTCCTTTGAAATTAATAGCAAAAACATGTAACATGTCTTCGATTATCTGGATCATTCTCTCACTCTGGCCATCCGTCTGTGGATGGTAACCCGTACTCATATTCAGTCTCGTTCCCAAACATTCTTGAAAACTCTTCTAAAATCTTGAATTAAATCTCGGATCTTGATCGGATAAGATAGATACAGGAACTCCATGATGAACTACAATTTCTTTCAAGTACATATGGACTAACTTGTCGAGTGAAAATCTTTCATTTATAGGCAGAAAATGAGCTGACTTGGTAAGTCTATCCACTATAACCCATATGGCATCATGATTAGATTTTGTCCTTGGTAATCCAACTATGAAATCCATGGAAATATGCTCCCACTTCCACTCTGGAATCTCCAATGGTTGTAATAATCCGTTTGGTCTCTGATGCACTGCTTTAACTCTCTGACATGTATAACATCTGCTAACCCATTCCGCAATTTCCCTCTTCATATCTGGCCACCAATAATTTTCCTTTAAATCTCTATACATCTTGGTACTCCCTAGATGGATTGAATACCTTGAACTATGAGGTTCCTGTAAAATTTCATTCTTCAACTCCGTTACTGGTGGAATCCAATTTCTAGAAGAAAACCTAAGAATACCTTGATCGTCCTTTTGCGTGCACAATTCTTCACCTACCAAACGATTTATGTCGTGATCCATTACTTCTTCTTGACACTTCTTTATCTTCTCTAACAACTCCGGCTGGAAAGTCATACTATACACTTTTGCTTCATCAGGCTTGCAAATACTAATTTCCAATTCCAATTTCTGAAATTCCTTATATATCTCTTCGGGTACTGATAATACATTTAACTTTTCTTTCTGACTTAACGCATCCGCTACAACATTTGTTTTACCGGGATGATAGTTAATCGTGTAGTCGCAGTCCTTAATCAACTCTAACCTTCTCCTCTGTCTCATATTAAGCTCCATCTGTGTGAATATGTACTTCAAGCTTTTATGATCCGTGTAAATCTCGCATTTTTCTCCATATAGATAATGTCTCCAAATTTTTAAAGCAAAAACTATGGCTGCTAGCTCCAAATCATGAGTAGGATATTTTTTTTCGTGTGGTTTTAGTTGCCTTGACGCATACGCAATCACCTTATCGTGCTGCATCAGAACGCATCTGAGTCCTTTATGGGAAGCATCGCTATAGATTACGAAATTTCCTTAATCATCTGGAAGTGACAAAACAGGTGTCGTGATTAATTTTCGCTTCAATTCCTGAAAACTTTCTTCACATTTATCGTTCCATATAAACTTTTCATTCTTTCATGTAAGCTTCATTAATGGTGTTGCAATCCTTGAGAAATTTTGAACGAATCGATGATAATATCCCGCTAATCCCAAGAAACTTCTTACTTTTGTTGATGTTCTCGGTCTTTCTCAATTTGTAATTGCCTCAATCTTTGCTGGGTCCACTTTGATCCCTTCATTACTGACTATCTGTCCTAAGAACTGAACTTCATGTAGCCAAAACTTACACATCGAGAATTTAGCATATAACTTCTTTCTCCTTAAAATCTCCAAAGTTGTTCTTAAATGTTCTACATGATCCTCTTCTGTCTTTGAATAAATCAAAATATCGTCTATAAACACAATAACAAACTTGTCCAAGTATTCCTTGAAAATTATGTTCATCAGGTCCATAAACGCTGTCGGGGCATTGGTCAATCCAAAAGACATCACTGAAAATTCATAATGTCCATACCTTGTTCTGAAAGCTGTCTTTGGTATATCTTCTGGCTTAAGCTTTAGTTGATGATATCCTGATCTCAAATCAATCTTGGAGAAGTACTTGGCTCCTTTCAATTGGTCAAACAAATCATCAATTCTAGGTAACGGATACTTGTTCTTGACTGTAAGCTTGTTGAGCTCCCTATAGTCGATGCACAGTCTCATGCTTCCATCCTTCTTCTTGACAAATAATATCGGTGCACCCCACGGGGATACACTGGGTCTGATTACTCCTTTCTTTAGCAACTCTTGCAATTGCTTTGCTAGTTCCTTCATTTCAACGGCCTCCATTCTGTATGGGGCCTTGGATACTGGTTCCGTTCCAGGTGCTAAGTCGATTGCAAATTCAATTTCTCTATCTGGAGGAAGTCCTGGTAACTCATCGGGAAACACGCCTGGAAATTCATTAACTACTGGAATATCTTCAAGTTTTGCTGGCTCCTGACTTCTATCAATCACATATGCAACGAAATGCTCGCATCCTTGTCATAGTAACTTCTTGGCTTGACACATCGTTAAGAACTTCTTTGCTTACTTTTGGCCCTTGAACGTTACTATCCTCTCGTCTGGAGTCTTCACCATTACCTTCTTATTTTGACAATCTATCTGGGCATCGTGCTTAGATAACCAATCCATTCCTAAGATAACGTCAAATTCCCCTAACTTAAATGGTATCAAATCTACACAAAACTTACTACCAGAAATTTCAATCTCACAATTTCCACAAACTTGATTAACAGATACACGTTCTTGATTTGACAATTTTACAATCATTATTTCATTTAAATACTCAACTGGATAATTTAACTTACTAACAAAATCTTGTGAGACAAACGATCGAGTTGCTCCCGAATCTATTAACACTTTGGCACATAAAGAATTCACATTAAGTGTACCTGCCACGACATCAGTATCCTGGATAGCGTCCTTCATAGACATATCGAAAACTCTAGCCCTTGGAGTCTCATTTACTTCTGGGGTAGATCCCATAATTCTCAACGCATTACTGACTGGGGCTGGTGTCTTGCAATCCCTGGCTATATGTCCTGGATTTCCACATTTAAAGCATGTAAATCTAATAGCTGGAACCTTAACTGCTGGATTCCGGATAGGCTGATCCTTATTTGCTGGTTCTCTCACTGGCTGATTTCGGCACTCCCTCGAATAGTGCCCTTTCTAATTACACTTGAAACAAACTACATTCAACTTGTTACAAACTCCTCCATGTTTCTTCCCACATACCTGACAATCTGGAAAAGTTAACCTTAACTGATTCGACTGATTCATATTGACTGGACGGTTGCCCGGGCCTCCGTCGCCTGCACTTTGTCTCCTGAAATTAAAATTTCTCCCTGGCTGAAACTTGCCCTTCTTAAAATTTGGAAACTTCCCTGGTTGTGACTGAATTTTATTCCCTTCAAATTTCCTTTTCTTACTTTCTTTTTCCTTCTGTGACATCTCACTCTCTGTCTCTACAATCATTGACTTCTATACAACTCCTGCATAGGTATCCAATTCAAAAATGGCTACCTTCCCTCTAATCCATGGCTTCAGACCTTGCTGGAATATTTTAGCCTTCTTCCTGTCAGTATCCACATATGACGGCACATACCTTGACAACTCTTCAAACTTACTCTCATAATCCGCCACCGACATATTTCCTTGCTTTAACTATAAAAACTTCAGCTCCATCTGGTCCTGAACAAACTGGGGAAAATATTTTTCTAAAAACAATTCCTTAAACCTCTCCCAAGTAATAACATCTATACCTTCTAATGTCTTCACAGTCTCCCACCAATAGGTGGCCTCATTCTTCAAATAATAACTCACAAACTCAACTTTCTGTTCTTCCTTCACTTTCACTAAAGCAAACGACTTCTCTATTTCCTTTAACCAAACATTTGCTTAATCGGATCTAAGGAACCCTTGAATTCTGGTGGGTTTACTGCCTGAAAAGTTTTGAAAGTTACCTGGGGATTGGTCTGTCTCTGTTGTTGTTGTGCCAGGTGAACTGTTTGTTGGGCCAGGATTTGAAGAATCTGGGCTATTGCTGGGTCTATGGGTCCTGCGTTTACATTCTGGTTTGTGTCATCTTGGTTGTTATTGTTATTGTTATTGTTATTGGTTTCTTCATTCTGGGTGTTGGTGCGGGTATTTCTTCTCGGAGGCATTTTTCTGTAAAGAATCAAACAACTTATTTAGCTTTTAAATCAAATCCTTTGCATAAAAGAAAAGTTTTGTAAAACAGAAATATCTTTTTTTAAAACAGTTGTAACAGTTGAACTAAGTAAATTGCATGCTTCTTTACAGAATATAAACAGTTAAGGGAACAGGAAACATGGTATCATAGGGGTATAACTGGTGCAATAAATAAATATGGTAAAGTAAAACAGGTGCAATAAGTAAAAGACAATGCTGGAATGGAAAAGGTACTATATAGATCAAAAGTTTTAGGTAGTACAAGCGTAAAGATGCTTCAGAAGTAAAAGCAAAAAGGGGTACAATAAACATACTCACTAGTCAACATATCTAGTCTATAAATACAACTCAAAAGTCTACTGATACATACTACACACTATTGTACATACTACACCACCATACAACTCCGATCAACATCTCTATCTCTGGATCTCTGAATCATGGCAAGTCTGGACCTCCAATCTCCTAAAGCTCCTCTAGAACCCACTTAGCCCACTCTACTAGAAAATCAGGGGTGATGTACTCATAAGTAGCCTCAGTAATCCTCATAGCAGCTGCTCTACGAAACACCTGGAGCCTCTCTCTGAGTCGCCTCTCACCACTCCCAACCTCTCTGGTACGCATGATATGTAACAACTCCTGAATCTGACCCTATAAGAATCGCTGCTCTATAAAGCAAGCCTCGGCTTCGAATTGATGATATGGGACAGGATAGGAAGAGAACTGGAAAGGTACACCTGTAACTGAATGACAAGTAAAGCCTATCAGCAGGTGGGGGTCTTCTGATAGGTGGCCTCATGCCTGTGGGTGGAATAGCCTGCAATGGTACAGGCTACAACACATGTGGAGGTAAAATAGCCAACACTGGTGGAACAACAGGACATGGATCTGAAGATGGTACTCCAACTGAGGGCTCTGAGTGATCAGCTGATACGGCGATGAAAGAATCGGCCATCGCTGCTATCTGAAATCATATCGCAATATAAGAATTTCGAGCCACGAAGCGAATCATACTAATACCTATTATGCCGTAGCACTCAACCTCTTGACGTTCTATTTTTCTATTCCTTACTTCTAATCATTACCCTCTACCCATTCCCGTCAACCTAGGCTTGTGTCGTTGACTTATAACCTGTAGCTCTGATACAAAACCTGTGGCACCCTCCAAACCCGGGTCAGAAGTTTGGGGTCCACACACACACCCACCTTATTTATAACCTGCTTATAATAATAATAAAGATAATAATAATATTTAGTGACCCTACTTACCAACTACCACAGACTGCAACAGGTTAAAGTATGTACACAAGCCACACACACTTTATATTACAAACGTCCAAATCCCAACTATTCAAACTCAGAACTGAGTATTAAACATTATTACAAACTTTTACAAACTTAAATTATCTCAAAAGATGCATGCTAGTTTAACTCGATCAACCTGTACCCCTAGCTCTCGCACTGGATTGGGGATCCTCGCTACCAACTGGTTCCTTCTTAACTGGAAAAGAACATAAACAACATCGCACAAATGAGCTAACTAGCTCAGCAAGTCTCAATGACAAGACTGAGAATAATGATCATGAAGTGGAAAGGATTATGATATCAAGTGTACAATGAATTATGATTTAGAATTGGATATTATATATTTATTTTAAAAAACAAGGTTAGGCTGCTGATGAGTCACGCACTAACCCCGAGCAAAGCACACAGCACTGCTCTAACTACTGGATCCAAGGCACACATTGGCCTAACTTAACCATTAATATGGTCTGACCACGAATCTGGTCCATAATTTTATAAAAACAATCCAATTCTAACATGATAACAGAATAAACAATGTAAAGCAATAAACAGAATCATAAATAGCAATGGATGTTTGATAACAAAATGGTTTCAATCTTCACAAAGGATCACTGTGGCAATTTCAAAGCTTGGTTGTTAAGTAATGAAATAATTGGATAAAAAAGGAATCAACGTTTCAAGGATTTAGTCTCTCAAAGCATAAGGAACAATGGTTTGAATATGTAAGTAATCCGGTTCAGTGTTTGATATTTAGTTTGTATGTATTTGTGGAGTAGTATCGTATATTTATGGTTCATATTTGGGTATACAACAA
This sequence comes from Apium graveolens, assembly GCF_009905375.1. Classification (NCBI taxonomy): domain Eukaryota; kingdom Viridiplantae; phylum Streptophyta; class Magnoliopsida; order Apiales; family Apiaceae; genus Apium; species Apium graveolens. Next base: position 96,958,597 of record NC_133653.1, read on the forward strand.
TCAATGGTTTAGAAAGAATAAGGTTTGCGGCTCAAGATCAATAACTGGAATCAGGTTTTAGGGTTCAGTGCTTCAAAGTACTTGTAATATAAAACAGGACTATCTGATAACTACAATATATTTCGAGAAAGTTCAGAACACTTGCCTGGTACTAGCTTGATATACTACACTAACTTCCAATTACAACCGTCTATTCCTCGACTATCTGTTTCCCGTTCCTACTCCTTGCCTCTTCTTCTCACATATCATAAGCATCTATCAATATTCAACTCATACGATTCTATTCGATACACACTTCTATCTACCCTTCGTTTTACCCCAATCTGATTAACGGATTGAAAGTTACGCAATAAACAAGTAAACATCGAACATATAGACCGATAATCAATCAACAAGTCACATATAACACGTAACACGTCAAACAATCAATGATATATTATTTATAAAGCAGTCTTGGGTTGTAAACAGGCTTTCGGGTTTTAAAATGATTTTTAAAATATTTTTCAGAATTAAAACGGGTCGTTGGATATATTTTAAAGCAATAAACAGGGTTCGGTTGGCCAAATCTGGCTCCAAAACAATTTTATAATAATTATCGAGCCTTTAAAACAATTTAAAATAATATTTTTAAAGCTCAAAACTATTTTTCGGAATTTTTAAATCATTTTTCAATAATTAAATCTAATTAAATAATTAACTAAAATCAATTAATAATTAATTAAATCAATTAATCAATTAATTTTTGAATTAATTGACCAATTAATCAATTAATTATTAACTAAAATTAATTAACTAATTAATTCAGATTTATTTTAGAACTAAAAATAAATTTTGGAATTAAAATAATAATTTTTGGAATTTTCAGAAATTAAAAACAAATTTTATAATTAAAATAAATAGAAAATATGATTTTTAAATATTTTTAAAACAGGGACCAAACTGTATCGTCCCCAAAAGTTTAGGTATCAAACTGTAATTTTACAGGGGGGTCGCCGGAAAATGCCCTGTCTCGTCGGAGAAGACGATTCAGGGATGCTCAGGCCACCACCACCTCCAGATATGATCTACATCACACCAGGAATCTAACTATACCATAAAATCACACAACCCATCCCTAAGTTGGCCGGAATTTGGCCGAGAAGTTCACCGGTTTCCGGCGACCTCGACATGAACTTAAAATCACAACTCCCTTCGATTCACGAATCCTCTGTTAACGAGCTATATACCAATCGATTGGAAATTTGATAAGGAACACAACCCACTATATATCAACAGCTAATAACCCCTAGATCAAAATGCCCTAAATTTCAATTTAGAACATTCATACGGGTTATAAACCCTAATTTCAAAATTCGAAAATCAAACTCAATTTTGAACATGTTATTGAACTCCAAATCACTCATATAATATATCAAAATCATCAGGAAAACAAGCTCTACAACATGCAATCATCAAATTATTCAAACAATCATCCGAACAAAAATTCATATTTTTAATTAAAATAATTTGAAAATAATAAAAATTACAGAAAAATAATCTTGATTTCTGCAGGTGTATAGATCACAGATTCTGAAAGTACTCCTCAAGACCTTCGATTTGGTTACTTGAGCTTTCCAAACAGAGATCACTAGCACCTCGACTTGTTGGTTTGATTTTCAGAAAGATTTATGAATATATGAATTTTCTCTGTAAAAACTATATAATTAATTTTTGTAAATGATTTTCGGTACGAAATAAAATACGGTAAAGGCTATTTATAATTACGGAAAATTAGTATCCTGTTGGATCATTCCGGATATAAAATGGTACGTTTATTTATAAAAACTGATCCAAACGGTACCGGTTTTTGAGATAATTATCCAAATCAGTACAATTTGTACTGCGGTCTTGGTCTCAGCGCATGGTTACACGTATTACGAGGTGATAATTGTGATAGTTTAATAAAAAGATCCCGTTTATCAAAAATACGAGTCTTATTGATTTACCAAAACGAATAATGTATCGAAAATGTTGCGCCGGGACCCGCATAGGACAAACCGTACTCCAGATCGAAAAAGTCGAAACATGGAAATTGCTCGGAATATTGCAATTAGGTTAGGAAGGAGTTCTCGGAAGAGTTTCGGGTTATAAAAATGTAAAAACGGATGACGTCAGTTGGTTCCCGATTGTATAAAATAGTTAGGAGTTCTCGGAAGAGTTTCGGGCTATAAAAACGTAAAAACGGATGACGTCGGTGGGTTCCCGATTGTATAAAATAGTTTTTAAATACTCGGAAAAAGATTTTATAAAATCCATATATTTCCTATAAAATCATAAATCAACATAAAAATAAATAGGAAGATATGACAATTATTTATATTTTATTTTGGACATATAAAAATTAAAATACTCAATTAATATTATTTTTAAACATCTAAACACATTTAACACTTAACAAATAATTCACAGAATAAATACTAAACATACATAATAATTATTTATTAGCAAAATAATTAAACGGTGTATCCCAGATATTACAATTAAACCATAAAATAGTTTAGAATTTTAGAATTTTGATGAGATCACTTTTATAATTTTTAAAAGAAATATGTTTATGAAAATTAATTCTTATCAACAATTAATATCTTCAAAATTACCCATAAAAATTCAAATAGAGCACCTTGCTTATAGATTTATAATACTTTGCTATACTAGCCACATAATCACATAATCGACACGTATTCATGTGATTTTTTTAATAATTTATAATCAAATACTTTAATACAACTCAATTACGAATAACTAAATATTGGTTGTTATATCATCGATTAAATAAATAATGTAAGTTGAGAGAATACGATCATTGAAAATTATTTTAATAAAAGTTCGAGGTATTTAATAAATCGTAAGAGGACATCGAGTCCCTTGGAATATTTATTTAAATAATAATAAAGATACGGACTTTATTCATCCCAGACATCTCCGGAATACTTCCGCATTTTTAAATAATTTATACCGATAGACTCTCGGTATACAATATATATACCACGCTACGCGCTAACATTAACATATAAAATGATACATACCCTATCAAAATGAATCTCATTTTATAATACTTAGTAATTGAAATTCATGGTAATCAACATCATACATAAATAAAATAATTTCATTTTCACAACACAAGAGTAATCTGGAGTAGGGTTCGTAAACTTTCCTGGAGTCCAAGATACGTTCTCCGACTTCCTCTCGTTCTGAGTTTTCTAATCGACAAATGTATTCCTAATCCCATCAACGGCTATTTCTAAAATGTATAATACTTTACAATTTTCATTATTCGACGGACTCGGAATAACTATCAACCCTTGGTTGTAATGGACGGTCAAAGTGGTCTCTTGGAGTTGACTTTAACGAATGTTACTATCACACGACTCGCACTCTAACATTTTTAGTAAATCAAAAAATTAATATTTAAATACGAAACCATCTCAAGGATATTCTTAAGTACTGGTAATATTTATCATAAAAGTTTTATTTTGAAAACATGAATTTAAATAGGTGAAAAAATATTTTAAAAGTTCGGTCAACTACGGAGTTTTACTGTTCATACTGCTTTTACAAAAATGTTGTTTCTCTCAAACCGTTAACTCAATAGATGCACCGTTTTCGCGTACATGATCTAGAAAACATTTAGAACAAAATGACTAAAAATTTATTTTTGGTAAGAGGGAAAAATTTCCCGAAGTAGTAGGTTTTTTGCAGTAGGTCTTTTTAGTGATCACTCCCTGTGTGACCTCGGCTCCGGCATATTTATAAAATTGAAAAATTAACATATTTATCTCAAATTTTAAATAGCTTCCTCACTATATAATCGAGCTATGGATCAAGTTTCATAATTTTAAAAAATGTTTAAGGGCCTCAAATATACCCTCAAAGTCAGCAGTAGGTAGTAGTTTGGTTTTCTCGGCTACATTCAGTAAAACAGACTTTTCTGCTAAACCGTAAGTCGTCTCGAAGCGATATTTATACGGTTACAAACTAAAAAATAATAAATTTACATTCATTTCCATTGGTGTTCAAAAATATTAAAATTACAGTTCGTATATCTTACTTAACACAATCCTAAATTTAAACGGACATTACGACAGCTATACGATGAATGATTCCCCATTTTAACTATGTTAAATCCATTAACAACAAATCAATCATGAATTACATCATATTTATTAAAAGTCAGTTTATATACTCTATGAGAACATGAACAACATCAACCCATAACAATTAACCATCAAAATTTGACAATATAAACTCTATTCTTCAAGAATCGTGTCACGCATGAATATATCTTGTAACTCTTCTTAAAACTTAAAGAAATATAAAGGGTGGATGATGTTTATAACTTTCTTGAAGTTTTTTTAATACTTAATAAGTGCCTGAGATCCTTGGGGAGAGCTTGTTCTAGCTTTAGGAGCTTTAATCTTCCTTGAAAATCAAGAAAACAAATTAGTAATTTTTAGAATTACTATTCACGTCAACTTTGAGCAAGGATTTGAGCATGCTAACCTTAATGGATGATCATGAAACTTTGTGATAGTATTGATCTATGTAAGAGATTTACAAAGAGCTAGAGTTTGAAATTTTGAAGCTTGGGAGCTAGGGTTTTGAATTTTTAATTCTTCATGAAGAAGAAGAAGTTGAATGGAAGCTTCATGGAAAATGGAGAGAATATGAGAAATTGCATTGTCTTCCTTTGGAAGTGTTGGTGACTTTAGTGATATGTATTATGTATGTATATTGTATAATTGCAAGATGCACCCATTTCCGAAGCTTAGGCCTAGCTTGTACACCGATTTTCAAGGTCTTTAATCATCAAAAACATAAACCCTTATTTTAAGGAATATTGTCTTCCACTTAGCTTTTAATTTAATTAGATAGCTTGGATAATTTGTTGCTAATTAATTTGCATGGGATTTGCATGGCCTTGGTTCATTTATTCATTCACTTACGTAATCACTTAATCGCTCCATCGTAATCTTAATAAATCCTCGTAAGTGGTTCGCGGTGTAAATTTTTTAAACGTGACTCCTTACCTTTTCGCATACTTGAACTTGGGGTTTATTCGTAGGATTTTGAAATCCTTGGTCATAATGCAATTCTCGTATTCCTCGATAGCTCATTAAATAAGGTCGTTTTGAAATTTTCCTTTTCTTCGAAAACTAACAACTTTTACATACAATCATTTGTTACTATAATAATCATATCCACTCGGAATCTTAAATTAAATACTCTTATATAGTGTGGCTTCAAAATTTTTATGAAACTGCGAGGTTAAAATTCATAAAGGTGTTTTACCGATGTCAAAAATTCAGGTTTTTACATTGTGGATGAGGAACCAACTCCGGGATTATGGGCTGTTGATGTCAAAGATTCCAATTTCTGCGACAACATCAGTGCCATAGCATTCTCCTACAACCCGGTTCAACACTCGAGAACTAAGCTTATTGATATTAGGTATTATTTTATCCGGGAGAATGTCACAAGTGGTACTGTGGAATTACATTTTGTACCTATAGAGGATCAAATTGCAGACATCTTCACAAAATCGCCTGATAAATCTACTTTCTCTAAGTTGGTCAGTGAACTGGGATGTTAAATCTTTCTAATTGATCTAATTAGAAGTCACGAACTGCAACTTGTTTCAAATAAATTCACTTGGTAATTAAAGTCAATATTTTTTGGACTTACGAATGTTTTTACCAGTATTAAATTCTCGTAAATCAAATATTTGTGTGCTTTTATCTAATTGATAAATATTTAAGCACTGAATATTTTCAATTTATTTGAAAGTGATTTAGTTGTCAATATTTAAATCATGAGTAAATAAAATAGAACCAAAATTTAAATCACAAGAATTATGATATTATCAATTAAATGCTAAGTGTTATAATTATATGATAAAAATTATGAGTTGATTAATTCAGTTAATTGTTAAATAATTTCATATTTTAAATAATTCACTTGCAATTGGAATATGTAAGTGTTTATAGAAATCGACTAGGTCATTTTATTAAAATCGACAGATCAATTTCTGAAAATTGACAGCCTTAAAATTCTAGAAATTGATAGTTGTTTTGTCTTCAGTTTTCTGCGCTTTAGCATTTGCATTAAATCATGGATATACATGCAGTTACGATCGACGAAGATAGTGGTAGCGGAGAGGATATCCACCGGCCCGGGAGTTTCATTATCCGTGTAGTTCTGATGTCGTCGAGCCTTGGGTCTTTGTGACTAGCCCGCATCGTTGGGCACTCCTAAAATAAAGAGTTGTTCTAGTTTTGATAGTAATTTGGTTCAACAACTATTGCACCTCGAAATGAGAAAAAAAGTCCATATCTGTTTCTTGTTCTCAAAGAATTACGTTTGGCTTGATCCTCTATATAAAAAGGTACGTATGTACATTGTTGAGACACGTGTTTGAGAGATCTGAGAAGGCAACATAAACTCTATCAATCTCGGCCGCTTAATAAGCACAGACTACCGCACTCCGGTAGTTTTTCTAATCACTTGCCACTGTTGCAGTTCTTGATTTCAACCGCGAAACTCAAATCTTTGCTTACTGTTAGTCCCAAAGTATTGTAAAGGAGGATTGAATATGATATCTACAATTTTTTTCGATTCGTTTCAAGTTTTTCGTTAAAATTACGGAATAAAAAATAAGCACAAAATAATTCGAGAAATATATTATTTTATTAATATAAACCTTTAAGTTGTTACACTCTAATCAATAATGATTAGCTACAATAAATTCAGCAGCATAACACTATTTTTACAAGATTAATAAATTTTATCTTAAATGAAGCTCTTGTAAATTACAGTTGATTGCTGAGAAAGATGAATGCCGAATTCAATTCACTTCGGCTTCTTTTAGTGTAGACTTTAAAAACTTTGGACATGTGGCACTCTATGAGCCAAGTGTTCCGCTTTACTTCCTTTTTTCCTACAAGTCGACAACACAATCTCTACAAATCGACAATATAAATTTTTCCTTTTTCTCCTAATCGACAACCTTGACTATTACTAATTGACATGTTCTTTTCTAGAAATCGACATGTTCTTTTTCTAGAAATGGACATTATCAAATTCCAGAAGTTGACCATGTGTTGTCGATTAGTAAGTTACACAAATAGACAATTCAGGTTTTCAATTAGTAATGTATTTTTTATCCTTTTTTGGTTAGTAGCTTTTCTACTTTAAATGATTGGTCCTTGGGATGAAATGACTTGGGCTTTAGCATTTTCTTTTGAAGATAATTTGCCTTAGAACAATTTTTGATCTTTTCTATTTCTTTTGTTCTTCAGTCTCTTCAAGCCAAGTCCCGTCTTTAACTGAATTCTTCCGATTTAAAATTAAAGACCCATTTCTTGATTTCTTGACGTTTAGTTCACCAGTTTGGTTCACAAATGAGTAGTACTAAGCTGATTCTTTTTATTCCTTGTTTAATACTCAGTTGATGTCTTTCTTCTTGTAGCTTCTTGAGATTAGACCATTGAAATTCTGAGATATTAATACTATGAATTAATGTATTTCCTTATCACTCAGTCCTTTGATCTAATTCTTCATGGAGGCTTGAACATAATAATGAACAATTTTCCATGACTTGGTTACGGACTTAGTGTATTAGTTCCATGTTTTGATTATTTATATTTATCTCTTCTGGATTCATGTGCTTCATAATTAATATTATTTACCTGTTTCTTTTTCAAGTTGAGTTATATTTCCTCGATTACATATTACGTTACAGAAAATCCCTAAAGGATAACTCAACTGATAAATAAAGAAAAGTAATTACAGAATGCAGGAAATAATATTAAGTACATTCTGGATCAGATATATAATTCTAGATTTCTTAAATGTAAGTAAAGAAAAGAAATGCTCCTTTAGGCTGAACAAATTGAATATTTCTTATTATTTCTTGACTTTTTAGGCTTCTTGCTTTGGCTTTCTTCTCCTTCTTGAGTGGATTCAGACTGGGTAGTTTTTCTTTTAGAAGCTTTCCTTTTTAATTCAACAAATGGTGCGGGATGTTGATGAGAACCAGCTTTATACTTTTCTATATCGCTTAGCTCTATTAGCCTGTCAAGTCTTCTTCTGAATTTATCTCGAGCAAGAGTCTTCAAGGGATTTTCAAGAGGTGGAATCTCCAGTTTCCGTAACAGCATACTCAGCCATCGGATATTATGAACTGTATAGAGTTGATCAAGCAACAATATGGATTTCTTTGAGAGTACATACACAGTACCTCTCTAAGGATGATTTTACAGCCTTTTTGTGTTGTAGAACTTTTGTTCCTCCAACACTTCTTTGTAGAATTTTAGTATTGCCTTCAAAGCAAGTTTATCTTCATTACATGTTGACATTTTGACTTTGATCAAAACTTGATTGATTGTCCATGTTAGGTCACACAACATTGTAGAAGGGGAATATAGTGTTAATACAATCAAATCGATTTAACACAAGTATGTAACAAAGATCAAGTATATTAAATAAACTCTATTACAATATGAACTGTTGTTCTCTCTCAGTGATGAACAAATATCACTAAGAGCTGCTAGGTTACAATGTATAATCTTCTCGGTAATGATAACACATATAGTATAAACCCTAAGTCTTTGTTTATATAGTACACAGTTACAAGATAACTTCTAATTTATATGGAATACAATTCTGTCTCCTAAAATATATCAATCAGATATCTTCTACAAGTCTTCCAGTCTTCTAACTCTTTCCATGTATATCTTCTTTTATTTTAGTCTCGATCTTCTACTGTAAATCAGCTTCCTTCCTTATATGAAAGTCTTCACGCACTTCAGTTCTGATATTACCTTAAGTTCTGATATTAAGTTCTGACTTCCAGTAAGTCCTGACTTCAGTAAGTCCTGATTTGTCATGTTGTTAAGTTCTGAAAACTAAACACAAATCATATTAGACATGACATCTCAAATATATCTAACAATCTCCCCCAACTTGTAAATTATGCAAAATATACAAGTTACTAGATTTGATGATGTCAAAAACATTTAAGTACAAATGCAAATAAGAGTTTAACTAGATAACTAACTACAACTTACAGTCCTTGTAGCTTTTATCAATCTCACTGAGTCAATCTGAATCCATAATGATTCTTGACAAAGCTTGATATCAGCTTTTCTTCTTTAATCCTCAGGACTTGAGATAGTGTAGTCTTGACTTGCTTCATCTCTTCATCCTGACTTCCAATCTGGTATATTGCAGTCCTTAAAGCAGAGATATGGTTTCTTTTTAAACCATCATTCAGCCTTATTACCCTAGGATGAGAAGAATCTTCATTGTAGCATAGATATTTCCCTTTCAAAATCACTTCAAGATTAGCAGAATTCTTCTTCATTAGAATCTCACTTCCATCATCTTCAACAATATTAGGAATGAATTATGTAACTCTTGAACCAGAAATTCTTGCTTTATCTCTGATGGTCTTCAATATGAAATTTGACCATCTCCTGGTAATATCAGACTTTACCTCTAAAAGGTAATGAAAGAATTAAAGTTCTTCCAATGATTTGTTTAGCACATCTGATTTTGACATCTGATATGTCCTTCCATCTTCAAGAAATAAAATCAGATTTTCCTTGACATTGTGCTTGTCTTGAGCATCCAGTACCATTTGAACAGAGATAACCTTATCAAGGTGTTTCTATGTAACATCTTCAAGAGGTTGGTCAGTTAAAAGAAATGGATCTCTAGTTAGCACTTCAACTCCTGTTTTAATCTTAGCTTCATCAGAACCTAGTCCAACTCTGTCTCTTGCTTCTCTGGTTTTCAATCCAACAATCACGAAATCAGATAACAATTGGCTTTTCTTTGGATCTGATGGTTTGACAATTTTCCATAGGATTTTCTTTTTGTCAGCTACTTTCATCTTGTCCAAATCAACTTGAGCACTGTCAGGGGTTGATGTCTTGATGACCTTGTCAGAACTTATTGTTTCTGTTATAGCTAGCAGTTCTTCACTCTGAACAACTTGAGCATTGTCAGAGGTCGTCCTTGATTTTTCAGAAATCTTCCTTCTTTTCAGAGTTTGAACATCTTCATCTTCAGCAAGAGTGTCATCAGTAACTTGAACCATTTTGCACACTGGTTTTATCAAAATTTGAGGAATTTTCATCTCCAGGGGCTTGATTGGCTCATCAACTCTACCCTTCCCTTTATCTTTGGGATCAATCTCAATCTGTGATCTAGTCTTGGGCTTTGATGCCTCAGTATTTGACTTCTCCTTGATCGTAATGCCTTTTTCCTTAGGCCTTGGAGGTTTATTTGCAACAGAAGCTTTTGGCTTTAGATTTTTCTTTTCAGCTTTAAATCTAGCTTATTCCTCCTTGAGATTTTCTAAGTCCATTCCTCGATTATGCTTCAGAAACAATCTTCTAGCAATTTCCTCATCAAGTGTCTGAATCTTGGGATCCTTGTAGTATACTGTTGTCTGCTTCCCCTTGAGCTTCAGAGTTTTCATAAACTTTTGAGAATCTTGACTTCCACCTTGTATCAGAACATTAGGCTTTGTCATCAGACTTTGCTCATCAGAACTTGATATCATATTTTGAGTATCAGTACTTGCTATCAGATTTTGAGTTTGAGCAGCTTCAGAACTTGTCTTCTTTTGAATAGAAGATTTGTTTGCATCAGTAATTAGTTTCATAGAAGAAACCTTGCTGCTGTGCTCTTTACCTTGAACTTGACCTCTACCCTTGTTAGGGTTTCCCTGGTCAGGTTTCCCTGGTCATCAGCTTCATCATCTTTCTTCTTCTGTACTTAATCATTAGAGCATTTGGACTTAACTATCTTCTCCCCCTTTTTGGCATCATCAGTTAGTAAGAGAGAGAAGAAGTTCAACTGAAGATTGGAGTTCATCCAATTGAGCTTTTTGAGAAGCTTTATTTTGCAGCACCTCAGCAATTAAGGCCTGTTGCTTCTCCTGAACTTTCTCAATTGCTTCTGCCTTTTCTGAAATAGGTCTGATAAACCTCTTTTTGTCAAGCTTGGTCTCCATATCTAGCTTTTCAACTTTTTCAAGAAGCTTATCAACCTTTTCTTGAGTACCATAGTGTAGACCTTGAAGATTCTTGGTAGACATAGCTGTGACTTTGAGTTGTGTCTTGAAATCAGCATTTGTGAGCAACTCATCAGCTTTACCAATATGATCTGTCAATACTTTAGAGCTTGGAATGAAATCAGTTTCATTCCACTTCTTGGTCCACTCAACTCCCCTGTGAGTTTCTTCCTAAGGAACAAGTGCAGCTTGTTCAACAAATTTCTTGACCAATGCTTCCTTTCCAAGTACAGGAGCTGGAGTATGTACTGAAACACTGTCTCCAGAGCTTGAAGAAGACTCATTATCCTCTGATAACACAACAGTGTGTGAGGCTATAGGAGTTTCTGATTCAACTTCATCTAAATTCTGATCTTCAGGTTCTTGATCCAGAATTGGTGTGGATGATATCTCAGCATCAGCATTAAAGATTGGAGAATTATCAGTAGATGGCTGAGCTGATGTAGGAGCTTCCAAATAAAGAATAGTCGGAATGTGTAGCCTATTGATGTTAATTTCAGGACTTAAGCATGAATCTTCAGCTATAACATCTTCATGAAGAGGAGAGATAGGAGGTGTAACCACTGTATCATTAGCAGTGTCTTTGGCTTTAGCTGGAGGTGGCAGAGATTCAATCACAATTGGATTTGAGATCAGAGATTCCTGATCCCCTTCCTCATCTTCTTCAATAGTATCTTCTGATGGAGGCTTAGCCATGTGCCTCTTAGCTCTCATTTTCTTTAATCTCCTTGCTAGTGAAGGAGTTTCCTTATCATCAGAACTTAAAGTTCTTGTCCTTTTCAAAGTATCATAACTTCGAGCTACAACATTTACCTGATGGGTTGACCCTTCAGCTTCTATATCTTTCTGAAAAACTAAATTTTCAGCTTCATTAGCCACAGGTTATGATGCTTTAACCGGTGCTTCCTTTCCACTGTCAGATTCATCCCTGAGAATCATCTTTGTTCTCTTTTGTGGAAGCTGAGGAACAGACTTTGCCCTCTTAGGCTTGGAAGATGAAAGTCCGATGGTATGTGCTGATGGTTGGTGTTGTGAGGGTTGTGTTGGTTTGAAGTATGTTCAGATGGTAGGTTGTGGTTGTGGTTGAGAAGTTTGAGGTGATAGTGTAGTGGTGGTAGGTACTGATGGTTGAGGATTAGATGGTTGGATATCAGGATATAGAGCAGTGTATATGGCCGGGTTAGAGTTTACTAAAAATTGTTTTATATATGTTGGAATTTGGAGGGGTCTCAAAACAGTTTTCTTATTATCAGCAAATAATAAGTCAATAAAGGGTCTCTTAGCAAGTTTAAATGGGGAAAGCAACCCACTTGCTAATTGGGGTGTATCAGGGTTACAAAAGCTGTAAATAAGTTGACAGAATCTAGCAAAATATACAGTATTTCTATCTTCTGTCATCCTATCCCCTATGAATCCTAGTACAGCAATAGCAAAATCAAAATGAGATTAAGTAATCAGAGCATACCCAATTTGCTGACTAAGGATAGGAATTGCATCAAAGTTTGAATACTTGTTTACAAAGGTTCTTGTGATGCAATCAAAGAAGAAACTCAACTCCCTCCTGATATGGGGTTTCTTTAGTTGTCCAAGCTTTGCCAAAGTTTGCTCATAGCCCAGATTGGCCATTAGCTGTTGAAGAGCTGGCTCCTCAACTGTGGAAAAAATGCAGTTGCCTGGCAGATGAAGTGCTTGTCGAACTGTGGCCAAAGTCACCACATGCTCATCATCCCCTATAGTAAAGATAATACTTGGGGACCCATTGGCACCACCATCATCATACACTCCTAACCTCCAGAACTCCAGCACTTGAGTTCCTGAGAATATGTCTAGTTGGGTCAGTGCATAGCCTATTTCACTTCGAGATAAAAAGTCTTGGACGAAGTGAAGTTCTAATGGAGCTTCATCCTTAGAGAGAATAGCTGAGTATTTGTTAGGAACAAACTTAGCTCCATTGAAAACTATGTCTTTTTGTGCCATTTCTGTTAAAAATCAAGTGAGGAAAAAAGTGTTTGTAGGGTGTTTGATAAAATGCCTGTATGAAAAAGTGCTTCAGAGAATATTAGTGGGTGAGAGAAAATAAGAGAGATAAGAGAATGAGAGAAGTAGGTAAAATATTGTAAAATATTTTAACTTTCTTATTTATACAACCCATGTGAAGTATAGCGGACAGTTTACACCTGACAATATGTGAGCAGTTAATAGTTAAAGCATGAGTTGGTGGGCACATGAAATAAGTAATAATTACTGTGAACATGCAGTTTTTTAAGACAAACACGTTTACCACTAACCCAAATGATTATGACTGTCTTTATCTCACCTAATTATATTCTGATTAAATATGACTGTTTTAGTATTAACCACAAATAAGTCAAGTAAATAAATAATGCCACATAAGCATTAGAGTTTCCATCAGGATTTACATCAGAACTTGACTAACATCTGAATTTAACGGTCATCAGAACATGGCTTCTTAACCAAAAAAGTGAATGTTTGTATCTGTGATTCTTCATACAAATACTGACTTGTTTCTTCAGAGTTTAATCATCAGAACTTCCATCAGAACTTCTCCTCAGAATTTATGCAAATGACACTTAACTGTTTGTCAAAAACAACTTAATCACCACAGTAATTTTCATCATTCATATGGAGTGAGAGTTTGTGTATTTAGGAGAATACCAGATAAAGATTAAAGTCTGATAAACTTCAATACATCTTAGAAATAAGGCATAACTAAGAAAAATGCTTAAAATCTATTATTAATTTTGAAGTCTACTATAGGATAAATTTGTGCATGAGTCCACCTCAATTGTTTGTGCTCATTTTATTCATCTTTTAGAATTCTTTTTCACAGTGGCTCCTCAGTGTAAATGAGTCACAACTGCTTATCAGAATTTATGCTATTTTCAGAGTATTTCTCCAGTAATCAGAGAATGTGAAAAATCACCAAGAAAAATTTATTTGCTTTTCTAATGCATATAACTTAATACTAGCAATGCACTTGGGTCTTCCCTTCAACATATTTACTCTAGATCTCAATGGAGTACCTGACTTCAATTTTCTTTTCTTTTATTTTGATAAGTGCGGCTTATCAAGCATGTGGTTCATCTTTAAGATTTACTGACATCAGAATTTGACAGATAAGAAGCAAAAATCTAGTTTTTGACTTAGTAATAAGATACACAAAGTAAATTTGACTAAGCTCAAATCAGAATTTGCTTGTGTTAATGAGTTTCCATATAAACAACTAATTCAAACATGGGATTTCAAGTACGTTGAAGACTACTAGGTCAGCATCTAACACAGGTATCCTCGTTGGATTGAATAGTCACAGAACATTCAAATCACCATCAGAGTATATAGATCCAGATTAGATAACAATCAGCATTTAATGTATTTCAATTTAAACACAGATTACATGAAGATAAGATAATCGGTAAATACTGATCATAAAGTCTGATGCATGAGAACAAAAACTAAGCAGATTTAGAGAAAAAACCTGAAACCATTCCAAGTTCATTTACCAGTCTTGTAAAAGTAGCTTCACATAGTGGTTTTGTGAAGATATCTGCTAGTTGTTGATCCGTTGGAAGAAAATGCAATTCCACTGTACCTTCCATCACATGTTCCCTTATGAAATGGTACCTAATACTGATGTGCTTTGTCATTGAGTGTTGAACTGGATTACCTGTCATAGCAATAGCACTTTGATTATCACAGTAAATAGGTATTCTAGAAAATTCTAACCATAATCCAGTAACTGATTTTTCATCCAAAGAATCTGTGCACAACAGCTTCCTGCAGCAATATATTCTACTTAGGCAGTTTATATGGAAATTGATTTCTGTTTCTTGCTAAACCAAGAAACTAATCTGCCTCCAAGAAATTGGCAGCTTCCACTAGAGCTTTTCCTGTCTATTTTGCATCCTGTAAAATATACATCTGAGTAACCTATTAGCTTAAAGTCTGATTCTCTAGAGTACCACAATCCTAGATCAGCTATACCCTTGAGGTACTTGAAACTTCTTTTCACAGCTATTAAATGAGGTTCTCTTGGATCAGCCTGAAATCTTGTACAAAGACAGGTAGCATACATGATATCAGGTCTACTAGCAGTTAAATAGAGTAATAAGCCAATCATACCTCTGTAGTTAGTAACATCTACTGATGAACCAGTATCTTTATCTAACTTGGTAGATTGTGTTAAAGTCCTGAGATAAGAGCTACTGATTCAATGATGACATTCCCAAGATTCATATTTCCATATCCCAGAGTTTTTCCCATGTTTCCATCTCCATAAGAAACTCCTGGGCCAGCTTTCTTCACAAAGTCTGATAGCATGGCTTTATTTACAGTCATATGTCCTGAAATCCACTCTCCAGAACTAGGATGTTTTTCCTGTTGCCCGGCAATCGCAAAGACCATAAATGGTTAGTTTTAAGGACCCAGACTTGCTTGGATCCTTTGGCCTTTTTAAGTTTGTTAGCATTTGCAGTGGATTTAGTCTCAGAGTTTATGCTAACATGTTGTTTATCAGGATTTATATCAGACTTTGCATCAGACTTTACACTAGAAGGAATAATACTAACTTTCTTCAAAGAAAGTTTTATTTGATAATAATCATAGTACAAACTATGATATTCCTTACAAGTATAAATGGAATGCAATAAACTACCACAATGAAAATAAGGATTTTGTGGCTTAAACCTAACAGACTGACTCTTAACTCTTAATTTAGGAGGTAAAGAGTTTATATCTTTATTTTTCCTGCAAAAAGAAGCAAGATGGTTAGAGTTTCCACAATTATAACATTTCTTTCTAGGAGCATTAGGAACAGGCATATAATTATTGCTTTAATTCACACCTTCCTTTCCATTCCTATTTTTCCTAGCTTCTTTTACCTTGTTCACATTTCTAATCTCTTTCAGCTTATGCTTAAGCTGCTTCTTTGTCATTAAGCCTATGTTTACTTCAGCTGGTTTATCCGGTTCTAATTTGTCAAAAGTTGACTTTTCTTTTACTTCTGTCCTAGATTCTTTCATCTTTTTAGAATCAGACTTTACAGTTTTTGCTACAAACTTAACAGGATTTACCTTTGGCTTAGCAGTCTGCTTAACAACAATTGGCTCAATTTGTTCAGTTCATTTCTCACTTTTATCATCTCCATAACCTAAGCCCTCTTTCCAGTTTCCACTACTTAATAAATTCTGAGTTGTTCTGTCAGAGTTAGTCCAAGTCCTGATAATCTCTCTTTCCTTTTCTAACCCAGTTTTTAGAGATTCATTCAATTTTAGCACTTCATCTCTAACATAAAAAGCATCATCTCTTTCTTTCTGAGTTTGATGGAACATAACTAACTCTTTTTTTAATAAATCATTTCTCCTTTTATAAGCAAGATTTTCAGATGTTAATCTTTCACATGTTAAAGTCTGATCTCTATAACTAATAAACATGGTTTTAAGATATAATCTCAACTCAGTAATATCATTAGTATGAAAAGCATAAGGTATTTGAGGTACTTTCATTTCAGCAGTTTCAGGACTGCTATCAGCATTTGCCATCAAGGCATAGTTCACCTCATGTTCAGAATCTGAAGTGTCTGTCGAGCTTTTCTTCTTTGTGACAAGTGCCTTGCCTTTGTCACTTTTTCCTTTCTTGCAGTCAGGAGATATGTGGCCTCTTTCACCACAATTGTAGCATTTGACATTTGAGTTATCTCCTCTGTCAGACTTTCCTTTACCTTCAGACTTTGTGAATCCTTTCTTATCAGAACTTCCACTTTTCCTCGAAAACTTCTTGCCTTTTCTGAATTTCATGTAGGCTATCTTTGTGATACCCTTCACCATAAGAGCACACAATTTCATCATCTCTTCATCAACATCCATTTCACGTAAACTTTCAGTTTCTGAATCATCATCATCAGAATATGATGACTCTGAATCGGACTTTATGATGAGAGGCTTTCCTTTGCCCCTCTTTGAGGCAACAACTTTAGGTGATTCCTCCTCAGCTTTAAGAGCAACTATTCTTGACTTTCTTCCATGCCTCTTGCTCCTTTGATCCATCTCAAGTTCATAAGTCTTGAGCATACCATAAATTTCATCAAGAGTAGTTTCAGTAAGGTCATAGTTGTCTCTTATGGTAGTAGACTTCAAGTCCCAATTTTCAGGAAGAGCTAAAAGGAATTTTAGATTTGAATCTTTAAGATCATATTCCTTGTCCACCAGTGACAGATCATTCAACAGTTTAACAAACCTGTCATATAAATCAGTTAATGACTCATCAGCTTTTGAGTCAAAGTGCTCATACTCTTGAGTGAGTATAGTCCTCCTGTTCTTCTTGATTGCATCAGTTCCCTGGCATCTTGTCTCCAAAGCATCTCATATCTCCTTTGCAGTCTTGCAATGAATTACCCTGTTTGATATGACATTATCAATAGCACTATATATAACGACTCGTGTATTTTTTTATTATTTATTATTTTATACTCGGAAGTGTAATAAAAGTTTGAGTAAATAAATAAAAGTTGTGTATTGATTTGGTAGCGGTTACTGATTGTTATTTAATTATTTATGATTTGTTGATATGTGGGATTGGAATTATGTGAATTATTGGTGAGTTATAGGATTTTATTTTGCTTGTAAAAGTGTTTTTATTGTAACTTTAATTCCATAAATATTTGGATTGTCTTTAAAATTGGTTTTCTAATTTTATAATTTCAATAATAATTTTTAGGACTTTATAAAATTGAGAAATCCATATTTTGTTAATTATTCATTTTTAAATGATTTTCTGAGTGTGTTAAATACTAAAATCCATATTTAATTATGGGAATCTTTAAAAATTATGAAACTTGTATTTTATTAAGTTCGTATTATTCTGAGGATTTTAAAATTATTTTGGAAATTTTCGGAAATCGTTTTACCCGCGCGTTGTTTCGTTATTGGTTAAAAAGCGGGTATAAAGCGTACCTTAAAAAAATTGTATAAAAATTTCGAAATTTACGTTTTTATTTACTTCGGGATATTTTTAATATTTTAGCGTTGTTTTCGTAATTTTCGGAGGTTGTTTTATTTGCACCTCATTCCGTTAATTTCGAGTTTCAAGGGCAAAACAGACTATCAACCCTTCATAATTATCCAAAACTCTACGTGTCAGCATTTCAGAAAATTAGTACTACGTGTTGTAATTGTAGTACAGGAGAGAAAAAAAATATGAATAAAGTAAAAACAAAACCCCCCCACCCCCTGTTCTCCCCGGCTCACTCCACCATATCTCGATTGTCTCTCTCTCGTTATCTCTCATATTCGTCTCTCATCCTCTCTTCTCCACTCACAGTCTTTCTTCTCTCCTCCCTCCTGTTCTTTCGCCGCCCCTGTTCTTCCATTTCCGCCGCTTTCCGGTGAGCTTTCAGCCGGCTATTCCGGCGAGTTTTCTAGTTTCTTCTCTGAGGATGCTTATATATATGCATACAGGTTGTATGTATATGTTTGAGTTGTGGTTACTTTTGGTTACCTTGTTTCTGTAGTGTTGCTCTGTTTTGTGCGGGTGGTTCTGGTGACGCGTGATGTACACGCGCGGTTGGGGTGTGTTGTGCGCAGTCTGTGTGAAATTATGTTATTAATTTACTAATTAATTTTAATTCTTTCCTTGTTATGCAGGAATTGTTTGATAAATATCAGTGATATTATTAATAATTCGTACAGGAAATATTTTGAAATAATCGATAGAATTTATTTGGATACCCGAATATTTCCGGGCACTAATAAATTTTGCCGCCGTACCGCGATGACTCGTTACGAGCGGACGGTGGACGGTGATGACGATGTTCTGAGTCCTAAATTTTATAAATAAATAAAATGATTTTTCATAAAATATTTCCGGACTTAAATAATTAATTGTGATTGGTGTTGGGATGTAAGTTGTATAAAAGGATGAAGTAATATTATGAATTATGTGATTGATGACGTCGATTGTAATCGACGGGTAGTTTTATAAATAAAAAAGATGCTGTCAAAATTTCCTAAAAAATATGTATTCGAAAATGTACATAATTATATTTTACATATTACCCCTAACAATATTTCCGACTACGTGACTATGTGATTACGGGTTTATGTGTATAATATTGATACGAGTCGGGTTATCGGATTGAGTTGTTAGAATTTTAAGATATCAAGTATGTCGGTGTAACTGATTAGGGTATTCTGTATTTGTAGATTCCGAGCGAGTTTTCTCAGGATTAAAGTCAGCGTGAAAGCTACTTAGGGTTTTGTAAAGCGTTGCAAGGCAAGTACCCCTAACCATTCTTTTATGGTTCAGTATATATGAATAACTAAATGTTTTACTTTCGTAATGGAACAGAAACATTTTGAGTTATGTATCCCCTGTATTTGAAAACGTTGTTTAAAATTGTGTTTTGGGGAAAAAGTAACTTCTGAAAACACCTATCTCTAAACGTGATTTAAATGAAAAGAGGATTTTAATAGTGTGCTGTGATAGAATGGATTTTGAAAAGAGATAGGTAAAAGTGATGATTTTGAAAACTGGATTAAAACGATCAGATATGGGATACGTTGGGGCCAGAGTAGGCCTATTGAGTTGGCGTAAGAGGCTAATTCGGTTGTGCGCACTGTATAACCGATTAGTCCAGCAGGTCAGAGACCTAGCTAGTATCTGAGTTCCGGAACAGGTAATTGAAATGGCAGTTGGAGCCATGAATAAGATGGCAGTTGGAGCCGTCTAGTGTTGATAGCCTGATCAGCTGTCTTCACATATACATACGTATCTGATTTGGATTTTGTGACTGTAAGAGTACGGGTAATTGGTACAGTGATTTTATAAAAGTGACTAGTATGCTAAAATTGGACTCTGGTATTTTTACAGCACACTGCTACATTGTTTTAATGAAGCATGCTAGTTAGCGATATCCAGTTTTTTTTTCTTTTCTCTAAATTTTTTTGTATAATGTTGATATCATAATTACAGTTATGTTCCTATTATTGTTGCATTACGGATTTATCCTGTTATTCATATTTTGGTACTGCTGAGCGATTATGCTCACCCTTGCAAACTGTTATGTATATTTCGCAGATGCCTAGAAGATCAGTCAGACCGACCTATGTTCCCTCTCCTACTGGACCCGGCTCCTCTGAGGTAGTTTGTATCAGACCATGAGGTCTGAAGAGTTGCTGAATAAAGTTTGTGTGTCTTAGATGTTGAATAAAGAGTATGTAATAATGAGAACCTGAATTATACTTGAACCTGAATCGGATCTTGGTTCGGGGTCAAGTTAGTATATTTTATTAATAATTCTGTTGTTTATATTTTTGGTAATTGTGTTTAGTGACGTCAACTCCTGACCCCGGGGTTGAGGCCGTCACAGTTGGTATCAGAGCTACAGGTTCAAGTCCCTGATTCAGGTTAGGGATTGTGTTAAGTAGGTGATAGCGTGAGTCTTTAAGTGTGAGTCAGCAACTCATATAGAGGAGCAAACCTTTAGAGTCAGTCGAGGGTTCTGACGGCGTTACCCTGGCATCTATTAAATGTTTTGATAGAATTGCCTTGACCTGGTTGTGTCTTGCCTGTATATTTATTATGTTGGCAGTGGCCTATTGCGATCTCGAGTTCTCCATCTCGGGCTTCTGATTCGGATAGCTCAGATTCGGAGAAACCTCTTGATGTTGTTACCGAGGAGACCCCTATGCCTTCTCCCCTAGTTCCTTCTTTTGTGCCTCGAGACATCCCTGGATCTGGTCCTCGTCCCCGTTGGGTACGTAGGTCTGTGTCTACTGTTAGGGATTTCCCTCCCGGCTGCGGTCCCAGTTCTTCTATGATGAGACCTCCGGTACCTCCTGTGGCCCCTAGTGGTACTTCTTCACTGATCCCTTATCATGTCCATAGGGCGGTGAATACTTCTTTTATCAGAGAGAAGAGTCCAAAGTTTGCTGCCCAGTTGGACCAGGTACCTATTGCACCATTTCAGGGTATTTCTGCCCCTTCACCTGAGGTGCGAGCCCGTGTGAGAGCATTGACCCAGATGGCTGTCGAAAGGGCTAGATCTGTTAACCGTTTCATTAGTTCAGAGTTCAGAGCTGTGCAGTATCAGGACCTAGTGAACTGGCTAGTGTTTGAGCTAGGTTCCATTGGTGGTAGTGGTAGTGGCTAGACAGAGCTGCTATAGAGGGATGCAGAGCTCAGAGTGACTTCTAGGAGTTCTGTGGTTGTTTTCCTTGTATATGTACATTATGTTGTGATAGTTTGTAGTAGGCGAGGCTGTTATGACAACCAATTTTGGTGTGTATTCGGATGATTCTTTTTAGTTGGATTTTCAGTTGTACTAGTGGATTCTGTTGGTTATTGTATTCCAGCTGCTTTATCTTATTGTTCAGTTTACATATATATATATATTGTGTGTTGCTATTATTGTTTTTATTATTATTGTTGTTTCTGTTGCTGGCATTTTTGGATCATAATCATTCACTCAGGACGGATCCAATTTTAATGAGGGATGAGAATATTGTCTTAGTGGCAACGCTCTCCTGATTACATAAACATAAAGTGTTGGAGCAATCCATTTTCTTATATATGACTGTTATGTTTCAGGAGATGCCACCAAAGAGAAATTCTCAGCCCAATAACGGGTCTGTTGGGGATCCTTCCGTGAGTGACATGATGAATTTGTTGCGTCAGCAGTCTATACAGCTGGCCCAACAACAACAACAATTCCAGCAGCAACAGCAACAATTGCAACAACAACAATAGCAGCAACAGCAGCTCATACAACAACAACAGCAAATCCAACAGCAGCAACTACAAATCCAGCAGCAGCATGAGATAAGAGGGGCAAATCAGGATGTTAGTTTTAAGTCTTTTCAAGCAGTGAAGCCCCCAGAGTTTAAGGGAGAGGTAGATCCTGTTGCTGCCAGGATATGGTTAAAAGAGATGGAAAAGGCATTTGCGCTCACCAAGGTGAGTGAGAATTTAAAGACTGATTATGCTAGTTATTTTCTAAAGAATGATTCGAACTATTGGTGGGAATCTACGCGAGCCCAAGAAGGAGAAGGTCCAGTACCATGGACCAGATTTACAGAGTTATTTTTGGAGAAATACTTTCCAGATTGTCTCCATACTCAAATGGAAGTGGAATTTTTGGAATTGAAACAAGGGGATAAAAGTGTCACGGAATATGAAGCAAAGTTTACGGAGTTGGCCCATATAGCACCAGAATATGTGAGTTCCGAAGCTCAACGAGCGAAGCGGTTTCAGCAAGGGTTGAAGCCAGAAATAAGGAGTGGAGTTGTAGCCTTACAACTCAAGACATATACTTCGGTAGTTCAGGCTACCCTAGTGATAGAAAGTGATCAGAAATTAGCTGCAAAGGAGCAGGGTGAGATGAAAAGAAAATTTGAAAGTGGACCTGCTAGATCAGAGGCAGGAATAGCGAGTTGGAAGTTTCAGCGTTGGTTTGGAAGGAATAAGAATAAGAGGTTCAAGAAGCAGGATCTTCCTCAGATGAAACCCGGTACTACTTCAGTTAACTCTGCCCCGACGAGAATGAGTAAGCCAGTGACGGATTGTAAGATGTGTGGGAAAAAGCATAGTGGACAGTGCCGAGAGAATGTTAATTGTTTTAGGTGTGGACAGAAAGGTCACTATTCCACGGAATGTAAGTCTGAGATTCAAGGAGTTACTTGTTTTAGTTGCGGCAAAGTGGGGCACATAGCTAGGAATTGCAAGTCAGTGACCCAAGGTAATGCGGGAAGGAGTGTGTCTCAAGGACCAGCCACCAGTACTGCGAGAGCTAGGACTTTTAAGATGACCCAGAAGTCTCCAGTTCATGACTCTGATGTGGTTGCAGGTATGCTTATTCTTAATTCCGTACCTGTTAACGTTTTGTTTGATTCGGGAGCGTCCAAATCTTTTATATCTGTCAATTGTATGAATAAAATGCAGTTGATGTTAAAAGACTTAGACGAACCTCTAACTATAGAAATGGCTAATAAAGATAGAGTATCTGTAAAGCAATTTTGTCCTAGTTGTTCCCTAGAGATTTCAGGGTATATGTTCTCTGTTGACTTAATACCCTTCGAGTTGGGAGACTTTGATGTTATTTTAGGTATGGATTGGTTGTCTCGATATAGGGAAAATATTGATTGTAAGAAAAAGAGAGTTGTTCTGTATACCTCAGATAATAGAAGGATCAGTTACCAAGGGCAGAGGCAAGATAGGAAGTTTCTCTCAGTGATGCAAGCAAGAAGATTGCTGAGACAAGGATGTGAAGCGTACTTGGCTCATGTAGTGGATACAAAGAAAGAGACCTCTATTTTGGATGACATCCCTATAGTAAGAGAATTCCCTAACATTTTTCCAGAAGAATTACCAGGATTGCCACCTGATCGTGAGATAGAGTTTTCCATTGACTTGATACCTGGAGCTGAACCAGTTTCTAAGGCTCCATACAGAATGGCTCCGATGGAAATGAAAGAATTGGCTAAGCAACTTCAGGAGTTATTGGATAAAGGAGTTATTCGACCCAGTGTTTCCCCGTGGGGTGCTCTAGTGTTATTTGTGAAGAAAAATGATGGAAGTATGAGATTGTGTATTGATTATAGAGAGCTGAACAAGTTGACGATAAAGAATAAATATCATTTGCCGCGAATCGATGATTTGTTTGATCAGCTTAAGGGAGCATGTTACTTTTCAAAGATCGACTTAAGGTCTGGCTACCACCAATTGAAGATAAAGCCCGAGGATATCCCCAAGACTGCATTTCGAACAAGGTATGGCCATTACGAGTTTCTAGTAATGTCGTTTAGATTGACGAATGCGCCAGCGGCTTTCATGGATTTGATGAATAGGGTATACAAGGAGTATCTGGATAAGTTTATTATTGTATTTATTGATGACATCCTCATAAATTCGAAGAATCCAGAAGATCATGCAGTGCATCTACAGATTGCCCTACAGAAGTTAAGAGAAAAGCAATTGTATGCCAAGTTTTCTAAGTATGAGTTTTGGCTAACGGAAGTACATTTTCTTGGACATGTGGTGAGTAAGGAAGGTATCAAAGTAGACCCGGTAAAGATTGAAGCCGTATCAAAATAGGAGCAACTGAAGACACCAACGGAAATAAGAAGTTTTCTTGGATTAGCAGGATATTATCGAAGGCTTGTGACAGATTTCTCGAAGATTCCATCCCCACTAACCAAGTTGACCAGGAAGAATGAGAAGTTCATTTGGACAGAAAAGTGTGAAGAGAGTTTCCAGGAGTTAAAACGAAGACTAGTGATGGCTCCAGTGTTAGCATTGCCAAATAAGACGAGAAACTTTGTAATTTATAGTGATGCTTCTTTGAAAGGATTGGGATGTGTGTTAATGCAGCATGACAAAGTGATTGTGTATGCCTCCAGACAACTAAAGCCTCACGAGCAGAAATATCCAGTTCATGACCTTGAATTGGCGGCTATAGTATTTGCTTTAAAGTTATGGCGTCACTACTTGTATGGCGAGAAATGCGACATTTATACAGACCATAAGAGCCTGAAGTACATATTCACGCAGAAAGATCTGAACATGAGGCAGAGAAGGTGGTTAGAGTTGATTAAGGACTATGATTGTTCGATTAATTATCACCCAGGTAAAGCCAATGTAGTGGTTGATGCCTTAAGTAGGAAGGAAAGGTTGAATATGGTTAAGATTGCAGAGGAATTGGCATGAAAATTGAAATTCGAGGATCTAACGGAAGTCAAGAGCAACTATATGAAATTACTTTCCAGCCAGCATTAATGGAAAAGATTAGAAGATGTCAAGAAGGAGTTATGGAACAAGAGTTGGATACTTTGACAGGAGAAGAGTTGTGCACTCAAAAAGATAGTCAAGGTTTGTATAGATTTTCGTCCAGAGTTTGGATTCCTAATATAACAGAATTGAAGAACAAAATATTGCAAGAAGCTCATAACTCTAGGGTTTCTATCCACCCTGGTAGTACCAAGATGTACCAGGATTTGAAGAGAAATTTTTGGTGGCCAGGAATGAAGAAGGATATTGCCAATTGGGTAAGTAACTGTCACGTGTGTCAGACGGTGAAAGCAGAGCATCAGCGACCGAGTGGATTGTTACAACCTTTGAAGATTCCCCAGTGGAAATGGGAAGAGATTGCTATGGATTTTGTAGTAGGATTGCCAAAGACGAGAGCGAATCATGATGCTATTTGGGTAATCATTGATAGATTGACTAAGTCGGTGCATTTCCTTCTGATTAATGAGAGGTATTCGTTGGAAAGGTTAGTTAAGTTATACTTGGATGAGATAGTTACCAAACATGGAGTTCCTATTTCTATAGTGTCGGATCAAGATCCGAGATTTAATTCCAGGTTCTGGACTAAATTCCTAGAGTGCCTAGGAACGAAATTGAATATGAGCACCGCTTATCATCCTCAGACGGATGGCCAAAGTGAGAGAACGATTCAGACCATAGAGGATATGTTGAGAGTCTGTGTTCTAGATTTTAAGGGTAATTGGGATGAGCACCTACCTTTGATTGAGTTCTCGTATAATAACAGCTACCATGCCAGTATAGGGATGCCACCTTATGAAGCTTTGTATGGATGAAAGTGTAGGTCACCATTGTACTGGGATGAGGTAGGAGAAAAGAAAGTGTTAGGCCCTGAGTTGGTTCAGCAGACCAGAGATGTCATAGTGTTAATTAGGAAAAGATTGGAAGCAGCTCAAGATAGATAAAGGAAATACGCAGATTTGCATAGGAAAGACATGGACTTTGAGATAGGAGCTTTGGTGTTACTAAAAGTATCACCTTGGAAAGGGTTAGTACGATTTGGTCATAAGGGTAAACTGAGCCCTAGATTCATAGGACCCTTTGAGGTTTTGAAGAAAGTGGGAAAGGTCGCTTATGAGATAGCGTTACCACCGCAGTGGCAGCACATTCATAATGTGTTCCACGTGTCTATGTTGAAACCCTACGTCCCTAATTCGAATCAAGTCATAGAATACGAACCGATTGAGCTTCAACCAGATTTGTCTTATGTGGAACAACCGGTCCAAATTTTAGACCGTAAAGAACGAGTCCTTAGGAATAAATCGATTCCTATAGTAAAAGTTTTGTGGAGAAATCCTCGAGTAGAAGAGTCTACTTGGGAATTGGAGTCAGACATGTTTGATAAATATCCTCATTTGTTTAGTTGAATTAGATTCTGGGGACAAAATCTTTTTAAGGGGGAAAGAATATAACGACTCGTGTATTTTTTTTTTATTATTTATTATTTTATACTCGGAAGTGTAATAAAAGTTTGAGTAAATAAATAAAAGTTGTGTATTGATTTGGTAGCGGTTACTGATTGTTATTTAATTATTTATGATTTGTTGATATGTGGGATTGGAATTATGTGAATTATTGGTGAGTTATAGGATTTTATTTCGCTTGTAAAAGTGTTTTTATTGTAATTTTAATTCCATAAATATTTAGATTGTCTTTAAAATTGGTTTTCTAATTTTATAATTTCAATAATTATTTTTAGGACTTTATAAAATTAAGAAATCCATATTTTGTTAATTATTCATTTTTAAATGATTTTCTGAGTGTGTTAAATACTAAAATCCATATTTAATTATGGGAATCTTTAAAAATTATGAAACTTATATTTTATTAAGTTCGTATTATTCTGATGATTTTAAAATTATTTTGGAAATTTTCGGAAATCGTTTTACCCGCGCGTTGTTTCGTTATTGGTTAAAAAGCGGGTATAAAGCGTACCTTAAAAAAATTGTTTAAAAATTTTGAAATTTATGTTTTTATTTACTTCGGGATATTTATAATATTTTAGCGCTATTTTCGTAATTTTCGGAGGTTGTTTTATTTGCACCTCATTCCGTTAATTTCGAGTTTCAGGGGCAAAACAGACTACCAACCCTTCATAATTATCCCAAACTCTACGTGTCAGCATTTCAGAAAATTAGTACTACGTGTTGCAATTGTAGTACAGGAGAGAAAAAAAATATATAAATAAAGTAAAAACAAAACCCCCCCACCCCCTGTTCTCCCCGGCTCACTCCACCATATCTCGATTGTCTCTCTCTCGTTATCTCTCATCTTCGTCTCTCATCCTCTCTTCTCCACTCACAGTCTTTCTTCTCTCCTCCCTCCTGTTCTTTCGCCGCCCCTGTTCTTCCATTTCCGCCGCTTTCCGGTGAGCTTTCAGCCGGCTATTCCGGCGAGTTTTCTAGTTTCTTCTCTGTGGATGCTTATATATATGCATACAGGTTATATGTATATGTTTGAGTTGTGGTTACTTTTGGTTACCTTGTTTCTGTAGTGTTGCTCTATTTTATACGGGTGGTTCTGGTGGCGCGTGATGTACACGCGCGGTTGGGGTGTGTTGTGCGCAGTCTGTGTGAAATTCTGTTATTAATTTACTAATTAATTTTAATTCTTTCCTTGTTATGCAGGAATTGTTTGATAAATATCCGTGATATTATTAATAATTCGTACAGGAAATTTTTTGAAATAATCGATAGAATTTATTTGGATACCCGAATATTTTCGGGCACCAATAAATTTTGCCGCCGTACCGCGATGACTCGTTACGAGCGGACGGTGGACGGTGATGACGATGTTCTGAGTCCTAAATTTTATAAATAAATAAAATGATTTTTCATAAAATATTTCCGGACTTAAATAATTAATTGTGATTGGTGCTGGGATGTAAGTTGTATAAAAGGATGAAGTAATATTGTGAATTGTGTGATTGATGACGTCGATTGTAATCGACGGGTAGTTTTATAAATAAAAAAGATGCTGTTAAAATTTCCTAAAAAATATGTATTCGAAAATGTACATAATTATATTTTACATATTACCCCTAACAATATTTCCGACTACGTGACTATGTGATTACGGGTTTATGTGTATAATATTGATACGAGTCGGGTTATCGGATTGAGTTGTTAGAATTTGAGGATATCAAGTATGTCGGTGTAACTGATTAGGGTATTCTGTATTTGTAGATTCCGAGCGAGATTTCTCAGGACTAAAGTCAGCGTGAAAGCTACTTAGGGTTTTGTAAAGCGTTGCAAGGCAAGTACCCCTGACCACTCTTTTATGGTTCAGTATATATGAATAACTAAATGTTTTACTTTCGTAATGGAACAGAAACATTTTGAGTTATGTATCCCCTATATTTGAAAACGTTGTTTAAAATTGTGTTTTGGGGAAAAAGTAACTTCTGAAAACACCTATCTCTAAACGTGATTTAAATGAAAAGAGTATTTGAATAGTGTGCTCTGATAGAATGGATTTTGAAAAGAGATAGGTAAAAGTGATGATTTTGAAAACTGGACTAAAACGATCAGATATGGGATACATTGGGGCCAGAGTAGGCCTATTGAGTTGGCGTAAGAGGCTAATTCGGTTGCGCGCACTGTATAACCGATTAGTCCAGCAGGTCAGAGACCTAGCTAGTCTCTGAGTTCCAGAACAGGGAATTGAAATGGCAGTTGGAGCCATGAATAAGATGGCAGTTGGAGTCGTCTAGCGTTGATAGCCTGATCAGCTGTCTTCACATATCCATATGTATCTGATTTGGATTTTGTGATTCCTGTAAGAGTACGGGTAATTGGTACAGTGATTTTATAAAAGTGACTAGTATGCTAAAATTGGACTCTGGTGTTTTTACAGCACACTGCTACATTGTTTTAATGAAGCATGCTAGTTAGCGATATCCAGTTTTTTTTTCTTTTCTCTAAATTTTATTGTATAATGTTGATATCATAATTACAGTTCTGTTCCTATTATTGTTGCATTACTGATTTATCCTGTTATTCATATTTTGGTACTGCTGAGCGATTATGCTCACCCTTGCAAACTGTTATGTATATTTCGCAGATGCCTAGAAGATCAGTCAGACCGACCTATGTTCCCGCCCCTACTGGACCCGGCTCCTCTGAGGTAGTTTGTATCAGACCATGAGGTCTGAAGAGTTGCTGAATAAAGTTTGTGTGTCTTAGATGTTGAATAAAGAGTCTGTAATAATGAGAACCTGAATTATACTTGAACCTAAATCGAATCTTGGTTCGGGGTCAAGTTAGTATATTTTATTAATAATTCTGTTGTTTATATTTTTGGTAATTGTGTTTAGTGACGTCAACTCCTGACCCTGGGGTTGAGGCTGTCACACTATGCAGTAAATGCCTTACCCTTGCATCCTTGGCAATAGATGAGATGTTTTTAGCTGTGCACTCACCTTTCTCCTTTGGTATGGTCTTTGCTGGTTGATCAGCAACTACAACAGAGAGCTTAGTAGGCTTATGTGGTCGTTCATTAATTATGTCAAGGTATTCTATTTCTGTAGCTTCCAGAAATATAGCCATCTTCACTTTCCATATGGGATACTCAGAAGGTCTCAGTATGGGAACCCTAATAGTCTCATATCGACTATGGGTTTGAGTTTTTTTAGTTTCTTGAGTTTTGGTGGGCTTAATTGGAGTTTGTGCTTCTTCGGACATAATTTTTTGGATCTTTACTGTATGTGTGTTAACAGATAAGCTCTGATACCAATTGTTAGGTCACACAACACTGTAGAAGGGGGTTGAATACAGTGTTAATACAATCAAATCGATTTAACACAAGTATGTAACAAAGATCAAGTATATTAAATAAACTATATTACAATATGAATTGTTGTTCTCTCTCAGTGATGAACAAATATCACTAAGAGCTGCTAGGTTACAATATATAATCTTCTCGATAATGATAACACATATAGTGTAAACCCTAAGTCTGTGTTTATATAGTACACAGTTACAAGATAACTTCTAATAGATATGGAATACAATTCTATCTCATAAAATATATCAATCAAATATCTTCTACAAGTCTTCCAGTCTTCTAACTCTTTCTATGCATATCTTCCTTTATTTTAGTATCGATCTTCTACTGTAAATCAGCTTCCTTCCTTATATGAAAGTCTTCCCGCACTTAAGTTCTGATATGACCTTAAGTTCTGATATTAAGTTCTGACTTCCAGTAAGTCCTGATTTGTCCTGTTGTTAAGTTCTGAAAACTAAACACAAATCATATTAGACATGACATCTCAAATATATCTAGCAGTCAATGAGGTGCTTAACCTGAAGTCTGAAATCCTTATTATCCTATCCCTGATTTTAAATACCATTTGACCCGCATCATCCTTGTAGATAATAGCTTTACTAAATTTCATCTGGTTGATCTCAGCTTTATCACCTACATATACTGTCTTCTAATATTCCCTTGTGGCCTTCCTCATGTCTCTTTCTTCATCCAATAACATCTTATTATTCAATCTATAAGCATAGAGATTTTCAACAGCAAAGACATCCATGTCAGTTCATCTTACTCCATCAAAATCCGGGTTAGACTATCACACACGAGACTTTATTTGCGCTCTGACGCTTCTCAATCTACTCTCTAGAAAAGATAGATACTGATACTGCACTCGCTTTAGGCTATCATCTGTCAGAGTTAGATTTTGTATTGTGTTGCCTCTGAAGATTTTGATCATAATGGGCTTGGCAAATGCTTTAGGAGACACTTCACTGATGCACTGAAAATTTTTATCCTTGAAGTACTCATTTGTAAGAGTGTTGGTCTTGAAAAATGGAATCTTCTTTGCTAAGACAAACAACTCAACCATGTTCATTTTCTTCAGAAATATGGAAACAATTTTCATTATCTTTTCGGCTGAATGGTTAACACAAATTCTCTATCCTTTTGAGAGACAATTCGCTATCATATGGTGATCACAAGACTGAACTCATGATAGGATTCATTAATATATTTATAACATTTTCTCAAGTCCTCTAAGATGAATAGTAGAAATTTGTTATCATCGTCATTGTCTAGGTATATTGCTGGTTTGTCCATCTTCTCCTTCACTTTCTCCCATTCCTTTCCTCACCTACTTTCCCTCAGAAACTTCTCAATTACTTCTCTTTCAGATTTCCTTACTAATGCTCTTTGAATTCTTTCCTTTGTCTTTAGAATTGACTCTTGAGCTTGAGCATAAGTGTGGTTGATTATTTCTTTTCCACAAAATAAGCTGTCATTCGAGAAAGCATCCTCATCTTTAAATTCTTCATCTTCAGTGACCCTAATCTCTTGTTCATTGAACTGAAATGCAGGTTCAAAAATGACTGAAGCTTCTCTCTCTCGTTTCCCTGACATTCCTCTATTTCTTCTACGTCTTCTCCTTGATTTTTTGGACTAGAAGGAAAGACATCCAAGAATCGTTGCTTTTGCTGTTTAAGGATTTCACTGATGCGATCTTCCTTTGATATCAACTCCCCCTGAGGTGCTTAATCTTTCTCAGCTTCTAAGCATTTCCTGTATTGTTCTTCTACTTCAGTCTTCACCCAAACCTCATCTGCTTCTAATAAGTGGCATTTTATACCACTTAGAGCGTCTCATAACGGCTTGAATTGGTGTCTTGAACTCGAGTATTTTGCGTATTTGACGCATTTTCGAGTGTTTTTGCATTTCAGGGTATAACTTGCTTAGATAGGTGGATTTCATCAAAATAAGCTTAAGGAAGTGCTTGGAATCATTCTAGGGATGATGCGCGAAGAAATCAGCAAAAACAAAATCAAACCAAGGATTTTTCCAGAAAGGTTGCAGGCGCCCGCGTGGAGGATGCAGGCGGCCGCCTGGGTGCAGATTTTAAGAATCTGGATTTTATAATTCTATTATAATTGGGCTTCTGTTGACGGTGGTTCTTTTGGGTTATTATATAAACCTTATGGGAAGACGTTTTCTTTATCAGGAGCGAAGGCAAGAAGATTGAGAAGACCGTTTTAGCACGCAACAACGAAGAAGAGGAAGCATACGTTATCTTGTGATTCTTTTAATTCGTTGTAATAGTGGATGCTAGTTTTCTTTATGATTTGAACCTTAATACTCTTGTGACGTATTTCATTATTTATTAAGTATTTTCAATCTTTATATCGTTATGTTATTATCATGCTTTCATATGAACCCATGGTGACGATGAGTTCTATTATGGACTAATCGTGATCATGGGATCCTAGAGGATTTACTATGGATTTTTTTAGTTAATTGTTTAATACCTTGGTATGTGGTGATTGTTGATATCTAGCATAGATTGTGCTTATTCGTCTTATGTGCATCGCGAACATATAAGATAGCCTGTTAATCTCTTGTGAAGCGACAGTGAATCTTGAGATTTAGAACTTGCCATGCTAGCATAGGTTCATGTATTGTATGCATGATTAGTGGGTAACGCTAACCGTTTTACTTGCCCTGTGTAATCATCATGAATAACTTGCGCTTAAATCGTTATGTTGTCAAATTATGTAGACATATAGGGTCCCAACATAATTGATGCCTATTCAACTTCTATCTTAATTGGGGATGCTTGGTAGAATGGTATTCGTACAATGAAAGTTGGCGTTTATCAATTTCATGTTGTTCGATTAATATCATCACCATTACATGCTAAGGGTAATAACAATAACTATTGAATGAAGTAGTAATGAAGTTATGATCTCATGTGTGTTTAATATTGTTAATTCAAGTGTTTAATTCTCGTAATTAATATTAGTTAATCAACATTAATTGTTATTGCCTTGACATTGAAGAATAATTATACATTGGTGAGTAAGTGTTAATTAGATATAATAAATCAGAGTCTCTGTGGGAACGAACTAGAAATCATTCTATATTACTTGCGAACACGTATACTTGCGTGATTTATTTAGCGCATGCTTTATGCCTAACAAGTTTTTGGTGCCGCTGCCGGGGACTCGGTGTTAATTTGTTTTAGTTTATGTACTTGCCATCAGTGGTCATTAGGGTTCATTAATTAAGACTTGTTATGTACTACTTCCGGTTGTGTTTCAGTTACTCTAGCGAGCGTTTATGCAAACACGTTCTCGCACTCGCAAGAGAATTCTGGATAAAGCTGAGGAGACAGATACAGCTCTTGACTTTCCGGAGAAGATTGTTTTTGAAGATTCAGATAAAGAGAGTGAAAAGAAAGAACCTTAAATAATGGGTGATCGTGTAATTCAATCTGATCCAGCTCTTATGGACTTTTCTCGGCCTAAAATTGATGACATTCAGTCAAGCATCATTCATCCGGCTATTCATGCCAATACTTTTGAAATCAAGCCGGACACTATTCAGATGGTGCAGAATTCTGTTTCTTTCGGAGGTGTTGCGACTGAAGATCCCAACATGCATATCAGGAATTTTGTCGAGATCTGTAGTACTTTTAAATATAATATTATTACTGATGAGGCTATCAAGATGAGGCTTTTCCCATTCTCTCTGAGGGACAAAGCTAAGGACTGGTTACATTCATTATCAGCTGGTTCCATCACTACTTGGGAAGATCTTGCGCAAAAGTTTCCGGTAAAGTTCAATCCAATTGCCAAAACTACAGCTATGAGGAATGCTCTTACTCAGTTTGCGTAGCAACAAGGAGAATCTATGTACGAAGCTTGGGAGCGCTACAAGGAGATGTTGAGAAAGTATCCATATCATGGTATGCCTGACTGGATAGTGATCACTGGTTTCTACAATGGTTTGGGGGCCCAATCTCAACCCATGCTCGATGTAGCTTCTGGAGGCGCCTTGTGGGCCAAAAGCTATACTAAGGCCTATAATCTCATTGAAACTATGGCTGTAAACAAGTATCAAAACCCAACTCAAAGGATGATATCTAGTCTCATGTGCAAGAGCGTGTCTATCAAGACCTTGAAGAATCAGATTGGGCAAATTGCTAATACATTACTGAATCGTCAACCTGGCATGCTTCCGAGCGATACTGAAGTGCCAGGTAAGAAGAAAGCTAAGGAGCATATTAAGGCAATTATATTAAGGTCTGGCAAGGTTACGAATCCTGAAAAAGCAAAGACTCCAGAATCTGAAGTTGAGGATGAAGAAGAAGAAGTGCAGAAGGAAGCAGAAGTGGAACCAAGGAAGACTACTATTGAGCACACTCCTCCTGAGGGTAATACAGGGCAGAAACAGATCTATCCTCCACCTCTTTTTCCTAAGAGGCTGCAGAAGAAAAAGCTGGATAAGCAGTTTGAGAAGTTTTTGGAGGTGTTCAAGAAACTTCACATCAACATACCTTTCGCTAAAGTTCTTGAACAAATGCCTAGTTATGCGAAGTTTATGAAAGGTATTCTCTCTAGGAAGGTGAAGCTTGATGACTTAGAGACTGTTGCTCTCATGGAGGAATGCAGTGATGTGTTACAACAGAAGTTACCTTCAAAGCTTAAAGATCCTGGAAGCTTCACTATTCCATGCACCATTGGAAAGGTGTCATTTGAAAAATGCTTATGTGACATGGGAGCTAGCATCAATCTGATGCCCTTGTCAATCTTCAAGAAGTTGGACTTGCCTGATCCAAAGCCTATTTATATGACTTTGCAGTTGGCCGACCATTCTATTACATATCAGCGAGGTATTGTAAAGGATTTCTTGGTCAAGGTGGATAAACTCATCTTTCCTGCTGATTTTATAATTCTTGATTTTGAGGAGGATAAGAAGATTCCCATAATCTTGGGAAGACCTTTCTTGGATACTGGCCGAACCTTGATAGATGTGCAGAAAGGTGAACTCACCATGCGAGTGATGGATCAGGATGTAACTTTTAATGTGTTCAATGCCATGAAGTTCCCTACGAAAAATGAGGAGTGCTTAAAAGTGGAGTTAGTTAATTCTGTGGTT
The DNA here is from genome assembly GCF_009905375.1 of Apium graveolens. Taxonomy (NCBI): domain Eukaryota; kingdom Viridiplantae; phylum Streptophyta; class Magnoliopsida; order Apiales; family Apiaceae; genus Apium; species Apium graveolens. Next base: position 96,993,458 of record NC_133653.1, read on the forward strand.
ACTTCAGAACTTGATCAATTGCTAAGGTCTGTTGCCTTAAAGAAGGCCTTATTGGGGAATTCTGATAGTGAAGATGATGAAGGGGATGAGCAGTTGCAATTTATGAATGCTTCTCCCTGGAAGAGGAAGATTGATATGCCTTTTGAATCTCTTGGAATGGAGGTGTTGAACAAAGCTCCTAAGCGCCTCAAGCCATCTATTGAGGAAGCTCCTACTCTTGAGCTTAAGCCTTTACCTGAACATTTGAGGTATGCGTTTTAGGTGATGCATCTACTTTGCCTGTTATTATTGCATATGACCTTTCAGGAAGCAACGAGGAGAAGCTTTTGAGAATTCTTAGAGAATTTAAATCAACAACTGGTTGAACTATAGCAGATATTAAGGGAATCAGCCCCTCATATTGCATGCAAAAAAATCTGCTAGAGCCAGGAAGCAAGCCTACTGTGGTGCAACAGAGAAGGCTAAACCCTATCATGAAAGAGGTTACGAAGAAGGAAATTCTTAAGTGGCTGGATGCAGGGATCATCTATCCCATTCCTGACAGTTCTTGGGTGAGTCCGGTTCAGTGTGTACCAAACAAGGGAGGTATCACAGTCGTTGCTAATGAGAAGAATGAGCTCATTCTGTGACTGTTCGAGTTTGCATGGATTACAGGAAGCTGAACAAGGCCACAAGAAAAGATCTCTTCCCTCTGTCCTTTATTGATCAAATGCTTGACAGATTGGTTGGGCATGAGTATTACTGTCTTCTGGATGGTTATTCTGGTTATAATCAAATTTGCATTGCTCCAGAAGATCAGGAGAAGACTACTTTTACTTGTCCATTTGGTACTTTTATCACACCCCCAACTTAAACAGCAAAATAAATATAGCTATTACATCTTTTTAATGAAGAATACACATCCAAAATCCAAGATCTTACAGTTTAGGGTTTGGAACATCCCAACACTACCAACTATTACATCTGATTACAAATACCGAGTCCTCACACAACTATTATTACTTATTCTACCTGAGCTCGAACATAAGCATCAGCATCACAGGTCTTACGGGCAGTCTGCTTGAATCTAACCATAGCTGCTAGCTGTAATATAAGGGTAAAGCAAGAAGTGAGCCAAATGCTCAACAAGTGCTAACAGTATGACACAAAACATAAATTGAGACATACTTTTAAGAATGATAATGGAAAGATATAACCAAAGGTAACGAGAGATAAAAACTATGTGTGATGGCATCATTTTGCTTGCATTAAAACAATTTAAAAATCATGTCTTAATCAAATCATTTTATGACGCTACGGATTACAGTCGGTGATCAGCCGCGAAGTAATCCCGAACCTCGCTGGGTTCTAAAACATTATTGGGAATCCCTAGGCAACTTTTAAGCCTAATATAAGTGTGGAAAGGACTCGCATCTCAGTCCAGATCCACTATTCAAGAAAACATTTATCCCCCTTTGGGACTAAAAACCCATATTTTAATCATTTTAAAAACTGATACCGATTTATGACAAAATCTCTTTTGACTGTAAACATTTTTATCAAGGGATTATAGATCAACTCGAAACACGAGAAACAAGGTACTGAATATCAGAGCCACGATTCACAAAACTATTCTCTATTCAAGTAATTGAATGGTTTTCATATATCAAAGATTGGACAAGAGGATTTAGTGAGGCTAATGGATAATATGAAGGATAATGCCAATTTGGGCTCAAAGCAATGGTTTCTCATCAAGGTTCAAGTGCTGGATCATCAAGAAGGTAAGCTTCATGAATACTAAGGGTGTTAAGGTATGAAGAATGATCTTTAACTCAGGACATATCAGAATTGTCAAGCTTTAGGATAAGAAAGAGGGTATCAATCAATGAGGAATCAAGCTGGTAAGTATCTGACTATCAGAATTCAAAGTAAGGTTCTATAGGGGTTCAAGTATCAGGATGAGATATTAATACATAGGAAACATCAACATGTTAATCAAGAGGATCCATCAAGTAATATATCAATTCTTCATTTTATCATGGCATTAAACTATCATGAAAGACTTTTGAACTACTTGCAATACGTACTCGAGGGTTCATGGCATCTCTATGTAACTCAAAGATAAACAAAAGATACGGTTGATTTAAATATATCAAATGACTCAGGATAATTGCATCAATATATAAGAACTATTTGTAGTAAATACGAAGGTCAAGTTGAATCACTTGCCTTGAGATAGGCTGGTCTGGTCTGACTGGTAGGAGCAACAACTGGAGCTTCACTCGACTTTTATGGCAAGTTTTCCCTCGTCTCGAGATCCTACATAAATAATAATAATCCTCATTATAATATATTCTTACCAACCTAACCTATTTACAACTCGAAATTAAACACGGATGGCACTTAGGCCTATATGCACTTAATTTATATTCACTTTTAAATTATAATTGCACACACATAACCACATATTCACATATCATATATTAACACCAAATAATACCATATATATCATAATGCAACACTAGGCTTGGATGATCTCGACTCACAACTTAAGTTTCTTGGTCGCTAAACTAGACAAGGTCTTCTAATTTCGGCTTCCTAACTCGATGTGCCTTTCCTAAATTATCCAAAACCTATTGACCCTCACTTGTGCCTTTTGCTCTACTAACCTTATACTATCTTACAACTATGGTGGTCGACCTAATACTCACTTCTAAGTGTTCTAAAACTATGTGATAAGTGATAGTGCTCACTGGTGCAAATTTCAGAATGACAATTATGGTTTCTTGAGTACATTAGACACTCTTAAACTACAAGTTTTTCTTCAAAACTTTTACACAAGACTCTCCTGACCTAAGGGCATCTCACAAACTTGATGTGGCTCAAGGGCCTGGCTTGGGCCTTCTTGGGCCTAAGCTAAAAGTCCAAGGTTCCCTTGTTTTTCTGGGCAGAAAATGCCCTGACTTGAATTAACTTGTGACACATGGTTCTAGCTCATATCCTATGAACTATGGTTGGAAAAACTTCTCTGACATACCCTCTAACTAAGACCCAATTGGGCCTAATGAGGGCCTACCCATGACATGGTCAAATCTCCCTATTTCCAAGTTGCAACAAAACTGTCCCCTGCTGGACAGATTTTGTGATTCTACTTGTGCACCTAACCAAATGACATGCAAACCTCCAACCAACTTCTAAAACCTATTATATACTCCCAATACTAACTTCTGGTAGCTTGGGCCTCAAAGTGCACACCAATGACATGGTCAAAACTCACTCTAAACCTCAGGGTGCTATACTGATTTTTCTGCAGAAACTATAACTCTCATTTTCCAAGGTTTTGACTTGACAAACCCAACAAATAACAACTAAATACTTAAACCAAGACTTATACATGGTATTCTACTGAACTAACTCCCTTTTTCTCAAAATAACCTTGGTGAGATCATCCTTACCTAAGGTACAATTATGGCAAAACAAAAGAGACTACACTTCACAAATCACAAATCTTCATGCTTTTGAAACAACAAGATATATATTTTTATAAAAAAAATAACCACGAATTATTACCATGTAACAAGAAGCATAAATCAATATTAATACATTATTCCTACTGAAATTAAGGCTCACTAACAAAATCTTTCCAAATGATCAAAATCTTACAACATTCTAAGAGAAATCCACATGCATGCATGCCTTCGGGTTTTTCAAACCAAAACAACACATTTTCTACATATGTTCTATCATAACATTGACATGCAAGCCTAGCATAAGGTATACCTAGATGATCACTTAGCATGCAAAGAGTTTTATCAAGACTTCACTAAGATTTTCATGTTATCATCACAAAAACACACAAAGTGGAACATGACAACCAAAACACCATCCATTCGGCTCCTATCAAGTCATGGCCGAATGGATTAGGGTGAAAACAACAATTGCATGAGTGTAGCATACTCATGTCTAGCCATTCTCAACCCTTTGCTACTATAACTCATGGTGAAAGCCTTGAATTCACAAGAATCAAGGATATTCACTTGGAGTTTTAACAAAACACCACCATGCAAGGTCAACACATAAGTTTTTCTACTCTACACTCTTAAGATATACAAGAACAACATGTAGGGAGTAGGATTACTTGATAATAGGATGATTATTTGAGTGAGAAATGAAGAAAGAAGGGGATGGGGGCTCGATTTTTGGGAATTGCCGAGAGGGGAGGGGGAAAAACCGAGAGGAGGGGGAGGAAAGGAGGAGTGTGGAAATGGTGGGGTGAATGTGGTGTAATAATCATGTTAGTTTGGTTTTTATTTGGCCAAAAGTGAGTGGATTTGATATTTTACAAGAGTAACCTTCCAATATAGTTAGGTAGATTTGCATGCAAGGGTAAAGGGGTAATTTGGTTAGTAGAATGAAAGTGAGTGGGGTTGGAAATGTCTTCCTTACCCCTAAGTTGAATTGGAAGAGTATTTGCATGCAAGGGTAGCCACGTAATTTGCTAATTATAACAAATAAAATTTATAAAGATTTATTTTTATAAAATAAAATACAAGTTCAAAAATTATAAAATTTATATCATAAAATAACTTGGATTTTTAGAGACTTTATAAAATTATTTTCAAAATTTGTGAACAAAATACCTTTTAAAAGAAATTTTTTCCGAAGCTTAGAATATTCCTTATAAATCAAAAATAAATAAATTAAATAAACTCTTGCTTTGAAAAATCATATACTACACAAAGCAAATTTATAATGCAGAAATTTTCACTCACACTAGCGTACAATCATTGAATATATTTTTTTTTTGACTTTAATATTATACCCAATCCACAAATAATATTACATAAAATGCCGGTCGTAACAACTTTCGCCTTTCGAAGGGTTTTTTTGGGTTATGTGGAGCACTGACCACATTTCAGAGATGCATGATGGCTATCTTCTCTGATATGATTGGCCAGAATGTGGAGGTGTTCATGGACGATTTCTCTGTGTTTGGTGATTCATTTGATGAGTGCTTGCATAATCTAGGCGACGTTCTTAAGAGTTGTGTTGAGACCAATTTAGTTCTTAATTCGGAGAAATGTCACTTTATGGTGTGACAGGGCATTATTCTTGGACATAAGGTCTCTAATAAGGGTCTTCAGGTGGACAAAGCCAAGGTGGGGGTCATAGAAAATCTTCCCCCACCAATTTCTGTTAAAGGCGTTCGCAGTTTTCTTGGTCATGCGGGATTCTACAGGCGGTTCATCAAGGACTTCTCAAAAATTTCTAAGCCTTTGTGCAAACTTCTAGAGAAGGATGTCCCGTTTAATCACGAGTGTGTGGCTGCTTTTGATTTCTTAAAGAAGAGTTTAATCACGGCACCTATCATAACTGCACCTGATTGGAGTGAACCTTTTGAGATGATGTTCGATGCAAGTGACTATGCAGTTGGAGCAGTTCTTGGGCAGAGAAAGAACGAAATATTCCATGTGGTATACTATGCTAGTAAGACCCTAAATGGTGCTCAGCTGAATTATACTACTACTGAGAAAGAACTTTTGGCTATTGTATATGGTTTTGAGAAATTTCGATCTTATATGCTTGGGACGAAGGTGACAGTTTTCACTGATCACGCTGCAATTCGATATCTCGTCTCAAAGATGGACTCAGAGCCTAGATTGATCAGATGGGTTCTTTTGCTTCAAGAATTTGATTTAGAGATCAAGAACAGAAAATGGACTGAAAATCAAGTCGCTGATCATCTCTCGCGTTTAGAGGATCCAATTGCTACCTAACAAGATAAGTCGTTGATCAATGAGTCTTTTCCCGATGAGCAGCTGTTTGGAGTGCAAGAGGAAGAACTGTGGTTTACAGAAATTGTGAACTACCTTGTGAGTAATATCATGCCTCCGAACTTGTCATACGCTCAAATGAAGAAGTTTCTGCATGAAGTAAAGTGGTATATATGGGATGAGCCATTTCTTTTTCGACAAGGTGCTGACCAAATCATCAGGAGATGTATTCCTTACAGCGAAACAGGGGGGATCTTGTGAGATTTCCACTCAACGGCTTATGGAGGACACTATGGTGGAGAAAAGACAATAGCTCGTATACTTCAAGCAGGATTCTTTTGTCCAACCTTGTTTAAAGATGCTCATCAGTTCATTTTGAAATATGATCGATGTCAATGTGTGGGTAATATGTCCAAGAGGGATGAGATGCCTCTTAATGTGCTTTTCGAGGTTGAAGTCTTCGATGTTTGGGGAATTGACTTCATGGGGCCATTTGTCTCATCTTGTAACAATCAGTATATCTTGTTGGCGGTTAATTATGTGTCGAAATGGGTTGAAATTAAGGCGTTGCCAAAGAACGATGCTAATGTTGTGCTTAATTTTATTCACAAGCAGATATTCACAAGATTTGGAACTCCAAGAGTCATAATCACTGATGAGGGGTTGCATTTTTGCAATCATAAGTTCACTGCTATGATGCAAAGGTATAATGTAAATCATCGCATTGCTACGGCTTAACATCCTCAGACGAATGGTCAAGCTGAGGTATCTAACAGAGAGATCAAGCGTATTTTGGAGAAAATTGTGTGTTTATCGAGAAAATATTGGTCTTTGAAGCTTGACGAAGCTGTTTGGGCATATAAAACAGTATACAAGACTCCATAGGGAATGTCTCCATTTCAGTTGGTTTATGGTAAGGGGTGTCATTTGCCGGTGGAGCTAGAGCATAAAGCATATTGGGCTTTGAAGAAGTTGAATCTTGATTTGGATGCAGCTGGAAAGAAGAGGATGATTCAATTGAATGAACTCGACGAGTTTCGACTTCAAGCATATGAAAATAATAAAATGTATAAGGAGAAATTTAAGAGGTGGCACGATAGGGGTCTAGTGCTCAAATCATTTGTACCGGGGAAACAAGTTCTTTTGTTTAACTCTCATCTCCATCTTTTTCCTGGAAAGTTGAAGTCAAGGTGGTCAGGGCCATTTGTTGTCAAAACTGTGTTTTCACATGGAGCGGTGGAGATTTTTGAGAATGGTCCAGGCCAAGCATTCAAGATAAATGGTTAGAGGTTGAAGCATTACTTAGGTGACACGACAAACCGCGAGGTGGTTAGTTATAACGACTCGTGTATTTTTGAATTATTTAATTATGTAATTATGGAAATTATTAAATAAATAAAATAAAATATGTGTATTGGTTTTGACCACTATGTGTTGTTTGATTATTGATGTGTGATTTATAATGTACTGGGTTGTTCATGTGATTAATTATGGAGTCATATTGAATTTTTTTCATTTTCAAAAATGGATTTGGTACAAATCTATTTGTTTAAATACTTGGAATGTATCTAAAATTGTTTTATGACTTTATAATTTCAATAATTATTTTTAGGACTTTATAGAATTGAGAAATCAATATTTCATTAATTATTTATTTTTACATGATTTTCTAGAGTGTGTTTAACAATAAAATCCATATTTAATTATGGAAATCTTTAAAAATTTTGAAACTTATATTTTATTAAGTTCGTAGTATTCTGAGAATTTTATAATTATTTTGGAAATTTTCAGGATTAATTTTACCTGCGTCTTGTTTCGTTAATTGTTAAAAAGTGGATATAAAGTGCATTTTAAAAATTGTTTTAAAATTTCAGAATTTATGGTTTTGTGAACTTCGGGATATTTCTAATATTTTAAGACTGTTTCCGTGATTTTCTAAATTTATTTTAAGTATTGCTCGGTTCGTTTAATTGTTAAAATGCGGGTGCGGGCGGTGTTTCAAAAATGGTTTAAAAATTTTGGAATTCTTATTTTATTAGTATTTCATTATCCTGATAATTTTAAAACTTGTTTGGCATTTTTCCGGAATATCCTTGCCCGTAAATTTATTCGTTAAAATCTACTTTCGGGACAAACCAGACTGGAATCTTCGTATTTATCCAAATGCTACGTGTCCAATCTAACTGCTACATGTTGATTATTGAGAGGTACCTAAAGAAATAAGCAAATAAATAAAATAAATAACACACAGGCACACAATTGAGCCCTGTGCTTATCTCTTTGATTCTTTCTTTCGATCAATCTCTGCGCTCTCTTACTCTCTGCTCGATCTCTCCTCTCTCTTTCTTGTTGTCCTTTTTCCTATTTCTTTCTCTCTGTTTCTTTCTTGTTTCCCAGATGTTCTCTTCGCCGGCTTTCCTATTCCGGTAATTACTCTGGCCACTTCTCCGGTTATTAATTCAGTTCAGTTCTGTGATGGTATATATACATGTTTGATTATGTATGTGTGTATTCCTGTGTATCTCCGTGTATGTGGGTCTGTTGTCGCCGTTTCTTTTATTCCGGCCATCTGTGGTGGTGGTTCAGTGGGTGTGCACGCACAGCGCGTGTATGCCCCTGTGTGTGCAGTTCTGTGACTTCGGTGCTTTTGCTGAATTGAATTTATTTTTATTTCATTTTCTGCAGGATCAAATTTTGATGGCTTTCGTGAAATAAACAATAAATTTATGCGGGAAACGTTAATTACTAATCGGTGAAAATTTGTATGGAAACCCAGAATTAAGCGGGCACTGACAAATTTTGTACCGCCGTTCGCGATGACTCGTTACGAGCGGACGGTGGACCGTGATGATTATATTCTGAGTCCTAATTTAATATATAAACGAAAAATGCGAATAATAATTAATAATAGTAGTGAATTGGTGATTGGGAAAAATTGTGAAATGTGAATTGCGTAATTGGTTTGGACTAAATTGATTGATGGTGTTTGTGATTTATCGTCGAATTGGTTCGACGGGTAGTCCGATAAACAAAGGAGACGCTGCCCGATTTCCGGGAAATTGAACTACGGAAATACGGGAGCGTATTCGATGATTATCAAGGACGTTGAGTGGCTATATATATACATATACGGGTGTTTTATACGAAACTTAGTTGTACGATGTAATGAAATAATTTTTCCAAAACGATAACCCTGATTTCGTAAGGTAAAGAATATATATATATATAAATATATATATATATATATTTCGAGAACGAACACCGAACCGATCTTCGAGATTGGGAACCCTATTTGTTGCGTGTGTTATTATAATATTCATAATTACGAGTCGGGTTTGAATATCGTTGGGTAAAAATTAGTATCGTGGATATGTCAAGCATACCTAGACGTCTAACGTAGGGTATTTCGACTCTGTAGGTTATAATCGGGAACCTGAAAGTGGACGATGGACTAGAAATGACCTAGTAGTCAGTCAACGAGCTCAGTAGAGTTTCAACAGAAAAACCTGAGTGTCGAAGTCGAATCTAATATGGACTAGTGATGGGATGAGAAAGCCTGAGCGGTAGAGTCGGCTCAGAGTCGGTCAGTAATGGTTGTAAAGCCCTGTGAGGCAAGTACTTCTGAACTTTTCTTCAAGATATATAGCAAATATTTTTGAACTGTTTCATAACATGTCGCTATTATTCAAAATAACTCATGTTTTATATTGCAAGTGCTCTAAACTAATTACCCTGGAACCCTAATTTTTATTGATTCTTGAGCCATAAGCCTTAAATTTTTCGTAAACCATCCTTTGTTGATTTTCAGATACCAAATCACACAACTATGATACCACTCCCCAAATGTATAACTACCAAACACCAAATACTGGAGCAAAAAAAAATTGTTTGAAAACACAGAAACTTTTATACTCCAACCATTCTTTATAACATCAAAGAACTATACCTTGAAAAATCAGTATTCGTCCAATACCTGATCATTTTACAGACTGAAAACCGTTTCTTATACATACCTTGATATACCCTCGAGTTATCCATGAATTTCTCTATGTTTTTATTCAAGTATTTAACCATCATTGATTATGATCTTGTTTATCGAATTATATTGTTTATCATATTGAACTGCTTTAGAATTGGATAGTTTTTTTTATATATGTGGACCGGATTCGTGGTCAGACCATATCTATGGTCAATTTAGGCCAATGTGTGCCTTGGATCCAGTAGTTAGAGCAGTGTTGTGTGCTTTGCTCGGGGTTAGTGCTTGACTGATCAGCAGCCTAACCTTGGTTTTAAAAACTTAAAAAGAATGTCCAATTCTAATGATTGTTTAGAAATAAACTTGGTTCCTCTGAGTCATCTCATTTGATCATTGATTAATCTCAATTATTGTCATTGTGACTTGCTGAGCTAGTTAGCTCACTCTTGCGAATCTTTTTATGTATTCTACAGTTAATAAGGATACAGTTGATAGCAAGGTTTCCCAGTTCAATGTACGAGCTAGGATTCCAGATTGAGGTGGATCGAGCTAATAGGAGCTTATTGCGGTAGTGAGATAGTAAGATTGTAAGAATAATTTTATTATCGGTTGTAAGTTAAATTAGTCGGGATTTGGTATGATGTAATAAAAGTGAAGGTTGTGGCTTGTTTTCATACTTTAACCTGTTGCGATCCGTGGTTATGTAAAGAAGGGTCATTGCAAATAATATCTTATTTACAAGTTTATATATTGTGTATGTGTTGTGGACCCCAAACTTCTGACCCGGGTTTAGAGGGCGCCACAGGTTGGTATCAGAGCTACAGGTTATAAATCACTGAAGCAAGCCTAGATTGTCGGAATTGGGTAGAGGGTTAGGATTAGGAATAGAAAATAGAAATATAAGACGTTGTGAGGATGAGTGCAATTGGATAGTAGGTCTCCGACACGGTTTGTATTGCGATTCGGGATTCTTAACTTGCGATGTATTTTCCAGACAACGACAATGGCAGATCCTGATTTCCCTGTATCGTCTAATCGTTTGGAGCTTTCTGTTCAAGGATCGTCATCTTCTCTCGGATCTGATTTACACCTTGTTCCTCCATCCGTATTAACGATACTACCTTCTATTATGACACTCGCACCTCTTCAAGCTATTTTACGTTATTCGACCACCTCTTGATACGAGACTACCTATTTAAGAATCTCCATCTGTTTATTCTTGTTTTACTGAACATTCGGCTATGAGTGTATCTCTTTAGTTTACCCTACCTCCTGTTTTATACCCCCAGTTTAAAACTTGTCCTATGAAGCAACAGTACCTACGAGGATGGATTCGGGAGTTACAGTAAATGGTGAGTATTTGAGATATATGTAAAAGTGAGAAGGAGTTTAGAAAGAAGATTCTAGTGTTCCGGAGGATAGCTTCTACCGGATTAAAAGAAGTCATTAGTGACCAGGCCACCCGTGATTAGTTGTGGGATGGATTAGATGAATTATGAAAAAAAAGTTAGAGAGAAAAGTATAAATCTGGAATATTTATAGAATTAAATGATGGTGCTATGATAAATGCGATATGTAAATAGTGATGTGATGTGATTTGAGCAAAATTTGGTTCTATGGAATAGACTCGTTGGCTATTGGATAGTCTGTTCCACTTAACGATTGCAAAGTTGATAATGGAAGTATTACCAGTATGAGAGCTTTGATGTGAAGCTACGAATAAGATAACATGCAACGATAATTGAAGTTTTCGTTGATTAAGGAAGGAAAATGGACACGATAAAGGAGAAAAGGTAGATTGAAGTGAACGGATTTTTATGTGATTGTTTCTTTAAATTGGTACCTTGTTATAGGTAAGAAGGATAACAACCAACTCATATAGTAAGGACAACCAAGTGTGCGATTTTCAAAATTTTCTTAAACAAACTCTCGAAAGGGATTTTCTTAACAAATTTTCAAAGGTTATTTTAATAAAATAAGTTTTAAACATTGGTTGTCAAGTTACTACTTGAGTTTCTTGTTTGTTAAAAGACCCGGATCACCTGGAAGGATGCTTGTTCCAAACTTAGTATAGTTGATTCAGAGAACAAAATAACCCGCGATTAGGAAGAAGATGATTATTCTTAACGGTAAGGTGCAAATATGGTTTGACAAGATTAATAACAGAATCCGCGTACGGAGTGATTATTCATCTAGTTACAGAGACCATTAAAGTTTAAAAGAATTTATTGATTTAAAAGGAGCTTCGGCGTGATCGAAAAAGATTGGGAAGATTTCCAGACATTTTCTAAAAGAAGAATATTATTAACAAAAAGGATTGTTATGTCGAATGATTCGTGGTTATTATAAATTTAAATGAGGAAACTCGAAGTTATCTGGTGGGAATGCCATTATGATTGAATTGTTAAAATATTATACGTGTAGATACGATGTTGCAGACGCAAGACTTAACAAGTAAGAATCTACCATAATGCTTAATTCACGAAGGCATTTCAACATATTTTTTAAAATTGTTATATGGAACAATGGGAGTATGATCGAACAAGCTCAAAAGATGAATACAAGTGAAATATAGATGGTGAGCAATGGTATCGTTCTTGTCTTCAATGTTACAGCGTATATTCCTCTTTAATTTCTAAAATTATATGAACTTCTTTTCTTAATAAACTCCTTATGATGATATCAAAAAGGAGGATATTGCATTCCTTTAAAATTTAAATTGTTCCCCTCAAGTTTTACTCTCTGATTGGGACAAACAGTGTTATGGTGAGACGCTTTGTCAGGATGACGAAGAGTCGGGTGGGACGCCACCTAATCATGTGTTGTATGCCATATGGTATGAAAGACTGGCCATCTTAAGTACAAATGTGGTTGTCTAATTCATATTCAAATCCTTGTTTCTTCTTTCTTTTCAACTCTAATTCTGTTGAATTGTGAATCCTTCTAGTTGTTTTGTTGTACTATCGTTATTTGCAAGAGTTTTTCAACAGAATTCAAAGTATTATGGACCAAGCGGGAAAAGTTCCATCTACCTCTCACGCATGGAAAGCAAACAAGGACATATGACGAGAATTGCAAATCACTAGCCCCAGTCAGGGATGCACTAAGAGTCAAGGGAATCTACTCCAATGAGGAATACGTCTCCGAGAACGAGAAATTGCGATTATCCTGTAAAATATGTTATTCAGAATACGGATATGGTGATGTGAATGATTATTATGGATACTTTATACGTTAAAGTATTGAGAGATGTGAGAGAAACTTGATTGTTTAGCTTCCAAGGTTTTGTTGATAAGATAAATTACCCTGTTAAATTGATAAGATTGTGATTAAAGGACTAGCGAGTCAAGAACGTGTAGTTGTTAAATAAGTGAGTACAAATAGTGGAATTGAGATTTCTGTCAATAAGTTGTGAAGAATTGATACCATGGAAGATAAGAGGATTTGACATTATTCTAAGGAATGGATTAACTATTTAAGCATGATGCCTGGATAAACCGTCATGATGAAGAGATAGTCCTGAAGACGTCAAATGAGAATATGATGAGGTCTAAAGGAAGAAGGAGGGTAAAGAATTTGTTAACAATGATTACGGTGATCAAGATGTGAGCATTATAGTGATTATGGGATAAATAAAGTCAGAAGCAAAGTATTTTCTAAAATTGATTTAAGATTTAGGCGTTACCAATTGGAGATTGAATTTATGGACATATCAAGGATAATTTCCAGAACTAAGTGATGCTGCTATAAAGTTCTAGTGATGTCATTTGAATTAACCAATATACTAATAATATTTAAACTTGATGGACAGAATCTTTAAGGAATATCTGGATGAGTTGTATTTGTGTTACTTAAAGTCAACGGAGGACCACGCGAAGCATTTAATGACAACTGAGGAGTCGGAGAAGAAAGAAGTTGTATGTAAAGTTTGCAAGGTGAAAGTTTTGATGATAGAAAGCATAAGTAATCAGTGAGGAGGAGACCAAAGGAGATCCAGTAGAAATTAAAGTTACTATGAATAAAGAAAGGCCAAAAGCACCAACAAAAGTAAGAAGTTTTACCATGGACCGGTTATACTGAAAATTTGTGTAAGATTTCTTGAAAGTTGCAATACCTTTGATGAAGCTAATCAAGAGAAGCAAGAAGTTTTGTGAAGTGGAGAATGGTGAAAGAAAGTTTTGCGGAGTTAAATGAAAGAATGGTTACATCACCTGTTTTATTAATTTTAAAGTATCAAGGAGGTTTGGTAGTTTATAGTGATGCTTCTCATTAGGAAATAGGATGTGTGTTGATGCAGCACAATAAAGTTATTGTATATGCATCCAGACAACCGAAACCTTATGAGCAGAAGTATCCTACTCATAATTTGGGACTAGCAGTAATAATATTCGTTTTGAAAGATTGGGAAACATGGTATGGATGGAGAAAGGTGTAAGATCTATACAGACTATAAGAGTATGAAGTATATACTCACGAGGAAAAAACAAATGTAGAGGCAGGCGATAAGCAAAAAGGAGAGAATGAACATAGAAACTGTACCAGAGGAATCATCCGTAGAATTTTAAAAGTTGGAGTTGGAAGTCAGCCATATAATCCCAAGGAAACAAGGATAGGTAGTATGACCTTTCAGTCAGAATTGCTAAAAAAAGATGAGGAGATGTCAAGGGAAGATAATGGATCACGATGTTAACAGTTAGTAAGAGGAAGATTATACACCCAGAAGAACAATCACGATATTCCTAGATTTTCTTCCAGTACTTGGATGCTATAAGTAGAAGAATTAAGAAATGAGATTCTACCAGGAATTCATGAGATAAAGTATTTAATTTATAGAAGCAATGCCAAGATATACAGAATTTAAAGAAAGATAGTGATAACCAGGTATAGGAAGGAAATTTCAAGATGGATTAGGAAGCGTTGGAAATGTCAAAGAATTAAGGCGAAGTATTGGAGGCCTAGTCGATAAGGCAGATCAAGGAATGGTTTTACAAGAAGCGAATCGTGAAGTGTACCAGTGATGTTAAGGAAAAGAAGGAATGAAATTATGAGAGTATGTACTGATTATCGGGAGTTTAACAAAATAACAAATAAGAAAAAGTGAGACCCTATAAAGGATTAATTACTTACGAGACCTAATTCAAGAAGTATGTTACGTTTTGAGGATTAACTTAAGATCCGACTTGAGAACATATCAGAGATTACGATTAAAGTAAGTTATGAGCATTGCAAGCTCCAGTGATATTATGTGAAATAACAAGTGTATCAGTTGTCTACAAGGAATTAAGGAACATGTTGTATAAGGAGTACTTAGATAAGTGAATTGTATTTACTGATAACATCTTCAACTATTCAGGGAATTATACGTTAAGTTTTCAAGTATAAAATTTTGACCAAGGTTAACAAAAGATTCTGATTAATCCATTAACAACTACCTAAGCGAAGTCGTATGGTAACATATGCCTTATGCCGACAGAAAGGATTGGATGTAATTAAGACCACCGAGGAGTTAATAAACGAATTGGAAGGAATGGAATCTGAAGTCCAAATACTTAAAGGTGATAATACATGAATATATGAGATTATCATTTTTAGCCTTAACTGATGGAAAAGAGTAAGAGATGTTTAAATATTTGGAAACCAAGGTAAAAATGAGCACCGTCTATCATCCTTAAACGGAGGGTCAAAGTACGGAAGTAATTCAGGAAATGTAAGATATATTGAGAGGTTGAGTTTTAAGGAAACACCAGAATGATCATTTATCATCGATGTCAGCTTTGGAATGCCACTTTACCAAGCTTCATGTGAACACAAGTGTAGGTCCCCATTTATATTAAAATAAAGTGGGAGAAAGAAAGTTGTCAAATTCTAAGTTAAATCGGCACACCAAAAGCGTAGTGATATTGATGGAAACAGCTCAGAATAGACAAAGAAAGAGGGCGAAAGTGTATCGAGAGAGAGTATGAATATAGAAATAGGACCAGTAGTATTAGTAAAGTTTTGTATTGAAAGAGATTGGATAAGCCTAAGTAGAAGGGAGAAGTTAAGCCCTAAATTAGTAAACCATTCGAGGTATTGATAAATAGAGATAAAGTTGTTCATGAGTTAATGTTACCGTCGCAACAATGTGTACATGTAATATGTTTGGCCTGTTATGGTTAAAACGATAGGTCTCTGATTTGAATTAAGTGATTGAATAAGAGCCAATGGGCTCTTGTCCAAATTGATCTGCAAATAATGATCGATCCATGTTCTTGATCGTTGAAAGCGAGTTCTTGGAAAGGAGAATATATCCATAGTAAGTACGTTTGAAACTTTCGAGTAGAAAAGTCTACTTTGAAATTAGGATCAGATATGCTTGACAAATATCCTCACTCATTTAGTTAGACCAGATTCTGAGGACAAAATCTTTTTAAGGGGGAAAGGATATAACGACTCGTGTATTTTTGAATTATTTAATTATGTAATTATGGAAATTATTAAATAAATAAAATAAAATATGTGTATTGGTTTTGACCACTATGTGTTGTTTGATTATTGATGTGTGATTTATAATGTACTGGGTTGTTCATGTGATTAATTATGGAGTCATATTGAATTGTTTTCATTTTCAAAAATGGATTTGGTACAAATCTATTTGTTTAAATACTTGGAATGTATCTAAAATTGTTTTATGACTTTATAATTTCAATAATTATTTTAAGAACTTTATAGAATTGAGAAATCAATATTTCATTAATTATTTATTTTTACATGATTTTCTGAGTTTGTTTAACAGTAAAATCCATATTTCATTATGGAAATCTTTAAAAATTATGAAACTTATATTTTATTAAGTTCGTAGTATTCTGAGAATTTTATAATTATTTTGGAAATTTTCAGGATTAATTTCACCTGCGTCTTGTTTCGTTAATTGTTAAAAAGTGGATATAAAGTGCATTTTAAAAATTGTTTTAAAATTTCGGAATTTATGTTTTTGTGAACTTAGGGATATTTCTAATATTTTAAGACTGTTTCCGTGATTTTCTAAATTTATTTTAAGTATAGCTCGGTTCGTTTAATTGTTAAAATGTGGGTGCGGGCGGTATTTCAAAAATGGTTTAAAAATTTTGGAATTCTTATTTTATTAGTATTTCATTATCCTGATAATTTTAAAACTTGTTTGGCATTTTTCCGGAATATCCTTGCCCGTAAATTTATTCGTTAAAATCTACTTTCGGGACAAACCAGACTGGAATCTTCGTATTTATCCAAATGCTACGTGTCCAATCTAACTGCTACGTGTTGATTATTGAGAGGTACCTAAAGAAATAAGCAAATAAATAAAATAAATAACACACAGGCACACAATCGAGCCCTGTGCTTATCTCTTTGATTCTTTCTTTCGATCAATCTCTGCTCTCTCTTACTCTCTGCTCGATCTCTCCTCTCTCTTTCTTGTTGTCCTTTTTCCTATTTCTTTCTCTCCGTTTCTTTCTTGTTTCTCAGATGTTCTCTTCGCCGGCTTTCCTATTCCGGTAATTACTTCGGCCACTTCTCCGGTTATTAATTCAGTTCAGTTCCGTGATGGTATATATACATGTTTGATTATGTATGTGTGTGTTCCTGTGTATCTCCGTGTATGTGGGTCTGTTGTCGCCGTTTCTTTTATTCCGGCCATCTGTGGTGGTGGTTCAGTGGGTGTGCACGCGCAGCGCGTGTATGCCCCTGTGTGTGCAGTTCTGTGACTTCGGTGCTTTTGCTGAATTGAATTTATTTTTATTTCATTTTCTGCAGGATCGAATTTTGATGGCTTTCGTGAAATAAACAATAAATTTATGCGGGAAATGTTAATTACTAATCGGTGAAAATTTGTATGGAAACCCGGAATTAAGCGGGCACCGACAAATTTTTACCGCCATTCGCGATGACTCGTTACGAGCGGACGGTGGACCGTGATGATTATATTCTGAGTCCTAATTTAATATATAAACGAAAAATGCGAATAATAATTAATAATAGTAGTGAATTGGTGATTGGGAAAAATTGTGAAATGTGAATTGCGTAATTGGTTTGGACTGAATTGATTTATGGTATTTGTTATTTATCGTCGAATTGGTTCGACGGGTAGTCCGATAAATAAAGGAGACGCTGCCCGATTTCCGGGAAATTGAACTATGAAAATACGGGAGCGTATTCGATGATTATCAAGGACGTTGAGGGGCTATATATATACATATACGGGTGTGTTATACGAAACTTAGTTGTACGATGTAATGAAATAATTTTGCCAAATCGATAACCCTGATTTCGTAAGGTAAAGAATATATATATATATATATAAATATATATATATATATTTCGAGAACGAACACCGAACCGATCTTCGAGATTGTGAACCCTATTTGTTGCGTGTGTTATTATAATATTCATAATTACGAGTCGGGTTTGAATATCGTTGGGTAAAAATTAGTATCGAGGATATGTCAAGCATACCTAGACGTCTAACGTAGGGTATTTCGACTCTGTAGGTTATAATCGGGAACCTGAAAGTGGACGATGGACTAGAAATGACCTAGTAGTCAGTCAACGAGCTCAGTAGAGTTTCAACAGAAAAACCTGAGTGTCGAAGTCGAATCTAATATGGACTAGTGATGGGACGAGAAAGCCTGAGCGGCAGAGTTGGCTCAGAGTCGGTCAGTAATGGTTGTAAAGCCCTGTGAGGCAAGTACTTCTGAACTTTTCTTCAAGATATATCGCAAATATTTTCGAACTGTTTCATAACATGTCGCTATTATTCAAAATAACTCCTGTTTTATATTGCAAGTGCTCTAAACTAATTATCCTGGAACCCAGATTTTTCTTGATTTTTGAGCCATAAGCCTTAAATTTTTCATAAACCATCCTTTGTTGATTTTCAGATACCAAATCACACAACTATGATACCACTCCCCAAATTTATAACTACCAAACACCAAATACTGGAGCAAAAAAAAATTGTTTGAAAATACATAAACTTTTATACTCCAACCATTCTTTATAACATCAAAGAAATATACCTTGAAAATCAGTATTCGTCCAATACCTGATCATTTTATAGACTGAAAACCGGTTCTTATACATACCTTGATATACCCTCGAGATATCCATGAATTTCTTTATGTTTTTATTCAAGTATTTAACCTTCATTGATTATGATCTTGTTTATCGAATTATATTGTTTATCATATTGAACTGCTTTAGAATTGGATAGTGTTTTTTATATATGTGGACCAGATTCGTGGTCAGACCATATCTATGGTCAATTTAGGCCAATGTGTGCCTTGGATCCAGTTGTTAGAGCAGTGCTGTGTGCTTTGTTTGGGGTTAGTGCGTGACTGATCAACAGCCTAACCTTGGTTTTAAAAACTTAAAAGGAATGTCCAATTCTAATGATTGTTTAGCAATAAACTTGGTTCCTCTGAGTCATCTCATTTGATCATTGATTAATCTCAATTATTATCATTGTGACTTGCTGAGCTAGTTAGCTCACTCTTGCGAATCGTTTTATATATTCTACAGTTAAGAAGGATACGATTGATAGCAAGGTTTCCCAGTTCAATGTACGAGCTAGGATTCCAGATTGAGGTGGATCGAGCTAATAGGAGCTTATTGCGGTAGTGAGATAGTAAGATTGTAAGAATAATTTTATTATCAGTTGTATGTTAAATTAGTCGGGATTTGGTACGATGTAATAAAAGTGAAGGTTGTGGCTTGTTTTCATACTTTAACCTGTTGTGATCCGTGGTTATGTAAAGAAGGGTCATTGTAAATAATATCTTATATACAAGTTTATATATTGTGTATGTGTTGTGGAACCCAAACTTCTGACCCGGGTTTGGAGGGCGCCACATTAGTGACGTTTTATTATCTGTTTGATCTCGCATTTCTACGTCAAGCTAACAACGTAAAGCAAGCGCTTCTTGGGAGGCAACCCAAGTTTGTTGTACATTAGTACGTAGAGGAAGCAAGAAGAAAAGAGAAAAACACAAAAAAATCAGAAAAACAAAAAAAAAATTAGAGCCAACTTCAGAAGCTGAGCGCGGCTGCGCTGATCTAGCGCACAATCGCGCTGATCTAGAGCGCGACCGCGCTAGAATTCCAGAAACCAAACGCGCCTGGGCTGATCTAGCGCACGGCCGCGCTGATTTGGCAAAAGGTTAGCGCTCCCGTTCCGGTCTAGTGTGCGCCCGCGCTGGTCTAGCGCGCGGCCACGCTGGGGTCCCGATTTAGAAAAAAAAATAAAAGGCAGTTTGTGAAGAGAAAATCGGAGACTTCTTTTAAAAATCAATTTCTACTCGAATTTTACTCTTCCACATCCTAAATTTCCCTCTCCAAATCAAACCCATTATTCCCACTATTCCCATAATCAATTCCCACTTCTATTCCATATCTAATTCTCCTCTCACCTCCTATATATACATACACTTATACACAAACTTCTCCACCACTTCTCAAATTCTCAAACATAATTCTCTCTCAAACACTTATCTTTTATTCTTTCTTATTCAATCCCAATGGCACCCAAGAGATAAAGAACTCAAGTAAGCAGCAGCACTAATTCTTCAAGTGCAGGTGGTGTGAGGCCGAGGTTTTCAACTCCCGAGGCTGAAGCAGAGTATACGAGGCTTCTCTCGAAGCCCATAGCAAAGGAGCGATGTTTTTTTCCATCGGGGAAGGATGGTAAGTTGTTGGAGATGATCTTGGAGATGGGCTGGGTTGATTTTTGTGAGGCACCTATTGCTGTGCCCATGAGTATTGTTCGAGAGTTTTATGCTAATGCTAAGGTAGAGAAGAATGGTTTCACTATAGTTCGGGGGATGACGGTGGAGTACAGTGCGGATGCAATAAGGTGAGTGATTGAGTAGCCCACGAGGAAGCCCAATCAGGCACCAGGAACAATAAGACTCCGGAGGAATTTGATTTGGATTTGATTGTTGCTACTCTGTGTGTGCCTGAGACTCATTGGAAGTTCAAGAGGGGGACGACTGAGTATGCCACATTCCCTGCTTCATGTATGAACAGGTTCGCTCGTGCATGGAATGCGTTTATTTGCGCTAATATCATGCCATCTTCTCATATCCATGAGGTTACTGTGGAGAATGCGCGTTTGTTATGGGGTATTCTGCGGGGTGACTATGTGGATCTTGTTATGGTGATTTACCAAGGTATTATGAGGTTTTTGTGAGGGTGTACTACGGTTTCTAAAGCCTATGCGTCCAACGTAATGAAGTTATGTGCGGCAATTGGTGTTCGTTGTGCCGCACATGAGCAGCTTTAGCTTCCTAGTTCTGCTATCAATAGTTCGCTGGTGGGTCAAAGTATGCCCATGAGGTGGGTTGGAGCGCTCAGTTGGGCGAGGAGGCCCGTCCATCGCAGCAGGAGCAGGAGGAAGCAGGAGCAGATGTTGGAGTTGGTATGAGCACGATGCAGTATAGGTGTCTAGCGAGGAGGATGGATGCGATGCATGACATCCATAGTCGGTTTGCATGTGCTCTCACCCAGGCATTAGGGACTGTATTCAGAGCCACAGGTGTTCACATCGAGTGACCAGTATTTGGTGAGGACTCCGTGTATCCACCTCAAGACACGCTTGACACTCCACCCGTTGGGGTGAGGATCTTGATTCTGAGTAGGTATGCCTCATTCCTTACTATAACCTTCACTGAGGACAATGAAAATTTTAAGTTTGGGGGTAGTAGTTGAAGGAATATGTTTTATGTGAGTCACATATAGTTTGCATATTCATGATAGTTTAGTGCATATAGTTGCATGTGCCATGTAATAGTTTTTTTTTATTATTTTTATAGTTTTTATGATATTTTGTTCATGTAGTTCATGCATTTGTATAATAATATGATCCCTTAGATGATATTTCTGATTGATTTGTGATATTGATGCGAGTGTAGTAATGTCGTATTTAGTGATTTTAAGTCTTATCGAATTGATTTGCATGCTAGACACAATTGTATTTCACTAAGTTTTATAGGTTGCTTGAGTGTTAGATCATGATCATGGTTTGTTTGTTTGTCGAGGTTTAATCACTTGTTCATATTTAGAATTTAGGATATGCCCTTAATGATAAAATAATATGGATTATTAAAATTGGAGAAATTGGATTTCATTGCTAGTTGTTGTGGCTAGGGGTCAAATGGCTAGTAGCCGGCTCATATTTGTGAAAAAAAAAAGAAAAAAGAAAAAAATAAGTGTTATGTATAATTGATCACGAGTGGGCTCTTTAGTACTCGAGTTATTAAGTTCTTAGGGGACTTTGTGCCTAGTGACCTAAGGCTTTTATAGTCTGGGATCCGCTAACCTAACGCTCGCTACATGGATACTATTATATAAGTCTTTTGTGGACCTCACTCATTGCACGGTCAAATAAACATACTTGTGTTATTTTGTTATGAATAAAAGTATGAATCCATATAAAACTCCAATATAAGAACTGAAGTGTTATAAGTTATTTTGAGTCTAGCTTTTATTTTATTTATAACCTTGCGATTGCTTTGATGAGTAGCGAGTCCTGTTTATTGATCTAGTTGCGAATAGTACATCTGTAAGCATTTGCACACACGCACGTCTCTGGTTTGTAGGTTGATTTATAATGTTTGATTGATCTTATGTGAATAACTGCATTTGTTGAGATGTTGCTTGTTAAATGGTTTAGTTATTCTATGGGGATCATTGCAATCATTTAGTTGCATTCATGCATTTTTATTTCTTGTTCTTTGAGTCTGTTTATGCTTGAGGACAAGCATCGATTCAAGTTTGGGAGTATGTTGAGTGGCATTTATGACACTTTATAACGCTCCATTAAGCTTTGAATTGGTGTATTTGTACTCAAGTTGTTGGTGTTTTAATGTGTTTTCTACTGTTTTGGCATTTCAAGCATTAATCCGGGATTCAGGTGAATTAGCATTAACTTGATTCTAATATGGTGTTAGGATGGAGCTTAAGGAATAAAGGCTCGTGAAGACCAACTCATTGCAGCAAGAAAAGAAGGCAAATCCAGATTTTCCAGAAGACCGGCGTGCCTGCGCTGTGCTAGCGCGCGGCCGCGTCGGAGGAACAGAATGACAGCGCGCCCGCGCTGGTGAAGCGCGCGGCCGCGCCAGGTCGGGAATTCAATTTCATGTTTCAATTAAAAGACTGTTTTTCTGGGATTTTGGATTAACTGGGATGCTATTTAAAGACAATAAAAAGACATTTTTATATAACGAAGCTTAAGGAGAAGACGACAAGAAGACCTATAGCATAATTCAACGAAGGCGAAGAAGATCTAGTTTATTCTTGTGAATCTTTATTTTAAGTTATAAACTTGGATGCTCGTTTCTTGTTTTGTTGAATCTAATTCTCTGGATTACATACTTTATTTATTATTTATTTATAAAGACTACGTTTATTATACCATGCTTTCATCGGAACCCATGTTGATGATGAGTCCAATTATGGGCTAATCGTTATCGTGGGATTCTAGCGGATTTATTTATGGATTTCTTTAGTTGATTTGTTTCGATGCCTTAGTGTGTGGTGATTGTATGGCAACCTAGTATTGGTTGTGCTTATTCGGCTTATGAGCGTCGCGAACTTATAAGATACCGTGTTAATTTTTAATGAAGCAAAAGTGAATTTAAGGGTTTAGAACTTGCAATGCTAGCATCGGTTCATGTGTTATTGTTATGCATGATTTGTAGGTAATTTTAACCATCTTACTTGCCCTATGTAATTATGATAGATAACTTGTGCATTAAACCGTTATGTTATCAAATTTTATAGACATATAGGGTCTCAATATAAATGTTGTCTTCTCAGCTTCTATCTCTTTTATGGATGTCTGGTAGTATGGTATTCGTATAACAAAAGTTGTTGTTTATCAGTTTCGTGTTATCTGATTAGTGTCATCACCATTACATGTTAAGGTTAAGAACGAAAAGGCTATTAAATGAAGTACTTAATGAAGTTAGAATCTCATGTTTGTGTCATATATTCTTCAACTCTCTTTACTCTTTTAGTTAATGTTCTCTAGTATAATTCTCAATAGTTAATCGTAGTATAATCCAAACCCAAATTGTTATTCATCTTAGCATTGAATAATAGTCATATCATTGTTACATAAGTAAATAAATCACAAAGTTAACCTAAACCAGTCTATGTGGGAACGAACTAGAAATAATTCTATATTACTTGCGATCGCGTATACTTGCGTGAATTATTAGCGCGTGCTTAGCGACTAACATAGATAAAACATAAAACATACATAAACATGTAATCATCCTTGTCTATCTAGAAATTAGGTTCAGAAACCGGTATCAGTGTAACCCTTTACAACCAGTTCCCTATCTTCTCCATACTCCAAAAATAAATCTTTAGTCCTCTTTAAGTACTTAAGACTATTCTTGAAAACTATCCAGTGACCCTCATCTGGATTAGACTGGTATCTGATCATCATGCTCAAAGCATATGAAATATCAGGATAAATACATATCATTGTACACATTATAGATCCAATTGTTGACGCATCTAGAACTTTCTCAATCGGCTCTTATCATCTAATGATTTAGGGGGCAATTATCTTTTGAGATCACTATCCCATGAGATATAGAAACATATCCTTTCTTTTTCTCTTGCATCATAAAATGATGTAATACTTTATCAATGTATGAACTCTGACTAGGTCGATTAATCTCTTCAATCTA
The DNA here is from genome assembly GCF_009905375.1 of Apium graveolens. Taxonomy (NCBI): domain Eukaryota; kingdom Viridiplantae; phylum Streptophyta; class Magnoliopsida; order Apiales; family Apiaceae; genus Apium; species Apium graveolens. The sequence goes on from NC_133653.1 coordinate 97,017,901, forward strand.
TCTCCATAGATCTTGATCCCTAATATATAGGTAGCATCGCCAAAGTCTTTCATCAAGAAATGTTTTCTCAACCAAGTCTTAACAGCATGTAGTGAAGGTATTTCATTACATATCCATTATATGTCATCTGTATTTAATACTAGGAATGTCACATGACTCTCATTAACCTTCTTGCAAACACATGGTTCATCTTCATTTTGAATAAAGCCAAACTCTTTGACCGTTTTATCAAAATGTATATTCATTCTCCTTGAGGTTTTTTCAATATATATAGATAGAAGCAACTTACAAACTATCTTAGCAAACTTTGGATCGACAAAACCCTCAGATTGTATCATATATACATCCTCTTCAAGGCTCCCATATAAGAAAGCAGTTTTGACATCCATTTGCCAAATCTCATATTCAAAGTAAGCAACTATTGCTAACAATATCCTGATGGACTTGACCATAGCAACTGCTGAAAAAGTCTCATCATAGTCTATACCATGAATTTGTTTTAAACCTTTTGCCACTAGTCGCACCTTATAGGTCTGTACTTTACCATCCATGTCAGTTTTCTTCTTGAAAACCCACTTGCACCATATAGGTTTTACCCCTTCGAGTGGATCAACTAAAGTCAATACTTTATTTTGATACATTGATTCCATCTCGGATTTCATGGCATTCAGCCATCTCTCGGAGTCTGGACGGTTCATACATCTTGGTAGGTGAGAGACTTTATCATTATCCGTAAGCATCACATCACCATTTTGAGTCAAAAGAAGTCCTTAATTTCTCCCAAACTCATGGTGAATCCTACTAGATCTACGAATAACCTGTATTTCTTGGACATGATTACTTTCAACATTTTGATGTACATCTTGATCTTATTCCAACTCTGGTTCAATGTTATCATGTAGTTCTCGATCTTCATCGAGATTTATTATCCTCCCACTGATTTTTTTGGAAAGTAGTCATCCCTCAAGAAATACAGCGGCCCAAGCAACAAACACTTTGTTCTCAAAAGGATTTTAAAAGCTATACCCTAGTCTCACTTGGGTATCTTACAAAATAGAATCTATCTAATTTTGGTCCAAGCTTGTCAGAGCCTAAACATTTTACAAACGCTTCACGTCCCCAAATTTTCATAAATGACATGCTATGACATTTATCATTCTATATCTCATATGGAGTATTTTGAACCGCTTTAGTCGAAACTTGGTTAAGTGTATATGCATCCGTTTCTAGAGCATAACCCGAAAACTGAATGGAAGATCAGCTTGACTCATCATCGATCGCACTATGTCCAACAAGGTACGAGTTTTCCTCTCAGAATCTCTATTCCATTGAGGTGTTCCAGAAGGAGTAAGTTATGATACACTATCACACTTCTTCAAGAAACTCTTGAAATTGAGGCTTAAGTATTCTCATCCATGATCTGATCGTAGAACTTTTATGTTTGCTTTTCTACTTCAGCCTCTTATTCTTTGAACATTTCAAAAGAATCAGATTTGTTCTTCATAAGATATACATTTCCATACCTACTGAAGTCAACAGTAGATGTTGTGAAGTAGTAAAAGCCTCCCCTTACCATCATACGCATTCGACCACATACATCATTATGTATAAGTCCTAATCGTGCAGTGGCCTTTTCACCTGATCAGGTAAAAAAAGCTTTAGTCATTTTGCCAATGAGACAAAGTTCGCATCTTCCGTATGATTCAAAATCAAACTTATCCAAGTATCCATCTATATGTAACTCAGAAATGTGTTTCTCATTAATATGGCTTAACGACAATGCTAGAGGTAATGTTTGATTTTTGAGTCATCTTAGAACATATAAATCGTTAACTAATTGTGTAACATTATAAGCCTTATCATTAAAATATAATAAATAACTATTGTTTATTTAAATAAATTGAAAACCTTTTTTTTCCTGACAAGAAATTGATTTAATGTATCCGCTAAAGGCAGACACGTAATAACAATTTATCAAGTTCTCAATCTCGCCTTATGGGCAAAATTAGGTATCGAGTTCCTTCAACTAGAGCAACAACTTTTGCTCCAATTTTAACCCGATACCTGAAGCTTGACCATTGCTAGTCTTCTTCTTTAGATCTTCCAAACAAGCTCGATAATTTAACTTCCAGTCATCCAGTTATTTCCACAGAAATGACAATCATATCCTTTAGCAACACCACTATCAGGCTTAAAAAGCCCTTTGGGATTGGACTTTGGTTTGGCACCGCATAAGATCAAATCTTCACCTTGCATGTCCACTTTCCTTTCCCATTTGCATTCCATGTGTACATCATCAATATGGATGTAATTCATGCCTTTACCATGTTATATTCAGCAGTTCTAAATATGCTCAACAAATCAGTGAGTGTTCTATCTATCTCATTCCTTTTGTTCCTAATAAACTAAGAATAGAAGTTGTTCAATGATTGTTTGATCAAATCAAGCTGAGTCTTTAGACTATTCTTAAAACCCAAAATATCAAGGTACATATACCTTTCATCTTTAGAACATGTGGTCCAACCAGATATTATTCTTCCATTAATGTAAAAGTTTGGTTCCTGATTATTGTCAAATCTTTCTGGCGAGCCTATCATTCAAACATCCTTTGAAGGTGCTCAATCATATCATAAGCATCATTATGCTCTCGTTACTTCTAAAGCTCAGCACTCATAATTACAAGCATGAGACATGAAACATTAGTTATATAATCAATTTGCTTTTATTAAGTATTTTATTCAGCACATGTTTCATTCTCAGCTAGAAGAAATAATGGAGGGGTTTGAGTGACATCCTTGAACCTGGGGACAATTCTCAAGTTTCCATGTCAATTGAGGAAATTATTTCATGTCAGCTTGTCCTTCTCAAGGACTATTATATAGAGAAGTTATTTGTGTTATTTGTCATTTGATATCTACAATATTAAAGTACATAAAATGATTAGTCTATAGATGATCGTTAAATTATGTTCAACTGATTATTCATATATATATATATATATATATATTCACAATATATATCTCCCACTATTTTTGTCAAATCAATAGCCTTAACTATTAATTTGGAATGAATATCTTCTATATCCTTTCTAGTGAGCCAAGATCCATATTTCACCATGCGTTAGGTCACCTTTGGCTTTTCTCCTAAAACATGATTATTTAAGTAGACAACATTTGTCAATTATATCAACTATATAAGTCTTGGATAGCTTGGTGGAACAATATTTGTTCATATTTATCTAATAAATCTCGCCAAACTCTATGCATCTAAGTTCACAATCCTATTGCGGTAACTTAGTTAAGTCAAACCCAATAGTCCAAAAGTATCAATATACTTCAACACATCTCCCAAGATAGATGGAAGTACTTCGCTTTGGCGAACCCACTCCTTGTCGATCTAGGGGTTAACGTATTGGACTCATTGGAAGGCATCTGATCAACTTAATATTAACTTTAGGGTTTTGTTAATTTTAAAATGATCATGATCCCATCATAAAGAGATTCCCAAATTTTCCTTGAATAAAATACTTCAAATCAGTATTTATCAATGGTTGATATCCATGTAGTGAGGGAGTCACAATGGTCTCGCTTAAAACCCACAACCTTACAAGTTCAATGAACTCGCTTTTGATAAAATCGACCCATGTCCGAAATAAAGAAAATTTGTATTTTATTCCGTGTTTCATAAACACGAGAATCTCATAATCGTTTTTTAATTTCTTGAGTCGTTACAGATTTTATCTTGTTAAGCAAGCATGGCATGGGTGTCATATCTAATACATACATCTTTAATCTAATTAAACATGCATCTTTATAAACTACTCTACACATACATTCATCATATGCGCATATATATGTAAAGTTCAATAAATATACATGGTTGGTTATGGCTTCATCCTATGTGATCTTCATCAAGCTAATGACAAAGATCTAGGTCAATCTAAGGTGAAAAATAAATACAAGCTAACTATTACATGTCTTCTTTTTTATATTTCTTCCTTGGATGGCCTCCATGTGAGATTACCCTTCCTTGATCTTCAAATCTTCATGTCTTCATGAAAATTACAAGAATGAAATATAAAAAATAATCTAATGAACTTACAAGAGGAACTCGAGTTACCTTCGAGATTTAATAATTACAAGATCAAACGACATGCAAGCCATATTTAAAAAAATCAAAACCATTAACCTAAGGTCATAAGCTATAATCATCCACCATGCTTAATTAACACATAAGAACATGTTAAAACATATAATATGATCTTAACATATCATACCCATCATGATCTAATCATAAAAACCAAATATGGCTAAAATCAGAAAATTCAAAATTGAATCTGAGAACATTAAATCGCAGATTACAGGGCCTAAAAAACGTCAAACGCCTTACTTACCAATCGATGATAGATTTAGCTATCAGTTTCAATCAGACGCTCGATTCCATATGAAATAGCGTATTCGTTCGCCAAAATCGAACACCAGACACAGATTTCAGCAAATCCGCTGCATCCGATTCAGAATCGTATCAAATACAATTCTTATAATAATAACAAATACAAAATATGTATATATAAATATATATACAGATTATATAATCATCATATAATTATACAACTCTCATGAATATCATATATTCAAAACATATACATACATACACATATAAATATAACAACATATAAAACATACAAATCGCATACATAAGAGTCATGGAATATTGTATATATGTTATCATCAGAATACCAGTAAATATATAAACGAATTGAACACTTTTTGCAAGTAGCTCTGATGTCATTGAAGGGTTTTGAACACATAAACGCAACGGAAACAGTAATTAAAAACGTGAAAACCCAGAATATTTGAAATCCACCGCACTATCCATGCGAAAATATTAGTCGCTAAACACGCGCTAATAATACACGTAAGTATATGCATTCGCAAGTAATATAGAATCATTTCTAGTTCGTTCCCACAGAGACTGGATTTGGTTAACTAATTAATTTATGCACTTATGTAACAATGATATGGCTATTATCCAATGCCAAGACGAATTACAAATTGGGATTGTTTATAACTAAGAATTAAACTAATAACTATAACTAAGAGAATAAGAATGGTTGGATTAATATATATGACAAACATGGGATTCTAACTTCATTAAATAATTAATTCAATAGCCTTTTCATTCTTAACCTTAGCATGTAATGGTGATGACACTAATCAAATAACACGAAACTGATAAACGCCAACTTTCGTTGCACGAATACCATACTACCAGACATCTACAAAAGAGATAGAAGTTGAATAGACACCAATTATATTGAGACCCTATATGTCTATAGAATTTGACAACACAATGGTTTAATGCACAAGTTATCCATCATGATTACATAGGGCAAGTAAGATGGTTAATTTACCTACGAATCATGCGTAACAATAACACATGAACCTATGCTAGCATGGCAAGTTCTAAACCCTTAAATTCACTTTTGCTTCATTAAGAATTAACAAGCTATCTTATAAGTTCGCGACGCTCATAAGACGAATAGCACAACCAATACTAGGTTATCATACAATCTCCACACACTAAGGTATCGAAACAACTTAGCTAAAGAAATCCATAAATAAATCCGCTAGAACCCCACGATAACGATTAGCCCATAATCGGACTCATCATCAACGTGGGTTCCGATGAAAGCATGATATAATAAACGTAGTCTTTATACTGAATAAATAATAAAACCAAGTACGAAACAAGAGTAAGGTTCACGAATAAGAAAACTAGCATCCAAGTTACAACTTAGAATAAAGATTCACATGTAAAAACAAGATCTTCTTCGTCTTCGTTGAATCGTGCTAACACGGTCTTCTTATGGCTCTCCCTGTGCTCTGGTATATCCGTCTCTCTAGAAAACGTCCTTTATTTAAGTTTATATAGCAGCTCATGCAAGATAGAAGTCCTCCAATTGTAAATCAACTAAAATCAGGATTCTGGGATCCCGGCCCGGTGTGGCCGCGCGCTTCATCAGCGTCGGCGCGCTGGCTATCTGACAAATGGGCGCGGCCACGCGCTAGACCAGCGTGGGCGCGTTGTGCTTCTGGAAAAACTTCTGAATTTCTTTAATTCCGGCTGCAATCGAGTTGGCTTCCAGAGCTTTATTCTTTGGACATCATCCTAACACCATATTAGCACCAAAAATGCTAATTCACCTGATTCTTAGTATAATGCCTAAAATGCAAAAACACTAGAAAACACATTAAAACACCAACAACTTGAGTACATTTACACCAATTCAAAGCTTTACGGAGTGTAATAAAGTGTCATAAATGCCACTCAACATACCCCCAAACTTGAATCGATGCTTGTCCTCAAGCATAAACAGACTTAAAGAATAAGAAATAAAAATGCATGAATGCAACTAAATGAATGCAACGATCCCCGATAGAATAACTAAACCAATCAACAAGCAACATCTCAACAAATGCAGTTATTCACATAAGATCAATCAAACCTCACAAATCAATCTACAAACCAGAGACGTGCGTGTATGTAACTGCTTATAGATATACTATGGCCACTAGATCAATAATCATGACTCACTATTCATCAAAGCAATCACAAGGTTATAAACAGTATAAAAGCTAGACTCAAAATAACTTATGACACTTCAATTCTTATATTGGAGTTTTATATGGATTCATGCTTTTATTCAAACAAAACAACACACTTATGCTTATTTGATCGTGCAATGAGTGAGATCCACAAAAGACTTATATAATAGTACCCATGTAGCGAGCCTTAGGTTAGCGGATCCCAGACTATGAAAAGCCTTAGGTCACTAAGCACAAAGTCCCCTAAGAACTTAATAACTCAAGTACTAAAGAGCCCACTCGAGATCAGTTATACATTAACACATATTTTTTCTTTTTCTCTTTTTCTCTTTTTTTTCTTTTCACAATTTATGAACGAGTGCGTTTCGCTCCATCTCGTTCAACCCTAGATTACTCAAATAAATATGAGCCGGCTACTAGCCATTTAACACCTAGCCAACACAACTTGTAATGAAATCCAATTTTTCTCCAATTTTTAAATATCCATGTCATTTATTATTCAGAGAATATCCAAAATTCTAACTATAAACAAGCGATTAAACCTCGACAAATAAACAAACCATGACCATGATCTAGTACTTTAGCAACCTAGATGACTTAGTGAAATACAGTTGTCTCTAGCATCCAAATTAATTCGATAAGACTTAACATCACTAAATACGACATCACTACACTAGCATCAATATCACAAGTCAATCGAAAAAATTATCTAAGGGATCCTGTTATTATGCAAATGCATGAACTATATGAACAAACTAATATAAAAACTACCAAAAAAACTACATGGCAAAATATGCAACTATATGAACTAAACTATCATGAATATGCAAACTATATGCGACTCACACAAAAACATATTCCTTCAACTATTACCCCCCAAACTTAAAATATTCACTGTCCTCAGTGAAGGTAACAGTAAGGAATCAGGCATACCTAATCCGAATCAGGATCCTCACCCTCAACGGGTGGAGTGTCAGGCGTGTTTGGAGGTGGATATACGGAGTCCTCACCAAATACTGGCAACTGGATATCAACACTGGTGGCTCTGAAAGCTCTCCCCAATGCCTGGGTGAGATCACGTGTAAACCTGCTGTGGATGTCATGCATCACATCCATCCTCCTAGCCAGACGCCTATACTGCGTACTACCCTTCTGCGATGGTCCCTGTAACTGTGACGGCTCTATCTCCTCACCCAAATGAGCTCTCCAACCCGCTTCACGGGCAAACTTGGAACCATCAGCATAATACTGATCATAGGGCCGCTTTTCTGGAAGCATATCAAATGAATAACCCAACCCCTTAGGATCGTGCTTACCACCATATCATTTAACCATATTCAATATAATCGAACTATCAATAGCAGAACTAGGGAGCTGAAGCTGCTCATGCGCAGCCCAACGAACATGAACTGTCGCACAAAACTTCGTCACTATGGACGAATAGGGTATAGAACCCGTAGTGCTTCCTCTCAAAAATCTCAGAATGTCTTGGTGAATAATCCTACCAAGGTCCACATAATAAACCTTCAGAATTTCCCATAACAAACATGATCGCTCCACATTAACCTCATGCATATGAGACGATGGCATAATATTAGCACAAATAAAGGCATTCCAAGCATGGGCAAATCTGTTCATACAAGAAGCAGGGAATGTGGCATAATCAGTTATACCCCTCTTGAACTTCCAATGAGTCTTGGGCACACATAGAGTAGAAACAATCAAATCCAAGTCAAAATCCTCTGGAGTCTTATCATTCCAAATATCCTGACCGGCCTTCCTCGCAGGCTGATTAATCACCCTCCTTATCGCCCCTACATTGTACTCCACCTTCATCCCATTCACCATCGTGCCATTCTTATCCGCCTTCGCATTCGCATAAAACTCACAAACAACATTCATGGGCACAGCAGCGGGTGCCTCGCAAAAAGGAACCCAGTCCATCTCCATAATCATCTCCAACAGCTTACCATCCTTCTCCGATGGCAGAAAACCTCTCTCCTTGATGATAGGCTTCGAGAGAAGCCTCGTATACTCCGCTTCAGCCTCGGGAGTAGAAAACCTCGGCCTCACACCACCCGCACTAGAAGAATCGGTGGTGGTGCTGCTTTCTTGTGTTCTTTGTCTCTTGGGTGCCATTGGAATTGAGTAGAGAAAATAAGAGTTTGTGTTTGAGAGAGAATTTGTGTTTGAAAAATTTGTGAAGTAGTGAAGAAGTTTGTATATAAGTGTATGTATTTATAGGAGGTGAAAAGAGAATTATATATGGAATAGAAGTGGGATTTGATTATAGGAATAGTGGGAATAATGGGTTAGATTCGGAGAGTGAAATTTGGGATGTGGGAGAGTAAAATTCGGGTAGAAATTGATTTTGTAGCAAAAATCCCATTTTTCTTCTTCAAAATTGCTATTTTTATTTTTCTGAGTCGGGACCTCGGTGCGGCCGTGCGCTAAGACAGCGCGGGCGCGCTCTACTTCTGCCAAATCGGCGCGGCCGCACGCTAGATCAGCGCGGGCGCTCCGTGTCTCTGTAATTTCAGCACAGTCGTGCGCTAGATCAGCGCGGGCACGCCTGGCTTCTGAAGTTGGCCCTGAATTTTTCTATTTTTCTGATTTTTTTTGTGATTTTCTCTTTTTTTCTTACTTCCTCTACTTACCAATTGTTAGGGCAAAAACACGCGCTAATATTCACGCAAGTATACGCGTTCGCAAGTAATATAGAATATTTTCTAGTTCGTTCCCTCAGAGACTCAGACTAAATTATTGTCTAATTAAACTCACTCACCAATGTATGATTACTTCTCAATGTTAAGATAATAACACTTAAAATTGTTGATTAAATATTAACTATAATTAACTACTTAATTAACCACTTAACTAACACTTCAATTTATCAATAATAAACACTCATGAGATCACAACTTCATTATTACTTCCTTCTATAGCCATTGTTATTACCTTTAGCATGTGACAGTGATGATATTAATCGAATAACACGAAAATGATAAAAGCCAACTTTCATTGTACTAATACCATTCTACCAAGCATCCACAATTAAGATAGAAGTCGAATAGTCATCAATTATGTTGAGTTCCTATATGTCTACAGAAATTGACAACACAACGATTTAAGCACAAGTTATTCCTTTTTGATTACATAGGGCAAATAAAACTGTTAGAGTTACCCACTAATCATGCACAACGTACATGAACCTATGCTAGCATGGCAAGTTCTAAATCTCAAGATCCACCGTCGCTTCACAAGAGATTAACACCCTATCTTATATGTTCGCGACGCACATAAGACGAATACGCACAACCAATACTAGATATCAAGCAATCATCACACACTAAAGTATTAAACAATTAACTAAAGAATTCCATAATAAATCCGTTGCAACCCCATGATCACGATTAGCCCATAATAGAACTTATCGCCATCATGGGTTCATATGAAATCATGATAAACAAACACAAGAAAATAATAACTAAACTAATTATATTAAAACAGAGTACATCACAAGAGTAAATAAGTCAAAGCAAGAAAACTAGCATCCAACGTTACAACGAAACAAGAATCACAAGAAAATATGCTTCCTCTTCGTTGCGGTGTGCTAAATCGGTCTTCTTCCTTATCTCCTTCGCTTCTTGCGTAAAACACAATCTTCTTCTTCTTAATCCTCTCTGTGAAAACGTCTCAAATCTACTTATATAATAGTTCCATAAAACTCAGATTACATAGAAGTTGGAAGCCAAACAGAAGTAGAAGTCTAAAATAATTCAGCAAAATTCCCGACCCTGCGCGGCCGCTCAGCATAGCTGCGCGGGCGCGCAGGTTGCTGCGCGGCCGCTCAGCATAGCTGCGCGGGCGCGCAGGCCTCCACTGGAAAAAATCCAAGTTTGCTCCGTTTCTTCGCCGTAATCTGCCCGTTCCTTTCCTCTCGCAATGGTGAACACATGCCAAGGCTTATTCTTGATGATTCCTCCCCCGAAATGCAACTAATACCCTGAAATGCATAAACACTAGAAAAACGCATCAAATACACAAAATACTTGATTTCAAGACACCAATTTAAGCCATTTTAAGACGTTCTAAGTGGTATAAATGCCACTTATCACACCCCCAAACTTAAATCGATGCTTGCCCTCAAGCGTCACAGACTCAAAAACAAATAAAAATATGCATGAATACAATCTATATGAAAATGCAGCGATCCCCCTTACTATAATTAATCAACCAAATTGCCACATCTCAACGAATGCAGTTAGACAACTAAAGATCAATAAACTCATGCAAACGGACATACAGCCAGAAACGTGGTGTGTGCAAATGCTTAACAGATATGCTTCGGAACTAGACCAATTACTATGACTAGACTATCCTCAAGGCAATCCTACAATTATACAAAGAATAAAAATTCCAGGCACAAAGTGATATACAACTCTACAAGAACTCTGGAGCTTACTACGGAATCGTGCTTTTTATTTATAACTCAAATGCTTATTTGACCGTGCAATGAAAGAGGTCCACAAAAGACTTATACAATGATATCCATGTAACGAGCGTTAGGTTAGCGGATCCCAGACTCTAAAAGCCTTAGGTCGCTAGGCACAAAGTCCCCTAAGAACTTAATAACTCGAATACCAAAGAGCCCACTCTTGATCAATTATGCCAATTTTTTTTTTTTTAATTTCTGAACAAGTGCGTTTCGCTCCATCTTGCTCAACCCTAGACTACTCGCAATATACGCGAGCCGGCTACTAGCCATTTGACGCCTAGCCACAACTAACAACAACTTCCATATTTTTTTTCTCCAAAATTTTTCTTTTTCATGTCTTTATCACTAAGAACCTATAATCGAATTCTAAGCATAATAAGTAGATTGACCTTGAAAACAACCAAATCATAACACAATCTAGCCCTTCCGCATTCTCTAAGACTTAGTGGACTTACAATTGTTTCTAGCATGCATATCAACCTACACAACTTAATATCACTTTAATGCTATCACTACACTCACATCAATATCATAATTCAGTCGATAAATCATTGCAAAAGGGATCATGGTAAATGCATGAGCTACATGACATTCATAAAAAAACTATATGGCATAAATTATGCAACTATATGAACTAAACTATCATGAATATGCAACTAAAAGACACACACACAAAATTCCTTAACTACCACCCCCAAACTAAAAATCTTCACTGTCCTCAGTGAAAGTAGTAGAAAGGAACACAGGGTATACCTACTCGGAGTCATCATCATCATCACCCTCAGTGGGTGGAGTATCAGGCGGTGGGTATGCAGAGTCCTCACCAAAAACTGGCCACTGGATATCAGCTCCAAGGCCTCGAAAAGCAGTCCCTAATGCAAGGGTGAGTTCCTGAGCAAACCTGCTCTGTGTCTCATACATGGCATCCATCCGCCGTGAAAGCCTCCTATACTGGACATCAACCATCCCAGCACCCTCCTGAGCTCTCGAAGAACCAGCCTCATCACGCCCTGGCCTAGCCATAGTAGCACCTCGTGCTGGACGCCCTCCTGGAAGATGATAACCCAGCCCATGCTCCTCAGGCTCACCACCGGTCCACTCCTGCATCCCATTCAGAGTGCCAGAATCAATTGGAGCGGCTGGCAACTGCAACTGCTCATGAGCCGGCCAGTTCACTCCCACTGCTCGGCATAGCTTCGTAACCGTAGATGCATAAGGGATGTTCATATGCTTTGCTCCCCTCAAAAACTTCAGAATTCCTTGGTAGATAAACTCACCAAGGTCCACATAGTACTCCTCATTCAGAATTCCCCACAACAGTTATGCTCTCTCAACTGTGACCTCGTGTGCATGTGAAGAAGGCAAAATATTAGCACAAATAAATGCATTCCATGCACGGGCATACCTGTTCATGGCGATCGCCGGAAAGTGACGATACTCATTATTGCCTGTACTGCGGGTCCAAACTGTGCCCGGTCGACAGAGAGTCGCACAAATCAAATCCAAGTCAAAATCCTCAGCAGTCTTTTCATTCCAGTTCTCCTCCTCGGGCTTCCTCTCTCGCTGTCCAATCACACGGCGAATCGCCGCAGGATGATAATCAACCGTCAGCCCACGGACCACAGAAAACCCATTCTTTTCAGCCTTCGCGTTCGCGTAGAACTCGCGAACAACGCTCATCGGTACTGCTTCGGGTGACTCACAAAAAGCTATCCACCCCTTCTCTGCAATCATGGGCAACAACTCACCATCCCTCCCCGATGGTAAAAACCCCCTCTCCTTCAGAATCGGCTTACCCAACAGCCTAGTGTACTCCTCCTCCGCGGCTTTGTCAGTTAACCGAGGCCTTGCAGCTGTACCCCTCGATGAATCAGCAGTAGGAACTGTGCTGCTGCTGTCAATAGTGCGTGCTCTCTTGGGTGCCATTGATTCGTGAATAAAAGCGTGTAAGAACTGATATTTGATGTTTGTGAGAGGGTTTAAGTGTAGGAAGTTTTGTGGGAGATATGTAGGATAGGTGTATGTATATATAGGGTGTGGATTAGATTAGGGTTTGGGAATTAAGGGATAAAATGATGGGGTAGTGGGAACAAATCGTGGGTTTATGGGCTAAAACTGTTTTTGTGTTTGTTTTTGTTTGGTTTTTTTGGTTTTTTTTTTTTTTTTTGAACTGTAAAAAAAATTTCTGGTCCTCGACCCCTGCGCGGCCGCTCAGCATAGCTGCGCGGGCGCTCAGCTTGCTGCGCGGGCGCGCAGGGGCACTGGAAAAAAAAAAATTTCAGCCCCTGTTTTCTGATTTTTTTGTGTTTTTGGATAGGTTATTAACTTCTAAGGGTTCCTGTAACAATAATTCATGGGTTGCCTCCCACGCAGCGCTTCTTTTTCGTCATTAGCTTGACGTTTCGTACCCTGCTCAAGTAGTCAATAAAATGGCACTAACCACTTCTCGGTTTGCCATGTCCCCATAGTAGTGCTTCAACCGCTGACCGTTAACCTTGAATGCTTGGTCCGGATCATTCTCAAAAATTTCCACCGCTCCATGTGGAAACACAGTTTTGACAATAAAAGGTCCAGACCACCTTGATTTCAACTTCCCAGGAAAAAGTCGGAGCCGAGAGTTGAATAAGAGAACTTGTTGCCCTGGCATAAATAACTTTGGATGTAGCTTCCTATTGTGCCACCTCTTCACCTTTTCCTTATATATTTTGTTATTTTCGTATGCTTGAAGTTGAAATTCATCCAGTTCATTAAGCTGAAGCATTCTTTTCTTACCAGCTACATCTAAATCCAGGTTCAACTTCTTCAATTCCCAGTAGGCCTTATGCTCAAGCTCCGCAGGTAGATGACATCCCTTACCGTACACCAACTGGAACGGTGACATCCCAAGTGGAGTTTTGTATGCTGTTCTGTAAGCCCAAACAGCTTCATCGAGCTTTAAAGACCAATCCTTCCTTGACGGACAAACAACCTTCTCTAGAATGCGCTTTATCTCTCTGTTAGACACTTCCGCTTGACCATTTGTTTGCGGATGATAGGCAGTAGCTACTCGATGATTCACATTATAACGCTGCATCATAGAAGTGAACTTACGGTTGTAAAAATGCGATCCTTCATCACTTATGATTACCCGAGGTGTTCCAAACCTTGTGAAAATTTGCTTATGAAGAAAATTTAGTACTGCCTTTGCATCATTTGTCGGTAAAGCTTTAACTTCGACCCATTTTGAGACATAATCGACTGCCAGCAAGATGTACTAATTATTGCAAGATGAGATAAAAGGCCCCATGAAATCGATTCCCCATACATCAAAGACCTCGACTTCAAGCATCACATTTAATGGCATTTCATCCTTCCTTGACAAATTTCCCACTCTTTGGCAACGATCACACCTTAAAACAAACTGATGAGCATCCTTGAACAAAGTAGGCCAGAAAAAACCTGCTTGCAGAATACGAGTTGCCGTCTTCTCACCTCCATAGTGTCCCCCATAAACCGTGGAATGGCAGTCTCGTAATATCCCCTCCATCTCACAGAACGGGATACATCTCCTGATGATCTGGTCAGCTCCCTGTCTAAACAAATATGGTTCATCCCACATATACCACTTCACCTCATGTAGAAACTTCTTCTTTTGAGCGGATGTCAAATTAAGAGGCATTATATTGCTGACGAGATAGTTTACAATATCTGCAAACCATGGTTCTTCCTCCTGAATTGCAAACAACTGCTCATCCGGAAAAGATTCATTGATTAACGTCCTATCTTGTGAAGTAGAATCGGGATTCTCCAACTAGAGAGATGGTCAGCTACTTGATTCTCAGTACCTTTTCTATCTTTGATCTCTAACTCAAATTCCTGAAGTAAAAGCACCCAATGAATGAGTCTCGGCTTCGAATCCTTCTTAGAAACCAGATAGCGAATAGCTGCATGATCAGTGAATACTGTTACTTTCGTACCAAGCAGATAAGATCGAAATTTCTCAAAGCCAAAGACTATAGCCAAAAGCTCCTTCTCAGTAGTGGTGTAGTTCAATTGGGCACCATTTAAAGTCTTACTCGTATAGTAGACCACATGGAAGAGATTTTTCTTGCGCTGTCCCAGAACTGCACCTACCGCATAATCACTCGCATCACACATCATCTCAAATGGTTATGTCCAATCTGATGCTGTAATGACTGGTGCCGTGATCAAACTCTCCTTGAGAGTCTCGAATGCTGCCAAACATTCATCATCAAATTTGAAAGGCACATCTTTCTCAAGCAAATTGCACAACGGCTTAGATATCTTTGAAAAGTCCTTGATGAATCGCCGATAAAAACCCGCATGACCAAGAAAACTACGGATTCCTTTCACAGAATTAGGTGGGGGAAGATTTTCAATGACTCCCACCTTGGCCTTGTCCACCTCCAGACCCTTGCTAGAGACCTTATGCCCAAGGATAATACCTTCACGCACCATAAAATGACATTTCTCCCAATTAAGCACCAAATTAGTTTCCACACATCTTTTGAGTACGGCGCGCAGATTATTCAAGCATTCATCATATGAGTGTCCAAAGACGGAGAAGTCATCCATGAACACTTCGACGTTATTTCCAATCATGTCAGAGAATATAGCCATCATACATCTCTGAAAGGTGGCCGGTGCGCCACATAACCCAAACGAAACTCTGCGAAAAGCAAATGTGCCAAATGGACAAGTGAAGGTAGTCTTTTCCTGATCCTCTGGTGCAATACAAATCTGATTATACCCGGAATAACCATCCAGAAGACAAAAATACTCATGTCCCGCCAATCTGTCAAGCATCTGATCAATAAATGGAAGAGGGAAGTGATCCTTCCTTATGGCTTTGTTCAATTTTCTATAATCCATGCATACTCTCCATCCTGTAACTCTTCGAGTAGGGATGAGCTCATTCTTTTCATTTGCGACCACAGTGATACCTCCCTTCTTAGGTACACATTATACGGGGCTCACCCACGAGCTGTCAGAAATAGGATAAATGATGCCTGCATCTAGCCATTTCAGAATTTCTTTCTTCACCACCTCCTTCATGATGGGATTCAGTCTTCGCTGCAGTTCCACAGTTGGCTTACTACCTTCCTCTAGCAGAATTTTATGCCTACAATATGAAGGACTTATCCCCTTGATGTCTGCTATAGTCCATCCTATAGCCGATTTAAATTCTCTCAAAATCCTTAAGAGCTTGTCTTCCTCACTACCTGAAAGGTCAGATAAAATAATAACAGGTAACGTAGATGAATCACCTAAAAAAGCATACCTCAAGTGTTCAGGTAATGGCTTGAGCTCCAAGGTAGGTGCTTCCTCTATTGATGGTTTGAGCTTCCCTTCAGCGTTCTTGAGGTCAGAAGTACCAAGAGATTCAAATGGTATGTCCAGCTTTCGCTTCCAGGGAGAAGCGTTCAGATATTGTAATTGCTCGTTGCTATCTTCATCATCGCTGTCAAAATCCCCCACTAAGGCCTTTTCCAATGCATCAGACATTAGCATGTGATCGAGTTCCGAAGTAACCGCAGAATCAATCACATCCACTTTTAAGCACTCCTCATCTTCTATAGGGAATTTCATTGCCTTGAATACGTTGAAGGTCACATCCTGATCTTGGACCCGCATAGTAAGTTCACCTTTTTGCACATCTATCAAGGTACGGCCAGTAGCCAAGAAAGGCCTCCCCAAGATTATGGGAATCTTCTTATCTTCCTCAAAATACAGAATAACAAAATCTGCTGGAAAGAAGAGCTTATCCACTTTGATGAGCACATCCTCAACTATGCCCCTTGGGTAAGTAATGGAACGGTCAGCCAATTGTAGTGACATGTACGTGGGTTTTGGATCAGGCAGATCCAGTTTTTTAAAGATCGACAATGGCATCAGATTAATGCTTGCTCCCAAATCACAAAGGCACTTGTCAAACGTCAGATTGCCAATTGTGCAAGGAATGGTGAAGCTTCCTGGATCTTTCAGTTTTGGTGGTAACTTTTGTTGCAGAACAGCGCTGCATTCTTACGTGAGAGCAACGGTTTCAAGGTCATCCAGTTTCACCTTCCTTGAAAGAATAGTCTTCATAAACTTCGCATAACTAGGCATTTGTTCCAGAGCCTCAGTGAAAGGTATATTGATGTGAAGTTTCTTGAACACCTCCAGAAACTTCCCGAACTGTCTATCCAGCTTTTGTTGCTGCAATCTCTTAGGAAAAGGTGGTGGAGGATAGAGTTGTTTCTCCCCTGTATTAGCCTCAGGCAGAGTGTGTTCAACTTCCTTGGTTCCGCCGCTTTCTCCTTTTGCTTAGATTCTTCACCTCTAATTTCAGCTTCTACTTCTTTTGCCTTTTCAGCATCAGCTACTTTTCCAGACCTTAAGGTAATAGCCTTGACTTGCTCTTTAGCTTCCTTCCTGCCTGGTACTTCCGTGTCACTGGAAAGAGTGCCAGGTTGACGATTGAGCACTGAATTGGCTAATTGACCAATTTGATTTTCCAAGGTCTTGATAGAAACCGCCTGACTCTTGCACAACAGCTTAAGTTCCTCAAAATCAGCACTAGTAGGTGCAGCTGCACTTCCCTGTTGAGGATATGATTGCCTTGTAGCATACTACTGTGGTTGCTGGAATCCAGGTGGGTTAAACTGTTTACTCACTCCTTGCTGATATGGTGGCTGAATAGCATTCTGATTATTCCCCCAGCTGAAATTTGGATGATTTCTGTTGTTAGGATGATAGGTCGCTGGCACAGGCTGCTGTTGTCGCTGATAATTATTCACATACTGAACAGATTTGTTTACAAGAGAACACTGATCCGTAGCATGAGAACCTGCACAAAGCTCACAAACCATAGCTATTTGATTAACTCCATACGTAGCCAGAGAATCAACCTTCATTGATAGCGCTTGGAGCTGGGCTGCAATAGCGGTGGCTGCATCAACTTCCAGAATACCTGCTACCTTGCCTGACGTCATCCTCTGAGTTGGGTTTTGATGCTCATTTGCAGCCATCGTCTCGATAAGATTATACGCCTCAGTATAGCTTTTAGCCCATAAGGCGCCTCCAGCTGCTGCATCGAGCATGGGCCGAGATTGGGCCCCCAAACCATTATAGAAACCAGTGATCACCATCCAATCCGGCATTCCATGATGTGGACATTTTCTCAATATTTCCTTGTAGCGTTCCCAAGCCTCGCACATAGATTCTGTAGGTTGCTGCGTAAACTGAGTAAGAGCACTCCTCATAGCAGCAGTCTTTGCCATCGGATAAAACTTCACCAGAAACTTTTGCGCAAGATCTTGCCACGTAGTGATGGACCCAGCTGGTTCAGAATGTAACCAGTCTTTAGCCTTGTCCCTTAGTGAGAATGGGAAAAACCTCAACTTGATAGCCTCATCAGTCACGCCATTATACTTAAAAGTGCTGCAGATCTCGACAAAATTCCTTATGTGCATGTTGGGGTCTTCAGTTGCCGCTCCTCCAAAAGAAACAGAATTCTGCACCATCTGAATAGTGCCCGGCTTGATTTCAAAGGTGTTAGCTTGAATAGCCGGATGAAGGATGCTTGACTGAATGTCATCAATTTTAGGCCGAGAAAATTCCATAAGAGCTGGATCAGCTTGAACAATACGATCTCCCATGTTTACTGGTTCTTTCTGCTCAGTTCCTGAATCCGAATCCTCAAAATCTAACTTCTCCGGAATATCAAGAACTTCGTCTGTCTCCTCAGCTGTATCTAAAGTCCTCTTGCGAGCACGAGAACTAGTTTGCATAAACGCTTGCTAAAGTACCTGAAACACAACCAGAAAAAATAAGTAACTACTACGTCCTAATCACTGAGTCCTAATGACCAATGATGGTAAGTACATAAACTAAACAAATACGCCGAGTCCCCGGCAGCGGCGCCAAAAACTTGTTAGGGCGAAAACATGCGCTAATATTCACGCAAGTATACGCGTTCGCAAGTAATATAGAATATTTTCTAGTTCGTTCCCTCAGAGACTCAGACTAAATTATTGTCTAATTAAACTCACTCACCAATGTATGATTACTTCTCAATGTTAAGATAATAACACTTAAAATTGTTGATTAAATATTAACTATAATTAACTACTTAATTAACCACTTAACTAACACTTCAATTTATCAATAATAAACACTCATGAGATCACAACTTCATTATTACTTCCTTCTATAGCCATTGTTATTACCTTTAGCATGTGACAGTGATGATATTAATCGAATAACACGAAATTGATAAAAGCCAACTTTCATTGTACTAATACCATTCTACCAAGCATCCACAATTAAGATAGAAGTCGAATAGTCATCAATTATGTTGAGTTCCTATATGTCTACAGAAATTGACAACACGGCGATTTAAGCACAAGTTATTCCTTTTTGATTACATAGGGCAAATAAAACTGTTAGAGTTACCCACTAATCATGCACAACGTACATGAACCTATGCTAGCATGGCAAGTTCTAAATCTCAAGATCCACCGTCGCTTCACAAGAGATTAACACCCTATCTTATATGTTCGCGACGCACATAAGACGAATACGCACAACCAATACTAGATATCAAGCAATCATCACACACTAAAGTATTAAACAATTAACTAAATAATTCCATAATAAATCCGTTGCAACCCCATGATCACGATTAGCCCATAATAGAACTTATCGCCATCATGGGTTCATATGAAATCATGATAAACAAATACAAGAAAATAATAACTAAACTAATTATATTAAAACAGAGTACGTCACAAGAGTAAATAAGTCAAAGCAAGAAAACTAGCATCCAACGTTACAACGAAACAAGAATCACAAGAAAATATGCTTCCTCTTCGTTGCGGTGTGCTAAATCGGTCTTCTTCCTTATCTCCTTCGCTTCTTGCGTAAAACACAATCTTCTTGTTCTTAATCCTCTCTGTGAAAACGTCTCAAATCTACTTATATAATAGTCCCATAAAACTCAGATTACATAGAAGTTGGAAGCCAAACAGAAGTAGAAGTCTAAAATAATTCAGCAAAATTCCCGACCCTGCGCGGCCGCTCAGCATAGCTGCGCGGGCGCGCAGGCCTCCACTGGAAAAAATCCAAGTTTGCTCCGTTTCTTCGCCGTAATCTGCCCGTTCCTTTCCTCTCGCAATGGTGAACACATGCCAAGGCTTATTCTTGATGATTCCTCCCCCGAAATGCAACTAATACCCTGAAATGCATAAACACTAGAAAAACGCATCAAATACACAAAATACTTGATTTCAAGACACCAATTTAAGCCATTTTAAGACGTTCTAAGTGGTATAAAATGCCACTTATCACCAATGTACAACAAACTTGGGTTGCCTCCCAAGAAGCGCTTGTTTTACATCATTAGCTTGACATAGAAACTCGAGATCAAACGGACAACAAAACAGCACTAACCACCTCACAGTTTGCCGTGTCACCATAGTAATTCTTCAACCTATGACCATTTACCTTGAATGCTTGGCCCGGATCATTCTAAAAAAATTCCACCGCTCCATGTGGAAACACAGTTTTGATTATGAAGGGCCCTGACCACCTTGAGTTCAACTTTCCAGGAAAAAGACGAAGACGAGAGTTAAACAAAATAACTTGTTGTCCCGGCATAAATGATTTGAGCACTAGACCCTTATCGTACAACCTCTTGAATTTCTCCTTATACATTTTGTTGTTCTCATAACCTTGAAGTCGAAACTCGTCGAGCTCATTTAATTGAAGCATCCTCTTCTTACCATTTACATCCAAATCCAGATTCAATTTCTTCAAAGCCCAATACGCCTTATGCTCGAGCTTCACAGGAAAATGACACCCCTTACCATAAACCAACTGAAACGGCGATATTCCCAATGGAGTCTTATATGTTGTTCTATAGGCTCAAGCAGCTTCATCAAGCTTCAAAGACCAATCTTTCCTCGATGGACACAAAACTTTCTCTAAGATGCGCTTAATCTCTCTGTTAGATACCTCAGCTTGACCATTCGTCTGAGTATGATAAGCCGTAGAAATGCGATGATTCACATTATACCTTTGCATCATAGCAGTGAACTTGCAGTTGTAAAAATGCGACCCCTCATCACTGATTATGACTCTTGGAGCTCCAAACCTTGTGAATATCAGCTTGTGAAGAAAATTAAGTACTACCTTTACATCATTCATTGGCAACGCCTTAACTTCAACCCATTTCGACACATAATCAACCGCCAACAAGATATATTGTTTGTTACAAGATGAGACAAATGGCCCCATGAATTCAATTCCCCAAACATCAAAGACTTCAACCTCGAGAAGCACATTAAGAGGCATCTCATCCGTCTTAGACATATTACCCACATGTTGACCTCGATCACATTTCAAAATGAATTGATGAGCATCTTTAAACAAGGTTGGCCAAAATAAACCTGCTTAAAAAATATGAGTTGATGTCTTTTCTCCACCACAGTGTCCTCCATAAGCTGTTGAGTGGCAGTCTCACAAGATCCCCCCCATTTCGCTGTAGGGAATACAACTCCTGATGATTTGGTCAGCTCCTTGATGAAAAAGAAATGGCTCATCCCACATATACCACATCGCTTCATGGAGAAACTTCTTCCTTTGAGCGTATGATAAGTCGGGAGGCATGATGTTACTCACAAGGTAGTTCATAATGTCTGCAAACCACGGTTCTTCCTCTTACACTTCAAAAAGCTGCTTCTCGGGAAAAGACTCATTTATCAATGTCTTGTCCAGTGCAGTAGCATTAGGGTTCTCTAAACGCGAGAGATGATCAGCGACTTGATTTTCAGTCCCCTTTCTATCCTTGATTTCTAATTCAAATTCTTGAAACAAAAGAACCCATCTAATTAATCTAGGCTTCGAGTCCTTCTTCGTGACGAGATAACGAATTGCAGCGTGATCAGTTAAAACTGTCACTTTAGTCCCAAGTAGATAAGATCGAAATTGCTCAAAACCATAGACAATAGCCAAGAGTTCTTTCTCCGTAGTAGTATAATTCAGTTGAGCACCATTCAAGGTCTTACTAGCATAGTAGACCACATGAAATATGTTGTTCTTTTTCTACCCAAGAACTGCTCCAATTGCATAATCACTTGCATCGCACATCATCTCAAAAGGTTCATTCTAGTCAGGTGCAGTTATGACATGTGCCATGATTAAACTCTTCTTCAATGTTTCAAAAGCGGCAAGGCACTCGTTATCAAACTTGAAAGGGATATCTTTCTCTAGTAAACAGCACAATGGCTTCGAAATCTTAGAGAAGTCCTTGATGAAATGCCGATAGAAACCCGCATGACCAAGAAAACTGTGAATTCCCTTAACAAAAATTGGTGGAGGAAGATTCTCAATGACCTCCACATTGGCTTTGTCCACCTCAAGACATTTACTAGAAACCTTGTGCCCAAGAATAATGCCCTGTCGTACCATAAAGTGACATTTCTCCTAATTGAGAACCAAGTTGGTTTAAACGCACCTTTACAATACTAACCCAAGATTGTGCAAGCATTCGTCATAAGAAGTTCCAAAGACGGAGAAATCGTCCATGAACACTTCTACATTATTTCTAATCATATCAGAGAAGATGACCATCATAAATCTCTGAAAAGTGGTTGGCGCTCCACATAGCCCAAAAGAAACTCTTTGAAAAGCAAAGTACCAAAAGGACACATGAATGTAGTCTTCTCTTGATCTTCTGGAGCGATACAAATCTGATTATATCCCGAATAGCCATCCAGAAGACAATAGTAATCATGCCCAGCCAATCTATCCAGCATCTGATCAATAAAAGGAAGAGGGAAGTGATCTTTCCTTGTAGCTTTGTTCAGCTTCCTATAATCCATGCAAACTATCCACCCTGTGAATATTCGTGTAGGAATAAGCTCATTCTTCTCATTTGCTACCACAGTGATACCACATTTCTTTGGCACACATTGAACTGGGCTCACCCATGAACTGTCAGAAATAGGATAGATGATCCATGCATCTAGCCACTTAAGGATTTCCTTTTTCACTAGCTCTTTCATGATTGAATTTAGCCGTATTTGTTGCTCGACCGTAGGTTTGCTACCTTCCTCTAGCAGAATTTTATGCATGCAATAAGAAGGGCTGATTCCCTTAATATCTGCTATAGTCCATCCAATTGCCGATTTTAACTCTCTTAGAATCCTCAAAAGCTTCTCCTCGTCGCTACTTGAAAGGTCAGATGCAATAATAATAGGCAAAGTAGATGCATCACCTAAAAATGCATACCTCAAATGTTCAGGTAAAGACTTAAGCTCAAGAGTGGGAGCTTCCTCAATAGATGACTTGAGGTGTTTAGGAGCTTTGTTCAATTCCTCCATTCCAAGAGATTCAAAAGGCATATATCTTCCTCTTCCAGGGAGAAGCATTTAGATATTGTAATTGCTCTTCACCTTCGTTATCCTCACTATCTGAATTCCACAATAAGGCCTTCTCTAAAGCATCAAATCTTAGCAATTGATCAAGTTCTGAAATAACCACAGAATCGATCAACTCCACCTTTAAGCACTCCTCATTTTCTATAGGAAATTTCATAGTATTGAACATATTAAAAGTTACATCCGGATCTGAAACTCGTATTGTAAGCCCCTTCTACACATCTATCAAGGTTCGGCCAGTCGCCAAGAAAGGTCTTCCCAAAATTATGGGAATCTTATTATCCCCCTCGAAATCAAGAATTATGAAATCAGCAGGGAAGTTTTATCAACCTTGACCAAGACATCCTCCACAATTCCTCACGGATATGTAATAGAATGGTCGGCCAACTGCAAAGTCATATAAGTCAGTTTTGGATCAGGCAAGTTTAACTTCTTGAAGATTGACAAAGGCATCAGATTGATACTTGCTCCCAGGTCACATAAGCATCTATCAAAAGACACTTTTCCAATAGTGCATGGAATAGTGAAGCTTCCTGGATCCTTAAGCTTCGGAGGCAACTTCTGTTGTAACACAACACTACATTCCTCCGTGAGAGCTACAGTCTCTATATCATTTAGCTTCACTTTCTGAGAGAGTATACCTTTCATAAACTTTGCGTAACTAGGCATCTGCTCAAGAGCTTCAGCGAAAGGTATGTTGAAATGAAGTTTCTTGAACACCTCCAAAAACTTCTCAAATTTTTTATCCAGCTTTTTCTTCTGCAATCACTTAGGAAAAGACGGTAGATGATAGATCTATTTCTCCCCTGTATTACCCTCGGGAGGAGTGTGTTTAACAGTAGTCTTCCTTGGTTCCACTTCTACTTCCTGCTGCTCTACTTCTTCTTCAGCCCCAGTTTCAACAGTCAAAACTTGAGTTTGTTCAGGATTCGCAACCTTTCCAGACCTCAAAGTATTTGCCTTTACCTGCTCCTTAGCTTTTCTCTGTCCTGGCACTTTAGTGTCACTAGGTAATGTACCAGGTTGACGATTAAGCAAGGCATTGGCAATTTGTCCAATTTAATTTTCCAATGTCTTGATAGAAATAACCTGACTCTTATACATAACCTCCAACTCCTCTAATTCAGATTTTTCATTAGCTTGTTGCAGCTGAAGTTGCTGCCTTGGTGCAAATTGCGGTTGCTGAAAACCAGGGGGATTGTACTGCTTAGCTGGATACTGATGATAAGGCTGCTGAACCGCATTCTGAACGTTGCTCCAACTGAAATTATGATGATTGCGGTTGTTGGGATGATAAGTGGCTGGCACAGGTTGCTGCGATCACTGAAAATTGCTCACGAACTGAGCTGATTCACTGGAAATAGCGCACTGATCAGTCTCATGGGCACCAACATAAAGCTCACAAATACTAGTGATTTGATTAACTCCACAGTTAGTCAAAGTGTCCACCTTCATCGTCAAAGCCTTAATCTGGGCAGCTATAATAGTTGCTTCATCCAACTCCAGAATTCTTGCTACTTTTCCCTAAGTCAGTTTCTGAGCAGGATTGTGGTATTCATTAGCAGCCATCAATTCAATCAATTCATAAGCTTTATTGTAGCTCTTAGCCCACAAGACTCCTCCTGATGCTACATCGAGCATGGGTCTAGAAGTAGCACCCAATTTATTGTAGAAACAGTTTATAATCATCCAATGAGGCATGCCATGGTGTGGGCACTTCCTTAGAATATCCTTATATCGATCCCAAGCCTCACACGGAGATTCTCCAGTTTGCTGAGCAAACTGAGTAAGAGCATTCCTGATTGTCGCAGTCTTCGCCATAGGGAAGAATTTAGTGAGAAACTTTTGAGCAAGATCCTCCCAAGTGGTGACAGACCCTGGTGGCAGAGAATGTAACCAGCACTTCGCTTTATCCCTTAGAGAGAATGGGAAGAGTCGTAGTTTGATAGCATCTTCAGTCACACCATTGAACTTGAATGTGTCACGGATCTCAATGAAATCCCTGATGTGCATGTTGGGGTCTTCACTAGGAGAACCCCCAAACTGAATAAATGTAATCTTTATACTGAATAAATAATAAAACCAAGTATGAAACAAGAGTAAGGTTCACGAATAAGAAAACTAGCATCCAAGTTACAACTTAGAACAAAGATTCATAAGTAAAAACAAGATCTTCTTCGTCTTCGTTGAATCGTGCTAACACGGTCTTCTTACGGCTCTCCTTGTGCTCTGGTATATCCGTCTCTCTAGAAAATGTCCTTTATTTAAGTTTATATAGCAGCCCATGCAAGATAGAAGTCCTCCAATTATAAATCAACTAGAATCAGGATTCTGGGATCCCGACCTGACGCGGCTGCGTGCTTCATCAGCGCAGACACGCTGGCTCTCTAACAAATGGGCGAGGCCACGCGCTAGACCAGCGCGGGCGCGCCGTGCTTCTGGAAAAACTTCTGAATTTCTTTAATTCCTGCTGCAATCGAGTTGGCTTCTGGAGCTTTATTCTTTGGACATCATCGTAACACCATATTACACCTAAATAATGCTAATTCACCTGATTCTTAGAATAATACCTGAAATGCAAAAACACTAGAAAACACATTAAAACACCAACAACTTGAGTACATTTACACCAATTCAAAGCATTACGGAGCGTAATAAAGTGTCATAAATGCCACTCAACAGAAAAAAATATATTAAATTCGTAGATCAGATTGTTTACCTTAACAAGCTTTACAAATTGGTTAAATATTGGAGATCCAAAGATTGTTCAATCACCACGCATCCCGCTCTCACGATCTACGCTTTATCGGTATTCACACGAATTCTTGAACTCAAGGATTGGATGTGTACTAGCACAAACTCATTTCTTATTTCTCTCTCCATCTTCTCTCTAGGTGGCTAGGGTTTTAGTAAATGTTTTACACACAAAATCAGGCACACAAGAGATATTATATAGAGAGTAGAAAAATAATTATAACTCTTAACTAATTAGGAGTTATTATTAATTAGAAATTCCTATTTGTATAATAACTAAGTCACACTTAATTATTTAACAACTGAATTTCACAATTGATATTAGTAAATTCGAATATCATTATTTATCTAATAAATTAAGTCATACTTAATTAATATTATAAATAATTTGAACTACTTCAATTTATTTTAAATCCAATTTAAATTAAATAATCCTTCAAGCATTCTTTGTGTGTGACCCTATAGGTTATTATTACGTTGGCAACAATTTTAAATCTAATATAAAATATCGTAAACAATGAGCAGCATCTAGTAATACATCATTGTTAGCCAAGTAATAATAGTTGAATCCGCGATCGATTAAACCTTTCGTGAATAGTATACAATGTAATATAATCCCTTTAACCAAATATTATAGATTAAACTAGAGGCATGTAATGTGTCATCATCATCATCATAGTTTAATCCAAGTTTCCTTGATTAATGAGTAGCTTATCATATCAAATCAACATTTGAATGTGGCCACGCATTTCATAGTCTAGATCACACAAGAGGCCAATAATATCACTCTTAAAATAGGAGGATTAAATCTCATCTAGATCATTCATATTTCTCATATGATTCATAATATACCTAATGTCCACTTTTATTATTACCCGGTTAAGGATAACATTTAATGGAATCAATGTATAATAATTCTCGTATAGAAATATAATAACTTTAGGTCTAAGGACCATTACATCATTAGCATTATGAGAACTACTTATGACACAACAGACATGTAGAATCTCACATCGGGTCTGTCCAGCACCATGTACATTTACATATGCCTGTATTTTTTACTTTAGTATCACTATACCTATGATCAATGAGATGCAATCATCAGTCAACAAATACACCAGTCTCAATGCATTATTATTGTCCCTTAATAATAATACTCGACTAGGGACCTTTAGGAATATTGATACTATTCTCATAATCTCATTTCTAAATTACGTACTTAGAGATATAGAATTGCATATCATATTCCAAGGACATTTATTAATCTAATATTTATATCGCAATAAATAACAATTAATAAATTATAAAGGGAATAATCGATAGAACATAAACATTAATAATCCAAATGTCTTAAACTATAACATCATAGTGTTGTCTCTAGGGCACAAACACTAACAACTTCATCTCGGTAACATTGAATTTGTCAATGGAAAAGAAGCTGATTCATCAGTTCTCAAAGATAACAAATCCAAATTTCATCTTAAAATGAAATTTTATCAGTATTTTAGGTGCGAAGCTGCAGGACTAGAAGATGCATTATGTAAATGAGTAATGATCACTCCTGAAGAAGTTATAAAATGAAGTCTTGATCCTATTAGTGCAGCTGTTAGCAGGGATGGCTTAACTAAGACATTATATTTTCGATATTTATGTTAACAGAGATGGCTTAGCAAGCATATAACAATAGTTTGGTTTTGAACGATTCTTTAATAAAACTAGATACTTGATATTTATGTTGCTGAATATAAGTGTTTAGTTAGTTCATTGTTTAACTACTTTTAATGAATAAATACTGATGTTAAAAAAATAATTGTACATCACTTTTAATAAATTAATATTGATGTCAAAAAAAAATAATTGTACATCACTTTCAATATAAATACTGATGTCTTAAAGACAATTGTACATCACTTTTAGTGAAGAAAAACTGATATAAAAAAAGTTGATATACATCGCTTTTTCCTAAAAAACTGATGTCAAAAACTGACATGTTCAAGTCTAAAAGGAACATAGACATCACTTTGTTTGGGATAAAACTGATGTCTAAGTGCCAACATAGACATCACCATTTACTAAATAAATGGATGTTTAATATCTGATTTTACATCACCTAAATGAAAATATTCGATGTCTACGTGGAAAGAAACATAGCTCATTATATGTTTAATTTTTTGTAATAGGTGTAATTTATTTATTAAATTATTTATTTCTAACATTTTTTGTAAAAAAATCATGCATGTACATTAATTTTTTTGCCAGAGTCGATGTCTAAGCAAGTAAAGACATCGGTTTATGGCCGATGTCTAGAATAGACATCACCGACATCAACATCGGTTGTCAAACAGCATAGATATCAGCCAAAAACGATATTTATGGACATTTTTCTTGTAGTGTAATGAGACCATGAGTGTATGAATCAAAAACCATCACGTGTATGAATCAAAAATCATCCGGGGTACGCGTTTCTTGAAATAATCTAAAAAAGTTTAGGATATTTATATTATAAATTTATTATTTCGTGACACATAATTTTACAAAATTTATAAATTAATAAAATATATTTTAATTAAAATATTTAATATTAATAACATAATTAGAATATAATGCAAGAATGCTTATTTAGTGTAAAAATTATGTAAAAGGCTTATGCAATGATTCATTGCGGAAGGTGACGTGCCTTCCGCAATGAATCATTGCTGACTATTTTGAACGGCCCAGATCTGTTAGTTCCACAGCTACGTGGAGCGAACCGTGGCCGTGAAACTTTTTCCTTTATTTTAAGTTTAGTTTATATTTGATTATTTGTCTATATGGAGATGCAAATAGAAATCAATCTTATTTTAAAACCTAGGAACCATCGGCAACCATTTATTTTTTAAAATTCATTAAATCTTCACAACATAAATTTCATCAAACCCCTCTTCTCTCTCCCTAAATTCAGTGTGTCACCGCCTCACATATATGTACATGTATGTTTTATTTTATCCATTTTTAATTTAATTTTTTCTGTTAATTAATGAACTTTATTTAAAATTCGTCTTCACAATATATTTCAGAAGCTTTGTTATTTTTTGCGGCTATCAAACATATCCATAATTATAATCTCACAGGGATAGTCGGGAAGAGTATGGCCGTCTAAATATCTCTATTGGGTTAAGTGATTTGTACAAGTAACATTGTTTTTTCAGACTTTTATGAACCGCAAATTATTCAGGGGAAATTTAAAGAATAATCAAAAATCAAACAAACTTAAATGAATATATTGATTTTGTGCATGTTTAAATTCAATTTAAAAACTGTCAACTCGATTGGTAAAATGTTGGGCACAATAACAGAACCAAATGTGACTCAACAAGTAGCTTGAGCGCTAGGGAAAGGTATATGTTTAATTAGGGAAAGATTTGTCAATTAAAAGCTTATCCAACTGAGAAATATTATTTCCATTCTAAAAAATTTGAGTCCCATAAATATAATTGGAAAAAAAACCTCACTACAAAACAAATGAAAATTAAAGAAAAATAATAATAATATAAAATAAATTATAGGAACAATTTATAAAAACTATTGGACTTGTGTCTTCTCTCGATTGCATATATATTGTACATATATAGTATAATCACCAATTTTTTGTCTATTTTATATTTGAAATGTACATATGATGTTACATATTTCTAAAAAGTTCCATTTATTTAATATTGTATATTTAAACAAAATTGAGTTGAAATGGTTAAATCTTACTAAAATTATGTATATCAATGCTCTTGTTAAAACATTCTAATTATGTTTTGGTAACTCTAGATACTTATGCAGATAAATTTTTCTATGATATTCTAAGTCACACTCAATCTACTTTATCCATTGTAATTATATTGAATAGTCCTGTAAAAAAATGATTATATTATATATACTTGTTAAAAATGTAAAAAATAAATTATTTTATTTATTAATTTATTTATTTTAATAAATTAACTGTCCTTTCTTAATCTAAATTTAACTAAATCTAAATTTAACTAGTGAAAATCAATTAACTTAACACCGTATAAGATATTCATGTTAGGTCAACAAGAACAACTCATATGCTGATGCAGTTTTCATTAGGGGAGAGTACGGTTCGGTTCGGCTCGATTTTTTGATAAAACCGTAACCGAAACCGGAGGTCTTCGGTTTTGAAAATCAAAAACCAGAACCGCAACCAAACCAACGGTTTCGGTTTCGGTTTTAAAAATGCCGGTTCGGTTAGAATCGGCTTGGTTTCGGTTTTAAAACCGACAGAAAAAATTATTACAATTTGAATAAAAAGAGCTTGTTTATTTTAAAAAACTAACCCTATCATCTGAATTTTAGACGAATCAAAAAATAAGTGATATGCTACAATATAATAATCCGAAATCTGAAAAAAAGTGTCTTTAAATAATCAATTTTCCACCCCTGTTCTGTTCTGTTCTCTTCTATTCACCAAGTCTTGAACTACCGGGCAGTAGTATATCAACTGCTTGTATACTTATAAACTGATGATATAGTTTACAAGAGGCAAGTGAGTTTACATGAGGCAAGAGCTACCTCCAGACTCTAGGAGCTGCCCCGAAAGTCTCACTAATTTTTGAATTATATATTTATTAATTGTTATATTTAATTAATATATAGTATATATTTCTAAAATATATATTAATATTTATAATAATCGGTTTGGTTTCGGTTTTTTCGGTTTGGTTTAACTCCAAAATCGAAACCGAGTTATTAGTAACGGTTCGATTTTTCGGTTTCTCGATTTTAATTCGGTTCGATTTTAATTGGTTTAATTTTTATCGGTTTTCACCGATTTCGGTTGGTTTCGGTTTCGTTTCGGTTTTTCTGTTCAGCCCTAGTTTTCACGACCCATAGACCAGTTGTTTGGACAAGAATCTGGAGAGGGTCCGTTGGGAACTATTTCCTCCATTTTGTTGCTTGGGCACCGAGTTTAAAAAATTAATAAATTAGTAAAATAAAGTTTAAAAAGTGAATAAATAATGAGACTCATTAATATTATATGTATAAAGTTGGTATAGTAGAGATGATATAAAAACTTTATTATTTTTGGAAAATTTTGAAATATAAACCATAAAAGTACATCCCCAAAAGTAAACAAATGGGAGGGACAGAGAAGTAAAATATTTTGTTTGGACATGAAAGTTAAAATAAAATAAAATATTATAAGAAATAGTTAGAAAAGTGGATAAATGATGTGTAATATAAGAAAATAGTGAATATAAATGAGTGTAATAAATTTTGTACTATAAATTTTTTACTATTTTTGGTAAGTTTTAAAATATATAAAATTATTTTATTTATGAAGTTATTTATTTTAATAAATTATTTAATAAATTAAGTTATTTATTTTAATAAATGAACTGTCCTTTCTTAGTCTAAATTTAACTAGTGAAAATCAATCAACTTAAGACCAGATAAGATATTCTTGCTAATACTATTGAACTTTTAGGCCAACAAAAAAACAACTCATAGGCTGCATGCAGGCTGCATGCAGCTTTCACTCACAACTAGAGCTGGCCAAGTGTGCGGTCCGTGCGTGCCGGGCCGGGCCGCACACGGGTTGAACACTCGGTAAGTGAACACTGAACCGGACCGCTGAATTACGAATCGGGCTCGGGCCGGGTTTGAACCGTGATTACAGGATTCGTAACCGGACCGTAAGAATTCGTGAACCGGGCCGTGCGGGTTGAATCACGAACCGGGCCGTGCGGGTTGACTTGTAGAATTTAGCTTCAGGGGTGTAATCTACAATCAAAAACCATCAAAAAATCAAAAATCTTGAAACCCCACATCAAAAAAACACATAAAAACCAAGAAATCAAACATACCAGGAGTGGCCTGAGCTCGAATCACAGGAAATCTTAAAAGGCGAAAAAGGCGAAATCTTGGTGGGTTTTACAGAAAACCGAGTAAAAGGGGTGTTCTTAAAAGAGGGTTTGAGTAAAGGGTCAGTGACAGAAAGTGAAGGAGAGTGATTGAAAGAAGAGTGAAGAGAAGGAAGAGTGATGAAAGAAGCAGCCATTGTTGAGTAATTAATTGGTTTGAGGTGAAATGTGTGTGTAGTGATGGAGATAAATGAGTGTGTTTATTGAGGAGTATAAGAGAGGGGCGTGAAACCTCGAGTGTCATATTCTCACGAACCGGGCCGTGCGGCTCGGGCTGTGCGGGCTGGCTTGTCGTGCGGCTCGTGCGGGCTCGTGCGGGCTCGTGCGGTCCCGGGTTCTAAAATTGGTATTCGTGTTCGGTTCACCTGAATTACCGAGCTGTGCGGGTTTGAACCGGCCCGGTTCGGTCCGAATTTTTTACGGTTTCGGTACGAACCGGTCCCGAATGAGCGGTTCAAACCCGCCCATTTGGCCAGCTCTACTCACAACTTGTAGATCAGTTGTTTGGACAAGGACTTGGGGAGGTGTATTGGGAACTATTTCCTCAATTGCTATTTAAGTATATGTTTTGTGAGTAAATCAAAATTAAGAAAAAATAGAGTATTATAAAAAATAGTAAGAAAAATTGATAAATAATGTGTAATATAAAAAAGTAGTAAATATAAGTGAGTGTAAAAAGTTTTATATCATAAAAGTTTTACTATTTTTGATAAATTTTAAAAATATATAAAATTGATATATGTTCTGAAAAAGGAAAGTGTACAAAAATAAAAAAGAAAGTAATATACAAAATATCAATTTTTTACATTGGGAATTGAAGCTGTAATGTTCTCTATTTAGTTGTATCATTTTTTTAAAATTATTTTTCTTCTAAATAATTTTATATAACAAAAGAAAAAGTTAAAAATGAATTTTGATATTATATTTATATTTATATTTATCTTATAATATGTTATAAATATGTAAAAAAATGTAAAAAAATAAAAGAATGGGGCTATATATATTTTAGATGGGCCATTATTAGGGTATAGTGCTATAATACTAAAGCTATAATATAGCTGCAGCCTGTGTACAGCTGCACGAGAAAGGAAGGTTTGATTTCATTACTCATACTGCAATTTCGAAAGGGTTAGTCATTCATATGTCAGTCACTACACTAATCATACCCTATTTCACCACTTGTCAAGCTCTCCCTCCCCCTTTTCTGCATCGGCGGCACATTTGTGCTATGCAGCAATGGGGTTGATTTAATACTGACCGGTACTTCTTAAATTTATTTAGAATCAAAATTTATTTATTAGGTATTTTTATCCAATTTTGAACCTTTCTTATATATTAAAAAAGGTTAAATTTAGTAATATAATATTTTTAAATAATTGTTTTAAAATGATTAAATTCGATAAAAAATAATTAAAAAATCTATAATATAACAAGGAAGGAATATGTATTCTACTAAATATAGGTATATATAAGACCAAAGATTATAGTTTTCATTTTAAATTAAATGAATAGAATTTTGAGAAGGATTTTTTCGGAAGTAATGCAATCATAAGCTTTTCTTTGATTAAAATTCAATCAATTTTATATTTCCTAATTTTTAATATTTATATGTAATGTTAGCTATATCAACATTAAAATATAATTTTCATATCATTTTGTATTCTTAAATAATATAAACTAAGTTAAATTAAAATTAATAAATTAAAAATTAGTATGAGGTACTATTTTCATCAAATTATTTTATTATAATATTTCAATTTGATAAACTTAATACTATCATTTATATAGTTCAAAATCTAATTTTAGTTTTTGATTTTAAATATTTTATGATGTTGGTATTAACTTCGTCTAAAAATTTAAAACTATTGTACAGTTTAAAAAATCATACATACACCTCAAAGTAATTAGCTATGCTTTCGTACAATATAATTTAAAAAAATTCTCAATAAGATTTAGACCTACAATTCTTTTGGGTGTGTCTTGTGAAACCCACTCAATTACAGTTTCGTGTACTTGTTTATTTTTTACTTAGTTTTGTGTAGTTTTATGTACAATTGAATAAAAGTATAAATATAGATAAATAAAAAGTAAAAACAATTTTGGTGGTACTTAAAATGAATTCAAATATTAGTTGTCTGATTTGATAAGAGTGATACACTTTATTTACATAAATTTTATCAATAAAAATTAAAACATTATAAATTACACCAATATCAAATTTTAATATTTAATTTGTTATCTCTAATTCATAAAAAACATATCAAAATTATAGATAAAATTGTTAGAAACTTCGTTAACCGACTCTTTCGTATAACCGCAATTTTAAATCTTTCAACTTAAAATTTATTCGGTTGGATTCATGATTGTTCGGAGAAGTTCCTATTTTTTTATATTGATTTTTTTTCACAACTGTAAAAAATTTCCATAAATTTGAATATAGTACAGTCGGGATAAACTCTCGACCGTCGATATAATCAGGTGGTAAAACAAAAAACATACTAAAAATAATTAGATGATTTATTAAACTGCGAGCTCTTTACGTTGGAAACTGTTGAGAATTGGCCAAGTCGAGAATCAGCACCTGTCTAACAATCAGTATATGATCAACCGTCAGGATGTGATTATCCGTTGGAAGCTTCATTATCATCTGTTGATATCTACATATGACTATCCGTCAAAACTACAACATATATCCGTTGATCCGCTTATCCTTTGAGAATGACTTGAATGACAAGTCATAGCTGTGAGATAAATCAGAAGGTGTCGATTTATAAGATCGTAGTTGATTTAGATATGTATTGAAAGTCGTAGATCTATACTGTAACCTATCTTGTAATTGATAGAGATTGATTATAGTTGTGTAGTATATAATTACAGAATAGGTTATCACATAAGTGTGGAACTCGAGTATTCGCATAACCTAGCAGCTCTTAAGAATATTGTTCTTGAGAGAGTTTTGTAGCAATTTATTAAAAATCAATATAAACTGTTATTTGATTTATCTATTCTTACTTTACTTTCATAATACGAATTGTTTAGTAATTGTATACACCCTACTTCAACAATTACTTTACTGGGCAACAAGTTGTATCAGAGCGGTCAAATTAACTTTTAATTTGAAAAGGTCCAGATGTCTGAAAGTAAGTATGAAAGCATGAAAATTTCCATCCTAAAGAAAGCTGATTACTCTACATGGAGAGTAGAGATGTTGATATTTCTGGAAGCCACTGATGATACATATGTTGATATTATAAAAACAAGACCTCCATACCCTATAGAAACTGAGGCTATGACCCCAGATGCTCTTGAACACTATGTCAGGAAAGAAAGATCAAAGTGGTCAGATCCTGAAAAGGTTTTAATGCTTAAGGATGCAAAAGTTCGGAATATTCTGCACAATAGTTTGGACAATGTTATGTCAAACAGAGTAATTTCCTGCAAGACTGCAAAAGAGATATGGGATGCCTTGGAAACACAGTGCCAAGGTATAATGGCAATAAAGAAGAATAAAAGAGTTGTTCTTGTGCAAGAATATGAGCAATTTGATGCCAAGGCTGATGAGTCAATTACTGACATCTATGATAGATTTCTGACACTGTTGAATGATCTATCATCGATTGGAAAATAGTAAAATAGAGAAGAATCAAACACCAAGTTTCTGAGAGCTCTTCCAGAAGATTGGGATACTCAAGCATCAATAATCAGGCATCAATTTGATCTTGATTTGCTGACTCTAGATGAAGTGTATGGGATACTGAAAACTCATGACTTGGAGATCCAACAAAGGAAGAATAAAAAGGGTCATGAGATGGAGGTTGTGGCTCTTAATACCGAGACTCATAAAGGCAAGGAAAAGATGAGTTAGAGGTCAAGAAGAAGGAACATAGTGCAAGAGTCATATATTGATAATTCGTCATATCCTGACACAGATACTGATGAGGATTCTGAGATTGATCTGGATGATCCTCAAGCTGTTGAAATGGTTGCAATGCTGGTTAAAGGCTTTAGAAGGATGAGGTTTTCAAAACCACAAATAAGAGGTGGTTTCAACAAAAATTTCTCTGGAGATGGCAAATGCAAGTTCAGAAAGAGTGATGGACAGTACACCAAGGGAAGGAAGTTTGACAATAAATGTGACTTGTTACAATTGCAATGAAAGGGAACATCTAGCTACTGAGTTCCCCAAGTCAATTGGAAAATCTTTGGTCACAACAAACACCAATAAAGACTGGATGAACTCATCAGGAACTGACAATGATGATGAATGTTATGCACTCATGGTAACTCATGGAAAGGATGCTTCAGGAACTGATAAGGTACCTTCAGTTATATTCCCTGTTGATATTGATATTCATGTGATACTCCAAATAATTGTGATCTTGGTTTTCGAGGGAGGTTGTTACATCAAATCCGACTATATGTAATTGGTTTTTGATTTCATTTAGCTAGTCAACACCTGGTACAATTGATCAATTAAGTAAGTTAATTGGTTAATTTTACTAATTAATGGTCAGTTAGATGGAAATCGATTCCAATTAGATTAAGTCAAATTTTGATGTGACTTTCAAATCCGAAATCAAAACAATGAGGAATTGGGAAGAAGTAAGGATGCTAGTAGAATTCAGAAATTGCTGCAAATGTGTGAGTTTTTACTTGGATGAGTAGGCCCTTCATAATGGACAAGAGAAATAAAAAGTGATTTGTATGGACAAGTGAGAAGAATATTTTCAAGAGCTAAAGGTTTAAGATAAAGCAACGAGAAGAAAGGAAGAAGGGAGATGGAATAAAGTAGAAATTAATAACTACACCAGTATGGATTTCATTAGACAGTCAGGGAGATGTTATCATCTGCAACAAAGTTTTATCAAAGGACATCTTGTTTCTGATAATCATACAATAATGATTTGTCAAGTATTTCTGTTTTGGGATAAAGTGTGAGATACAGTTTTAATTCAGTTTTTGACTAATGTTGATACTTAGGTTGTTGTTAAATATCAAAAGTGGTATTAGTACAGATGATTGATGTTTACTTCAGAATGGGATGTTGTGAGCATCAAAGTTCGTATTAATATCTAATTTGATATGACGACAAAATGAATATTAATGTCAAGAGTTCGGTTTTGAATAAGCTATGAAAATAAAGAACAGAGATAGAAAAGAAAGTGGAATCAAAAGGGTGATAAAGAAATTTTATAAAATGCCAGGAAAAGTAAACGTAGTAACAGATGCACTAATAAAAAAGGAAATACCGAACGTGTCTACAGTGTCAGAAGAATTATAAAAGGAATTTCAAAAGTTGAAATTGGAAGCCTGAGTTTGCAAACCTACAATGCAAAGATGTATAGTATGACTTTTCAGCCGGAATTGCTAGAGAAGGTAAAGAAACGTCAAGGGGAAATAATAGATCAAGATATTATCGTTAGAATATATATATATATACTCAAAATGATGATCAAAGCATTCCCAGATTTTATTTCAGAATATGGGATTCCACCAGTGACAGAATTAAAGAATGGAATTTGACAAGAAGCTCATAACCCAAGATATTCAATCCATCCATGGAGTACCAATATGTATAGAGATTTAGAGGAAAATCGTTGGTGGCCAGATATGAAGAAAGAAATGGTGGGATAGATTAGCAAATGATACACGTGTCAAGGAGTAAAGGCGGGATATCAAAGACTAGATGGATATATTTTTCCAAGAAACGTCATGGTAATGTCACCTGAGAACCAAAAGTGAGGAAAGCATTAATTGTATTATTATTGATAGGTTATATAAACCTGATCATTCTCATTTAGGAATAAACGGTTTATCCCATAAGTGGGTTAGTTGCTGCTTAAAGAAATGGTGGTACGTCATCAGATCCAGAAACTAATTGTAGATAATCAATATTGTGTGATTTGAAATTTGACAGAAATATTCAGAATATGATAAATTATATCGAACTAGAATGGTATGTACTACTTCTAGATGAACAGATATTAAGTAAAGCGGAACTAAAAAGATAGGAATTTGGTTGAACAACGATAACTCAAGAGATCCAAGCTACTCTGAAGGTATGATACAAAACATAGATGGCAAAGGAGACTCTCGGGTAGTATGGCATAAAGAAAGAATAAACGTTATATATGATTAGACGTCAAGGAACGCATTGTAGTCAATCTCGTATGAGAACTCCTTAGAACCAAAATAAATGATAATATAGGTTAAAAGTATGCCGGTGATGCCTCCAGGTTAGTGTACTTTCTTTAAAATAATAAGAGATCTTCGCTCGATAAATATCCTCGATTGTGCTTCAAGGAAAATAAAATATGGTGATAAGTCTGTGCGTCAGTCATATTCAGTCGAGATTTTCTCGTTAATTCTTATCTCTGGAGTAATCTCGAGAACATTAGAAATCGAATACGCCATGGTTTCAGTATATCATTCGCAGATGGACTAGAAGATTAAGAGAACGATTAAAGAGCCTCGAATGCGATTGGAAGCGATTATAAACTAAGTTAATTGAATAGAGAAACATGTGGGAATGGGGTTCAATAACCAGTAGCTATTTCCAACGTTCATGAGCACGAATTACTAGAATTGCAAAGAAAAGATAATTAGTAAGAATTACGCTGGTCCTTTTGAGACAGTAAAATAGTCAGGATAAGTGTAAGTAAGTTGGTTTCACCGCCACACGTTTAGCAGATTCATATGGTATTTATACGTGTATACTCAGGAAAAGTAATTTAGCTCCATTATATATAAAATGAAGACTCGAGTTGAGTTATATGAGCAACGGATGGAATATGATGTCAGGGAGAGGTTGTTAAGTAATGGTTGATGCTGCGAGTAAAAGTTTATGAAAAGTTGTAAGGTTGAGGAACCAACCCAAGAAAATGGAAGTGAGATACTGGAATGTGTCACTATTTGATCCTTAGAGTGATTCTGAGGACTGAATCCTTTTAAGGGGTGGAAAGATGTAATATCCGGGATATTGCGTGCAATTATTTTTATCAATAAATAATTTTTATATGATTTTTATATGATTTTTATATAATTTTTTGGTGAATTATCTGATGATTGGTGTGGATATGTGAATGCTTATATGTGATACAATATAAGTATGTTAATTTTATTATGATCAGAATAAAATATAGATAATTACGGTATTTTTCTGGTAATTTTTGGGCTGTTATATGATTTTATATTGATTTATGAATTTATTAATTATTTTCTGAATAATTACAAAATTATTTTATAAAGCCGAGAATCATCCGACTTCAACCGTTTTTACATTTTTACAACCCAAAACTCTTCCGAAAACTCCTTCCTAACCGAATCTGGTAATTCCGGACATTTTCCGTGTTTTGACTTTTTCAATCTGGAACACGGTTTGACCCGTGCACGGCCCGAAGCACAATTTTCGATACGATAATCATTTCGGTGAATCAACAAAACCCGTATTCTCGAAAGAAGGAATATTATTACGTTATTCTTATATATAATGTTTTATAAAAAGCCCGGTTTGGATAATTATCCAATACATGTACCAAATCGGATCGTTTCTGCAGTTACTTAGCGGCTAAGTAACTAATTTAACGATCCAAAACGAACCAATATTCCAAAAATATATACAGCCCTTTTATCATTTCATTTTATTCGTATAATCATAATCAGTCAGTAAAACCCCGTAAAATACAGAGAAAATGTCGAATTCATGTCGCGTTCTTGAGAATCAAACGTACGAACGAAGGCGTTATCGAACTCCGATTCGGGCGTGCAACATATCAAAACGAAGCTCTCGAAAAGTACTTTCATAATCAATCATCCGTTTTTATGCAGGAATCAAGGTGATTTTCTTATTTATTTAATTAATTTCGAATTATTTGAAAATGAAAATATGAATTTTTGTAAACCTGATTATTTGATTGTTTTGATGATTCTATGTGGTTGAACATGTTGTCCTGGTCAATTTGGTATATCATACTACTTTATTTGGATTCCATATCACATAGATATCATGGTTTGATTATCAAATTATTGAAATTAGGATTTAGATCGATGAATGTTTTTGATTGGAATTTGGGGGTTTGTGATTGGGGAATTCTGGATGAAACTGAGTATACCAGAGTCTTTATCTTGTTGAAAGAAATCTATTCGTATAATTAAATCGAATCAATGACCTCAATTTTACTCGCCGGATTCTGGAAACGAGGCCCGCCGCCGGCGAGCTTCGCTCGCGA
This sequence comes from Apium graveolens, assembly GCF_009905375.1. Taxonomy (NCBI): domain Eukaryota; kingdom Viridiplantae; phylum Streptophyta; class Magnoliopsida; order Apiales; family Apiaceae; genus Apium; species Apium graveolens. Next base: position 97,058,323 of record NC_133653.1, read on the forward strand.
ATCACGGCCAAGAAACGAGTCTATTAGTGAATTAAACAGCAGAAACGGGTTCCTGGGAAGCCACTCTTTGAATCTGCAGTTCTTGGAGGAATTCTGTGCAGGTAGAAGACAGCCGGTCTCCGGCCAGTGGCGGCGCGGTGGCCGGAACTGGCGGCAGGGGGGAAGTGTAATTTAACCCCCTATGGTTTGCAAACTTCCCAATCCTGTATTTCGAATTCAAAACCTTATAAAAACAGGATTGTTGTTTTAAATCTTTTCAAAAATAGTATTTCCTTTTTATATTAATTCCATAAAATGGTTTTTAATTATTTAAAATTCCAAAAATCATTTTATTTATTTATTTATAAATTCAAAAATAAATCTGATTTATTTTATTAATTAATTTTAATTAGTTTTTAATTATTTTAATTAATCAATTAATTTAATGTTAATTGATTAATTAATTTAATTAATTATTAATTGATTTAAAAATTCCGAAAAATAGTTTCGAGCTTTAAAATATTATTTAAAATTATTTTCAAGGCTCGATAATTATTGTAAAATTATTTTAAAGCCAGATTCGGGTGTTCGGACCCTATTATTTAGTTATAAAATGATTCGGAGACCTGTTTTAATTCCGAAAAATGTTCAAAAAATCGTATTAAATACCTGGAAAATCATTTTGATCCTGAATCTTCTTTGAAAAATTATTTTGATCGAATATCTTGCGTGCTATGTGCTACGTGCTAACTGATTGATGTGTTATATGCCTATGTGGTTAAGGTTTGGTTGTTTTAGTCATAACTTTTAATCCGTAAATCGGATTTGGGTGAAACGAAGGGTAGATAAAAGCTTATGACGTCTATGTGATGATTAGAATAATATGAGTATGAATAATTGATAGATACTTGTGATGCCTAGCAGAGTCAGCGAGGCATAGAAAAGGAAATCAGTGATTGATAAATAGAAGAAAGTCATAGAAAGAAAAGAAAAGTGATTGATGAGTAAAACTGTTAGATGACAAGTAAAGTGGAAATCGTCGATGATAAGGCAAGTACTCCTGAACCTTCTTCAAGATATATTGCAAATATTTTCAAACTTTCTCATAACATGTTGCTAGTATTTGAAATATATCCTGTTTTATATTACAAGCGTTTTAAACTATTCAACCTTAAACCCTGATTCTTATTGATCTTGAGCCATAAGCCTTATTCTTCATAAACCATTGATTGTTGAATTCTCAGATATGAGCCAAACACATACGATACTACTTCACAAATACATATCTACAAATACTGATTTCTGATATTGAATTGCTTGACATACCAACCCTTATTCCTTGTTTAACAGAAGACCAATTCTTGAAACCCTTGAACCCTTGGTCTTCTACTTTCTGAATCTTTCCCTGATTGAAAGCCAATCTTTTCGAATTCCCTGTTATGCCTTCATGGTGTTATGAATCACCCTATGCTTCCAGATAAATGTTGTTTATGATTCAGCTTATTGATTTACATTGGTTATCATATTGAATTATTTTAGAATTGGATGGTTTTATAAATGTGGACTAGATTCGTGGTCATAATAGGCCAATGTGTGCCTTGGATCCAGTATATAGAGCAAAGCTGGGAGCCTTGCTTGGGGTTAGTGCGTGACTGATCAGCAGCCTAACCTTGGTTTTTAAAATGAAAAGTGAATATCCAATTCTAATCATTGCTTATTCAGAAACTTGATTCTTCTAAATCATTTCAATTGATTATTGTTTAACCTCATTTATTACTATTATGACTTACTGAGCTAGTTAGCTCACTCTTGCAAATCTTTTTATATTTTCAACAGTTGAAAAGGAAATTGTTGGTAACGAGGATTCCCAGTCCAGTGTGTGAGCTAGGATTCCAGGTTAAGTTGAATCGAGCTAGCAGGAGCTTTATATTGTAGAGAAGTTATGCAAGATTGTACGAATGATATTATTATCAATTGTACATTGAACTGGTTGGGATTTGGTACGATGTAATAAAAGTTAAGGTTGTGGCTTGTTTTCATACTTTAACCTTTTGCGATCCGTGGTTGTGTAAAGAAGGGTCAATGCATATAATAATTTATATACATGTTTAAATATTGTGGTGTGTGTTGTGAGTCCCAAACTTCTGACCCGGGTTTGGAGGGCGTAACAGCCAACCAATTATATTTATAACTGTAGAGTATGTCCTAACTAGGGGTGAGTAAACCGAAAAATCGAAACCCGATCTAAAAATTGAAAAATCGTACTGAAAATTATCGAAACCGACAAAAATTGAAAAAATCATAACCCGAATCGAACCGACAGAATTAATTGATAACAATTTCGATTTATATCTATAAACAAACCAAAAAATTCAACCGCTTATATTATTTAAAAATATTTAACATATACATTTATTCATATATTTATTTGTTTATCTATTTTATAAAAAAATGATTATATGACACTTATCACATTTAGTATAAAAGAGTTTTAAAACATTTTGCTGCAGACCTTAGTATAAGATCATAAATTATTTTTGTTTAATAATGCCAATTTTGAAGAGTTGCAGCACTACTAAATCTCGAATACATCATATATGTGGTCTATAGATGTTTTGTTTTAGCTTAACTTAAATTTGTATATTCATTCATATTAGTGCTGGATTAATCCATTAATGTGAATCCCTTAATTTAATAATGCTACTTGTTTATTATCTTATTTTGAATATTTAATTTTCTTGGTATTATATTAAATAATATTTATAAAATTTTCAGAGTTTTACATTAAATAATGAATTTTTTTAAAAAATTAAAAAGCAGAAAAAAATAGATTAATGATTAACCGAACTGAAAATAATCATTCCAAACGGTTCGGTTACCATGAATAGATAAAAATTGGACTGAACCAATTTATACGATTCGATAAAGGTTTTCGATAAAAATTGAGCTGAACCAAATTGTGCACACCACTAGCCCAAACGTAGTGGTTGTGTCGGCACTTAGCTTTGCCTATATGTGTGTGACATCCATTTTCATAAAACGATCTATTTATTTAGAAAATAAAACTGGAGTTATTCGATTATTTTGTTATTATAATCATACTTTTATGAGAACTCTTAAAATAGAATATTTTTCCCATTTTTAATCACTTTCTCGGTGTACAGTGGTATGTACCACGACATAGAAGGTCGCAGCAGGATGTGCACTCTATTGCATATATGTATTCAAATTTAAGTTGTTCTCATTAGGATCATGGCTTTAGTCGGCTCATAGCCAATATTGTCAAACATATTTTGAACACACACAATTTTACAACATAATTTACAACATAATTTGGAGAGAAGAAACCACAACGGTTACTTTATTCGATTGATTATATTTTCTCACCGAAGATTTTTATCAAGGCAGATGCGTATTAATGTACAGGAATTTCTGGTATTCGATTCGTGTTAATATCATGGGATAAGATTTGTTTTATTAACTGTCTAAATTACATGATCAATTTTTTATTTGTTTGCAAGTGTTATTGTTTATGTAGTGTAACGTTTAGCTATTTGCCTTGTACACGTATACATATAAGATGGGGTCTTTTAGTATACACTCTCTTCATTATTTTGAATAAAGATAAGGATGTGTATATTATATTATATCCTCCCCAAAACCTGCGATAACGGGATATATTGTGTATTTTTTATTTGAATTATACTTTTTACGAGGTATAAATAAACATGTGTTATTTAATCACGTTGTACTTCATTTTTCTAATATATTTTTTTCAAACTGTATAAATTTCCAATTCAAAAAGCAAATAAAATTTAATAAAAAATAAAATAAAATATATCTTGTTTCTTATTTCGTGAAACAAATAGTTAAACAGGGTCATCTTATGAATAGTAATTTTAAATATACTTAAAATATGTGTTTATGGCTAAAAATCGCTTGAAAGGAAAAAGTTATCAAACAATTGTTTAATCTTTTACCTCATCTTCTAATATTCGAATTTCATGAACGCGTAGCCAACGAGTCATCAATTTTCCGATTTCAAACTCATATTCCAAATTATAATTTTCTAATTGTGCTACCAGTCTAATCTAATGAATTAAAGAATGAAATTATCATCCAACTGAGAGCCAACTGAGGTACAGATAACCTACATTTATATAGATACTGTTATACCCAAAATTTGGCATTGGATTAACTCGGGTCAAATGCGGGCTAGTTATGGTCCAATTCGGTACTGTGTTGTGAAATTGAAGACGCGTCTAAGCTTTCAGGACGCGTCTACTTGAGAAGGGATATGTTAAGGGGTGAGAAGAGTGCGTGGTCAGGGAAGGACGCGCCCAGGCTTCATGGACGCGTCAATGTTTATGAAAGTGCTTGCCAGATGAAATCTTATGGTGATGGACGCTCTAGGACGCGCTTAATTTAGCAAGGATGTGTCGTAGGAGGTGAAACGCTGTGCATGATGGTTTAGAGGAGATGGTGCAAGTTTAATAAGGTTAAGGACGCGCCTTAAGTACTAGGACGTGTCCTGTGATTTTGGATGCTATAGGCAACGATTGATGAGGAAGCAGGTTTGGATTTTTGAGGATGAGGACGCCCCCAATGGGTTAGGACGCGTCCTGTGTTTGATCTATATACTTTTGATGTTGAATTCAGGACAAAGCTTGCATGGAGAGGGGCAATGGAGGTTATTTTTATTAATGTATTTGTTGCAGGTACTCTTTGAAGAATTCCCTCCTCGAGACGGTCAAGGAGGGGGATGTCCGTGAAAAGCTTGAAGGCCTTCAGGGGTATGCCTGATGACTGAAGGCCTTCTCCTGTATTCAACGGGTGTCCTCGTTGGGGATGTGGGGTTTACTTTGGTGTGTGCTTTGGGAGCTCTGTTCTTATATTCAACGAGTGTCCTCGTTGGAGAACTTTGGAGTCATCCTGCACTTTGCACCCAAGAGCTTGGGATCACCTGTCCTGTTATCTGGTGGGTTATCCTCATTCGGGGGACAGGGACGCGTCTGGCACTTGGGGTGAACTGTGGCTATACCTGCGTTCGTGAATCAAGGGAGATAGCTGTAGCGGAGTGTTATCCTTGCGCAGGGAGATGCACTATCCGTGAAGTCCTACGATTACGGACGAGCCTTGGGCCTTCGCGGTTGGGCCTCATAGTTGGACATTCCTAAAGCTAGCGGAAGAAGGATATTGGATGGGCTTCTACTGGGCTTAGGAGTAGGAAGTCTAAACTCATTAGACTTCCTGTTCTACGAGAACTACGTCAGGCTTGATCCCTATATAAAGGGTACGTAGGCACATTGAGAGGGTAAGAAGTTGAGAGCTGATAAGAGAGCCACCACTTACTCTGATCAATCTCAGCCTAAAACAACCACAATCAACCACACACCGCTTAAGTTTCCGGCAAAGAACCACCGTCACAGATCTTAGTTCCGGCAAGAAACCTCAATCTTTGTTGTTACCAGATTCCTCCGTCAACAGATACTTTGGGAGTGTGTAAGTATGTTGTTTGATAAAAATTGATATGGTTGAAAGGATGGAGTGTATAAATTTGGATGGTGTATGTACTTTGTGGTATACATGTGTATGTATACCTGTATCCTAAATATTGGTAATTTGGTCATAGTATTAGTTTTAACTCATTATTAAATCCAAGTTTTAAATAATTTGGCTAAAAACTAATTTTATAATAAATTGGTCAAAACTCGATTTGACTCCGAGTTCTTGAAGTCAAACATGAGTTAGACTTTTTTAATTTTTCATTATTTCATTTTAACTGTCCCAAAAAAAATTCAAACGTGAAGTTATAAATATATGTGGTTAATTATTAAAAAATATTATTTTTTACAAAAATGATCAATAAACAATGTATATTTGTAATATATTATTTTTAGCGTGTTATATTTTTTAATTTGTTATCAGGTTGTTAGTGTGTTATTAAACTAATAGTATTCTTAGATAATTAGATAATTATTTTTTATGGATATATAATTATTGGTACTACTAGATAATTATTTTTTTGGTATATACTTATACATTATATAGAAAAAATCTATTACTCTTATATTTCAACTTTTAACTGAAATGAAATGAATTTAACACGAGAGGTTGTAAATGAAAAAAATGATATATGATTTGTCATCAGAGTATTTATCCGAATAATCTTTGAGTTTCAAGTACTTATTTTTCTGGAAAAAAAATTGAGTCGAACCAATTTTCGGTAATTACAACCTTCGTTATATATATACTTAGTGACCGATGGGGTTCACCAAGCCCCCTTGGAGTTTGGAATATAAAAAGGATAGTACCTAATATTTTAGATTAGTAATTAGTAATTGTATTTGTTGTTGAGCCGGTCATTTCCACCTATCTTTATCATGTTGACCAGTGTTCGAGTGTGTTAATATTATTTGTAGCACGACTGCAGGGTTGGCACTAAGTGCAAGCAGTACAAGTCATGGCATGAGGCATCCACCATCGAAAGATAATTTATTTTTAAAAGATATAGAGTGATTTTTAAGGAAAACTAAAGAATTTTTTATGATTTTTAAGATTTGACATGGAATCTTATTTTCTATCAAATCTGTCATCCAGCTTTTACAATCTTTTACAATCTGAAGATGGACATTGGAGTCGCTATTACACAATTAAAATGGCTGATTTATTATTTTCAATAGTGTATTGAGCATAATTTCTGAAGAGGTATGAATAAGGTTAAGAAAAGTGCAACTGAGATTGGGATTGAACCTAAATTTCGTGAGAAATATGTCAAGAAGTGAAGAAAATATTTGGATCAGTGTGACGAAAAAGATGTTATTTTCTCAGCTAAAAAATTATTTTAAAGTAAATTATTTCATGTGCTTGCTAGATCATGTCGATACATTAGTTAAATATCCAGGTTTGAACAATTTCAAATATATAAGCAGACTTTTGGGTTTTTATTTAATTTTTGACATAGTTAAAGTGCTTAGTCGAATAACTTGAAGGCTTCTTGTATGAATGTTAAAGAATTTATAAAGAATGTTTTTTCTGATATTAATGAAAGTTAGTGTAATAGCCCGTGCGAAGCACGGGCCTAGTAATATATCGAAATTCGACGTATAAAGTTTTCAGATTTTTTAAAGATTAATAAATAAATTATAGTCTCTAATAATTTAATTAAAATGTACCGTTTCGTAATGGTCTAACGAGGGTTTCTCTTTTGACTGGATTTGGTAATGACCGTTTATAGTTGGTCAGGCGGCTTCAAAAGGAGCTGAGACAAAGGTGCATAAACATATAAACATGATCAGGCATGTAAAGATAATTAACACGCGTTCATGTCTTTAACTTTGGACACATTTGGATTTTTGGCACCTGATGCTATTGAGTTTCTTAGGAGAGTACATAAAATCATGAATAAAAATGTTATGACTGCAGGCTCGGCTACATATATTTTTCGTAGTATATGATTTGCTATCCAACAAGGTATTGCGACACAATTTGTTGTTCGCTTACCTTGTACACTTGTATATACTTTTTTATCCCATTAATTAATATTATTAAAGAAATGTATAAAAAAATTGCATTGTAGATAGTATATGTTCAATGAATATTTAGACTCTAAATAATGATTTATTGTGTTACAATTTTTATTTTTTTGCAGTCTTGATGATAATGGTGATAACAAATATTTCGTTTGTACATGATCTCTAAGTCAAATAAGCTATTGTTTTTTATTATAATTTGTGCAGTTCATATATATAAGTGTAAGATGATTTTGCATATGATGTAGAAGATGTCTCAACCAAATCATAAATTTTATGTGTTAAAGTATTAGTACAATATTGTTAAGTTATTTACGATGATGTTTAATTAACAAATATATACATATCTACTACTATTTATACATTAAATATGTACTTTAGAATATGATATTGTGTGTGATAGGGTTGGTGTTATACTACATTTTATTTCTACTATGGATACTATTGTAGCATTTTTTAGTCATTATCATTTTTTTATATGATTTCAAATTTTTTATATACATATTCAGTAATCATATATATTGGCTTGATGTGCCAAACTATTATAAATTAAGAAAATATTCATAAATATTAGTACATAAATTTCTAATAGTTTAAGTTATTATGAAAGAGATAATACGATGATTTATGCGGTCAATGTAATTACTTTTCATTTTTAATATAAAATATATCAAATAAAATCATATATTTTTAGTGTGTATACAAGTTTCATTCATATAATATAATTTCAAATATGAAAATAATACTAAAATAACATGAAATAGCATCGTATAAATAAGGGAAAAAATTCGGTATTTCATTCACAAACTTTTAAATTTATTTATAATTTTACATATATAAAAAAAGACGTTTTACATTTTTTTATTATTAGGGTACTATCTAAAATCGGTAAAGTTAATATGTTTTCAAAATTAATTAATTGCTAGATTTTTTTGTAATTACAAAATAACTTAACATCTTTCTTTTGAATTGGTATTAAATAAAAATCAGAATATAAATTTGCTATTTAAGAATTTACCTGTATTAAAAAATTACATACATATAGTTTAAATTTTGATATTACTGTATATTTTGTTTTAACAAAGTGAAAAAATAGAAAATAAAATTGGTCAAGTACAACACCCATAGTTTTACCCGATTGTGCGATAATCGGGTAAAGTCCATGACAAATCACAATAAATCAATCTTACAATTTTGATATATATTATTTATCGACCCGATCTTATAATGGTCTTAAACACATTAATTTATGTGGATGTAAATTGATACAAACACATTTTTTCATTAATATAACTTTCTCATTGATCCAATAAACAAATAATCTGAATCTGCTAATTGAAAAATGCACTTCAACGCAAACGAGATTTGATACACTTGTAAAAAACAGTATTTTTTTGTATTTTTCTAAGATCAAGTAGATTTCGATGCTATATTCGAAATCAGCCAAAATACGCTGTCTAAATAAAAACCAAATACATTTTTAAATTATATGTACATCTAACACTACTCAATTTATCTCAAAATTGTTAACTTATTTGATTTTTTTACTGTCAATTTGGTTAAATTACTAAAAAATTTAGCATTCTATTTTTTTCTAAAAAAATTATAACATATACTTTCTAACTAGATAAATTTTATTGAATAAACACACATTAAAAATTTATTTATTTTTCATATCAGTGTGAACGCAAATATTTGACATTTTTAATTAATTCTTATATATACTATCGTAGTTTTTAACAAGACATTTATTTAAAAATATATTACATTATTTATAAAATACATGTTATATCATAATTTATAGATAATTTTTTCGTATAGTGACTATCTTTATATGTTAAATATTGTTCAACATTATTATCTTTGTAGAAGTGAAAAAAGGTGATTGATATGTTGAAATATTTTAAACGCATGAAAGTTTGTTATCCTAATGCAACAATTGCTTATAATATATTGTTAACCATTTCAGTTACAGTGGCTTCTGCAGAATGAAGTTTTTCCAAGTTAAAATATGATAAACTCAATTGTTGGTAAGATATATATATATATATATATATATATTAAATATCGTTTATTATAAAAAAAATATTTATTTTTTAAAAGGTGACATTATGATGACTACTAAGATCAATTTCAAAAATATCCTGAAATCGTGTCCCAAGCTAAAATTTAAGGCATTGTGTACAAATAAGTGTTCCAACAATGTCTTAGTAGTATCTTAAAACACTAGTTAGGTGTTGTACAAGACATGCCTGTACTATAACAAAACTAAGTCAAATTGACAGCCCTAAGAATTAGTTGTATAATAATATAAATTTGTATTTTGTATTGTACTACTTGAGTCTATAAAAATATATAAGATTAGACTGGAGTATTTTATAGTAAACAATCTAAAGCCTAAGCATAAACTCTAGAAGAAGATCAAGAAAATCATGCCTCATAGAAATTATGAAGAAGCTTGGAGTTGAATAAATCTGTTTTGGGAAAAACATTCTTAGTCAAGATATCTACAAGTCACGGATCAATTCATATAGAGAATTCATTCAAGAACTCCAGAATGACTTATCGAGAAGTCTCAGAGATATCGACAAGCCAAAATGAAGATATGGAGTTTAGAGATATCGACAAGTAAATTTTCTCATTAGAGATCTCAGAGATATCGACAAGTCAAAATGCTAGAAATCTCATAGATATCGACAAGTCAATTCTACATGCAGAGATTTGGAGACCTCGCCAAGTCCAGTTCACATTCGAGAACGCAGAGTCCTCGACAAGTCAAAACACTTGTAGAGAACTAAGAGATCTCGATAATCCATTATACTTATCGAGATGTCAGTTCTTTGTAGTTCAAACCGGAGATCTCGAGATAAACCTCAAGTACAGAATGCAGACCAGTCAAAGATCCAAGATTGTCAATCAACAAATAAATCAATAACTGATTTGAAAAGTCTACAAAAGCAGCTTGAAGAGTACAAGATTAAAGGTCAAGATTAACTGACAAAGGAAAGTCACAGATATGCATGATTTGCAAAGATACACTAAGCCAAAAATGGAAAGCTTTAGAGATTACTTTTAGTATGGTTTAGTAAAGTCTATTGTATGTTGTGTAAACAAGTATTTACTAATCTATAAACACCGGTCCTTTACTTTAAACATAACAAATAGATCTAGAATTTCTAGTAACTCTCTCAAAAAAGAAGCTGAGTTATTTATCAACAAAGAACTTAGAAATTTGTAGCAAGACATACTTGATTTTAATATAAAATTAAGTGAGTTTTGAAGATACTGGGCTTTATCTGCATGTTTATTAATTCTGTTTAAACACTATATCTCTACAAGTTAAACTGCTTTGTTCACCATATCCAAAATAGTTTAAAAAGCTTAAAAATATCCAAAACGCATTCACCCCCCTATGTGTTGTATTTATTACCTAACAAGTGGTATCAGAGCCAGATCTGAAAGTAAACAGATTAAAGATCTTGGAAGAATGAATACACAAAAGCTTAGCAGTATCAAGATCCCTACTTTTGACAGATCTAACTACACATTATGGAAAAAGAAAATGATGTTGTTTATAAGGATGGACAACCCATTATATGTTCAGATTCTCAAGAATGGCCCTTTCACCCCCATGGAAATAGTTGAGGAATCTACAGACGGAGACATGGTCCTTCTAGCTCATTATGCTCCTAAAGATCCCTCACATTATACTGAACCTGAAAATGAGAAAGTCTCTCTGGATAGTGGCTTCCAACTGATTTAAATAAAGTCACTTGACAATGTAATGTACAATAACATTATCAACTGTGGCACAACAAACAAATCTGGGAGAAAATAGAAATTCTATGTAAAGGAACAGAGGAAGTTAGGTCAAACCAAAGAAGGATTTTGGTATCTCAGTATGAGGGTTTTATGGCTAAACCAAAGGAAGGTATTATTGAAGTTTTTGGGAGATTCAATAAACTGATAAATGACTTGTAGCTACATGATATATATATTATGAAGCTGAGGAGGTTAACCTAAAGTTCCTGCTAGCTCTTCCTGACCATCTTGAATTGAAAATATCAGCTATTAGAGAAGGAAGAGATCTAAGTAGAATGACTTTGGAAGTTCTATATGGAATCTTGAAAACTTATGAACTTGAGATGTTGCAGATAAAGTCATTGAAAGCGCACTATGGAAATGTTTTAGATGGTTCCAGTGCTTTGATTGTACATGACAGAGAACAAAGTGAAGATGAGCAAGATAATCAAGTTCCAGTTATTCAAGCTTTGGAACAACAGAATAAAGGACCTCAGAAGCAAGTTGTGTTGGAGCTAGAGGAAGATAAATACTACACCTTGGATGAGCTAGATGATTTGGACCAATCCATGGCTTACTTGGCTAGGAAATTCTCCAACATAACAGTCAAGAATCCAAGGTTTTTCAAAGGCAATGGACAATCTTTGAACAACAGCAATTGGAAACCATAAGATCAGTATAATTCAACTAGCAAAGGAGGCTACAAAACAGGATTCGTGGACAAATCAAAGATAAAGTGCTTCAACTGTGATGAGTTGGGTCACTTTGCTACTGAATACAGGAAGCCAAAAAAGGTGAAGAAGGATAAAGATTACTAGGAACTGGAAGCAAAGTATGAAACTCTCTTGAAGAAATAGTCTAGAAAAGCCTATATTGCAGAAGGAAAGAGTTGGGATGACACTGATAATGATGATGAAGATGAAGAAGTTGGAAACTATGTACTAATGGATTTTGAGCATGGAGAAACATCCACTTCAAAATCAGAGGTACCAACTCTAACCACTATTGATTTAAATGCTAGTCAATATAAGGAGACTATGGAAAAGATGAGTGTGGAGATGTTTTATATACACACTAGCATGGTATCAGCTACTGAGGAGGTCAGTAGGCGAACAAAAACTAATGAGAAGCTTGAGAGTGAGAAGTAAAAACTTGATCTGCTGCTTGTGGAGCTTGACACAATCAAGCAAGAAAATGAATATCTGAAAAATAAGCTGAAGTGTGTAAATGAAATTGAAGCTATGCTGAGGGAAAAGTTGGAAAAGAATGAAGTAAAGCTAAAATCTTACAGGAATGCATCAGAGTTAGTTGGGTTTTATCATGAGAAGAACAAGCCATGTGCTAACATATCTATTGGACTTGATTGTGATGCTTTGAACAACAACAAGAAAGTGGTAGGTGATAAAGGAAAAGCAATTGAGAGTGAAGATATCCCAGCAATGCTGATAAATGTTGGTTCACCTATGTTCAAAGTATGTGAAGTGAATTTCAGTGAAGAAGAGTTGATCATAAAGCAAGAAATTTCTGATGAAGACAATGAAAAGAAAAATGCAGAAACAACTCCAACCTCCAAAGTAAAAATTAAAAAAAAAGTCCATGATCAACCAAGATTCCAAGACACCTGTCAAGGAAGTTAAAACTGAAGATGCAAGAAAGAAAAAGAATGAGGAAGATTGGGATAAATAAAAACAACAACTTTGCATTTGTTGCAGATGCTCCAAGAAACAATATCAAAAATATGGCTATGTGAATCATCTAACGCACCTTTGTAAAAAGGTTGTTAGAAAGCCAGTAGAAGGAACATGCAAGTACAATAAAGCACATGCAAATGATCCCTACTCATTCTGTGACAAGTTTGACTGCATCCCTTGCAACTTGAAAGTGATGAAGAGTTGCCATAAGCTGAGAGTAGACCTCAAAGAAGTAAATAGTGGGTCTACATCAAAAAGGGAGAATGCACAACACTCCATGAACACTCTTCTTTCGGAATCAACTCATTCTAATTCGCACATTCTGTAAACAAGAAGAAAGTACCAAACACTGCTTGGGTTGCTAAACACACTTAATCCTTATTGTGTGCAGGGCAAAATGAATAAAGCCATATGGATCATAGACAGTGGATGCTCAAGACATATGTCAGGTGATATGGCCTTGCTATCATAATTTGAGGATTCAAGGTTTCATTTGACAAAGAAGAAATGAAGGGAAGCTTATTTGTTGCAGACTTGGACTCAGCAAACGAGGATGGAATCTGTTGCTTCTACACAAAGGCATCTGTAGAACAAAGTAACCTGTGGTATAAAAATCTCTCTCATTTGATTTATAAATCAATAAACACTCTAGTTAAGAAGGATTTAGTGAGAGATATGCCAAATCTGAAATTTTCACAAAATGAAGTTTGTGAAGGCTGTCAAAAAGGAAAAATGAAGAAATCAAGCAACAAGAGTAAAACTGTGAATTCTATAAGTGCACCTTTATAACTTATTCACATGGACTTATTTGGACCAGTTAATGTCTTATCAATTTCAAGAAAGAAATATGCACTTGTGATGGTGGATGACTACTCAAGATATACATGGGTAAAATTTATGCACTCTAAAGATGAAATTCCACACATCATAATTGAACACATCAAGACGATTGAAAAATAGGCTAAAGATCAGAATTGCGTGAAAAGATTGAGGAGTGCAGAAATGTAACCTTAACAGAATTCTGCAAAGACAAGGGCATTGTTCAGGAATTCTCAGCAGCTAGAACATCTCAACAAAATGGTATTGTGGAAAGGAAAAATAGAACATTAGTGGAGGCTTCTAGATCAATGTTACAAGATGGCAAGTTGCCAACTAGTTTTTTGGGAAGAAGCTGTCAACACTGCATGCAACACTCAAAACAGATATCTCATTAACAAGAATCTTTGAAAATCACCCTACTCAATCTTATCTAAAAGAAAGCCTACTATAAAGCATCTTCATGTTTTTGGAAGCAAGTGTTATGTTCTGAAAGACAACTCTGAATATGTGGGAAAATTTGACTCCAAAGTTTTTGAAACAATTTTTCTGGGATATTCATTGGAGAGAACTGCCTATAAAGTATATGTGATTGAACAAAAGAAAATTATGAAAAGCACGGATGTAACTTTTGATGATGACAAGTGTCCATGCTTGGAATGCCTTGATAAAAATGAAGTTGATGCCCTAAAATTTGAAAATCTCAACATTGATAGTGATTCTGAGAATGAAGCTGAAGTCAACACAAGTCACATAATGGATAAAGAGTCAACTGAACAACTGAATCATGAAAATGGAAGCTCATCTCCAAAATCTAAATTTGATAGCACAAACTCAGGTTCAGAAAGAGAAGAAGGGTTTGCAAGTCATGCCAATGGTGAAGAATATGAAGAAAACTCAAGTCAATAAACTCACTCCAAAAAGTGGGATAGAAGTCACACTAGATCAGCAACTATTGGTGATCCAACTGTTGGAGTGAAGACTAGAAGTGTAACTGCAAATGAATGTTTACATGCATGTTTTCTTTCACAAGTTGAGCCAAAGAAAACTGAAGAAGCCCTACTTGATCCTGATTGGACATCTTCTATACAAGAGGAGCTAAATCAGTTTGAAAGAAACAAAGGTTGAGAATTAGTTCATGAACCAAAGAATAGAAATGTAATTGGAACAAAGTGTGTGTACAAGAACAAGATGGATGAAAATGGAATTGTCACCGGAAGCAAAGCAAGGTTGGTTACAAAAGGCTACTCACCAGAAGAAAGAATTGAATATGATAAGACCTTTGCTCCAGTTGCAAGACTTGAAGCAATAAGGATATTTCTTGTATTTGATGCACATTCAAAACTTAAGGTATATCAAATGGAGGTGAAGAGTGTATTTCTTAATAGTGAGTTAGAAGAAGAAGTTTATGTGTAACAACCACCTGGCTTTGAAGATCCCGAATTTCCAAACTTTGTGTACAAGCTACTTGATAAGTGGCATTTATATCAACGTAGAACGCTTTGTAAAGGCTCGAATTGGCGTTTTGTACTCAAGTTATTTTTGTTTTTGATGTGTTTTCATAGTGTTTTGCATTTCAGGGCATAATCGAAAGATGGATTGGAAAGTGCATGATTTATGCTTAGAAAAGTGTTAGGATGGAGCCTCGGTCGAATGCTCAAAAGAAACCAACAACTGAAGTCAAGAAAATAAGAAAATCCAGATTTCCAGAAGGTCAGGGCGGTCGCGCTACACTTGGGAGCGGCCGCGCTCGTTTGGTAGAAGCTCAGGGCGGTCGCGCTGGATTTGGGGCGGGCCACGCCGGGTCATTTTCTCAGAATCCTGTTTCTACTTGAATTTTGAGCGTTTAAAGGCCCAGGTCGTCCAGAAGCCTATAAATACCAATGAAAAGACGTTTTTAATATAGAAAAGCAAGAGAGAGCAGAAAAAAGACCTAACAGCACAATAAAATGAAGGAGAAGTAGATCTTATTTTTACTTATGATTCTTTACTTAAGTTGTAATCTTGGATGCTTGTTTTCTTTGTTGTTTGAACCTAATACTCTTGTTAACGTACTTTGTTATTATTATTCAGTTATTTCAGACATAGTTTATCTTAGTTTATTTACCATGCTTTCATTGGAACCCATGGTGACGATGAGTTCAGTTATGAACTAATCATTATCGTGGGGTTCTAACGGATTTACTTATGGATATCTATAGATAATTATTTTGATACCTAAGTGTGTGGTGATTGTATGATATCCTAGTGTTGGTTGTGCTTATTCATCTTATGTGCGTTGCGAACATATAAGATAGTAATCTCTATTGAAGCGACAGTGAATATAGATATTTAGAACTTGCCATGCTAGCATATGTTCATGTATTTATTATGCATGATTCGTAGGTAATTTTAACCATCTTACTTGCCCTACGTAATCACGATAGATAACTTGCATATTAAATCTTTATGTTTTCAAATTCTATAGACATATAGGGTCTCAACATAATTGGTGTATATTCAGCTTCTATCTCTTTTGTGGATGTCTAGTAGTAGGGTATTCATACAACGAAAGTTGACATTTACTAGTTTTGTATTATCTAATTTGTTGTCATCCCCATTGCATGCTAAGGTTAAGAACAATGACTTTAAATGAAGTATTTAATGAATTTGGAATCCCATGTTTGTCTAATATAGTTAATTCAATCACTTTTATTCTTAGTTAATTTCATGATAGTTTAATCTTAGTTATAAATATCTCAACTTGTTATTGTCTTAGCATTGAGCGATAGCCATATCATTGTTGCATAGGTGCATTATCTTAGCGTGTATTTTTGCCCTATCAAATTTTTGGCGCCGCTGCCGGGGACTCGGTGTTAATTTTTAGTTTATGTGCTTGACATCAGTGCTCGTTAAAGTTCACTGACTCGGATATTTTACTTACTTGTTCGCTTGTTGGTGTTTCAGGTACTCTAGAGATTGTGTATGCGAACACATTTTCAATCTCGTAAGGAAGCAGCGGAAGAA
This sequence comes from Apium graveolens, assembly GCF_009905375.1. Lineage (NCBI taxonomy): Eukaryota > Viridiplantae > Streptophyta > Magnoliopsida > Apiales > Apiaceae > Apium > Apium graveolens. Next base: position 97,075,148 of record NC_133653.1, read on the forward strand.
GTTGATGTAGTTGAAGAGGTTTTTGAAGAGGTTAAAAAAGAAGTTATTGTAATGGGAGAACTAGCAGCGAATACGAAGGCCTTGATGGATTACTCTCAACCGAAGATCAATGACATACAATCTAGCATTATCAGACCAGCCATCACGGCTAACACTTTTGAAATCAAGTCCAGCATGATTCAAATGGTGTAGAATTCAGTCCAGTTTGGGGGTTCTCCAACGGAAGATCCCAACATGCACATTAGAGATTTCATCGAGATCTGCGACACTTTTAAATTCAACAATAATTCTGAAGATGCTATTAAGCTGAGGTTTTTCCCATTCTCTCTGAGGGATAAACCTAAGTGTTGGTTGCATTCTCTTCCACCAGGCTCTATTACTACTTGGGAAGATCTTGTTCAGAAGTTTCTCACTAAATTATTCCCTATGGCGAAGACAGTTGCAATCAGGAATGCTCTAACTCAATTTGCGCTGCAATCGGGAGAATCTTTGTGTGAAGCTTGGGATCATTATAAGGAGATGCTGATGAAGTGTCCTCATCATGGGATGCCTGACTGAATGATTATTAACTGCTTTTACAATGGTTCGGGAGCACAGTCTAGACCCATGCTCGATGCAGCATCAGGTGGAGCCTTATGAGCTAAAAGCTATGATTAAGCTTATGAGTTGATTGAACTGATGGCTGCTAATGAATACCAGAACCCAACTCAGAGACTACCTCAAGGCAAGGTAGCAAGAATTCTGGAGGTGAATACAGCTACTGCTATAGCTGCTCAGCTTAAGGCTTTAACAATGAAGGTGGATTATTTGGCTAATTATGGAGTTAATTAGATCATTAGTGTCTGTGAGCTTTATGCTAGTGTGCATGAAATAGAGCAGTGTGCTATATCTAGTGAATCAGCCCAATTTGTGAGCAACTTTCAGAGGTTGAAGTAACCAGTTCCAGCCACTTATCATCCCAACAACCGCAATCATCCTAACTTCAGTTGGAGCAACAATCTGAATGCAGTGCAACAGCCTTATCAGTAGTATACAGCAAAGAAATTCAACCCTCCAGGTTTTCAACAACCGCAATATGCACCAAAACAACAACTCCAACTTTAACAACTGCCGCATGGAAGTACAAGTCAATCTAATGAAAAATATGAATTGGAGGAGTTGAGGCTCATGTGTAAGAGCCAAGCGGTTTCGATCAAGACTCTGAAGAATCAAATTGGGCAGATTGCCAATGCTTTCTTGAATCGACAACCTGGTATACTCCCTAGTGACACAGAATTTCCAGGCAAGAGGGAAGCAAAAGAGCAGGTTAAGGCAATTACATTGAGGTTGGGGAAGGTTGCAAGCCCTGAAAAATCTCAAGTTTCAGAAGATGAAGTTGTGGCTGAAGAAGATGTGTAGAAGGAAGCGGAAGTGGAATCAAGGAAGAAAATTGTGGAACACACTCCTCCTAAGGGTAATACAGGGGAGAAACAGGTCTATCCTCCACCTCCTTTTCCTAAGAGGTTGCATAAACAAAAGTTGGAAACCAATTTGCTACGCTTCTGGAGGTGTTCAAGAAACTTCATATCAACATTCCTTTTGCTGAAGCTCTTAAACAGATGCCTAGCTCTGCAAAGTTTATGAAAGGTATTCTCTCTCGGTAAGTGAAGCTCAATGACTGAGAAACCATTGCTCTTATGGAGGAATGCAGTGTTGTGCTCCAACAGAAGTTGCATCCGAAGCTTAAAGATCCTGGAAGCTTTATTATTCCTTGCACCATCGGAAACTTGTCGTTCGACAAGTGTTTATGTGATTTGGGAGCTAGCATCTATCTGATGCCTTTGTCTATTTTCAAGATGTTGGGTTTACCTGATCCAAAGCCTACATATATGTCCTTGCAGTTGGCCGAACGTTCTATTACATATCCACGAGGCATTTTGGGGGATGTCCTGGTCAAGGTGGACAAACTCATCTTACCTACTGACTTTGTAATTCTTGATTTTGAGGAGGATAAAAAGTTTCTCATAATCTTGGGAAGACCTTTCTTGGCTACTGGCCGAACCTTGATTGAAATGTAGAAGGGTGAGCTCACTATACGAGTACTGGATTAGGATGTGACCTTTAATGTTTTTAATGCCATGAAAATCCCTACTAATAGAGAGGCGAGCTTAAAAGTGGAATTGGTCGATTATATGGTTACTTCAGAACTTGTTCAAATGCTGAGGTATGATGCCTTAGAGAAAGCCTTGATGGGGGATTCAGATAGTGAAGATGATGAAGGTGATGAGCAGTTGCAGTATTTGAATGCTTCTTGTAACGAATGGGAAATTTACATTTGTATTATATCATAATCATAATAAATAAGGTGTGTTAATGTGTCATTTATGTGTGATTATCTATTAAACCCTAATTGTTACGTGTTATGTGCATTCTGTGTCATTTCTATATTTTCAAGATATTTTTCAAATATTTTATTGTGCATTCATCACTTTCATTTCAAACGTTTTACGACCCAAACTATGATTTTAAAGCCAGTATTTCAAATAAAATAATGGGCCTTATTTTTCATCAAACGGCTTTTACCATCGCATTATTCTGAACATCTAGATATTTTATAAATTTTCTCGTTTTACGAAAAATGACTTTTCCGGGCCCCATTGGGTGTCAAAACCCCACAAAAATCATATTTTTATTTTTATAAAATTATAGGACTTTCATTTATATTATTTCTTTGCATTTTTGCAATATTCACAATTTTTGGGAAATTTTGGCATATATATTGAATATATAAAATATTTATAAATTAAATTTTAATACTCAAAAATTATTTTTTAAAAAGTGTAGAATTAGGGCCTTAATTTTAATTAGGAGTATTAATTTCACTACTATAAATAGCCTAATTTTTATTTAATTAATCATAATTATTAATTAAAAATCATAAAAATACCCAAAATTCTCTGCAGTCGGGTTAGGGTTTGTAATTCGGGTCAAGAAATCGAGCAGTGATTCCGATCAGTTTCCGGCATCGTTTACAGTCATGTAAGTACTCAAAACGAAGCTCTTGAAGTGTTCTTTCGGTTTGTATCATCAATTTCATGTTTAAATCAGCATATTTTTTATTTCGATTCTAAGGTTCATAGCTGTGATTTGGGGATTTTAGTCTAGGGGTTGTTGAATGATTTTGATGACTGATATAGATTCTCTGTGTTGCAAACAATCGATTGGTACTCATTAATTGAACAAACGATACTTAAATCGATGAATTCGATTTCTAGGTTTTATATCAAATTTTCAAAATACAACTCGATGATTTTTGTGAATCTGTGGTTCTTGAAAGGTTAGGGTTATGATTGTATATGTTCTTAGCTTTGATTTGCACTATTAAACGTTCAATTTCATGTACGATTCTGCAAATTCGATTTTTTGGCCGGAGTTCATGATGGTTTTGATCGGAGATAAAGTTTCAGTGATGTTTTTGGTATGTTTTGACCGTAGTTGAGTTGCTGCAGTTGTGTGGAATTGAAACCCAGTAAAAACCACACCAAACGGTGTTGTTTTTGGCCTGATTTTGACTCGCCAAAATCCTGGCCGGTGGCCGGATTCTGGAAAAATCCGGTCATATTCTTCATGACCCGGATGGTGACCCGGTTGACCCGTTTGTCAACCCGGTTTTGATCTTTTTTGTCAGATGGTTGGTTTCCGACATATGTTTCTGGATTTTTAATTTTAATTTTATTTTATTAATTTTGAAAATCAGATTTATTTATTTTATAAATTGATTAATTTATTATTTAATTAATTGATTTATATTATAAATAATTCTGAATTATTTTCTAAAAATCAGATTGAATTATTTTCTTAATTATTTATTATTTATTTATTTATTATTTATTAACTATTTATTAATTGTTTAAAAATGATTAATTATTTTGATAATTAATCAAATAATTTTCAATAAATCATAATAAATTCATTTTAATTCCAAAAATTATAGAAAAATCATTTTTAATTCTGATTTTTCTTAAATAATGATTTAAAAATTATTTTTGAGTTTTAAAAATTAGTAATAAATATTTATAGTGAATAAAAATTTGAATTATCTGTGTTTAATTGATAATAATTCAACCGTTAGTCCGATTCGAGTGAAACGAAAGCCTGTTGACTCAGAAAAATGAATTATTTTTATTAAAAATAATATCAAAGCTTAATTTCTTCTAGAAATTAGTTAATTTTTTTAGTTGTTTGATTATCAGTCGCAATGCGTGCCGAGACGAGTCCGAAAAATTCCGGAAAAATGGGAAACGTGTCAAATAATGATCAGTTGAGCGATCAGCGAGTCGATTTTGGTTCTAAAAATTATTTTAACTATAAAAATGATTATGTGCTTATGTGTAGTACGTGGTTAATTGAGTCTTATTTGCTAATAAATAATATATGAGTCAGTCATAAGCGCATGGGTAGATGTTAGGAACGGTGTGAAGTCGATTCAAGATGCAATTGAAGTACGAAATGACTTAACCAGTCTATTTTGCTAACAGAAGCTAAGCCAGCCAGGCAGGTTGAGTCGGTAATAGTCAAAAGTGATAGACGAAAGTGATCTAATTGCAGTGAGTCGCGCAAAAGGCAAGTTTTTCCCCTATTCTACTTTCAGAATAGTGACATTTCTTCAGATGTTTATCACATTTACACTCTTTTGATTCTTATTCTTATTCACTGATACACACTTGCTATTCCTTTGTTCATATTTCATTTCGATTCTTGATTTCTACGTTCCTTTGAATTTCTGATTCATATTCCATTGATGATACATTGAGATTGATATATTCTGGTGTTTAGAATATATCAAAGCATACCGATTGTTCGTGTTGCTAAGCGATGGACTGGATAATGCTATTTTTTTTTTGGGATTGAGTGTGTCTTAATCCTGAGGACCGGGATTTAACTGGTGCCTCGACATGGGCCGTTGTGCCTGGGTACCCGACTGGATCTATATATTGAGATATAAATCTGCATTATATTCTGACTGATCAGCAGAATATAGATACGAACTTGTGTCCAGTTTAGTTCATTTGTACTCGCTAGTAATGGCCTTCTTTCTATTCTCGTGGGGGTTATATCTTTGCAGATATACCCAGGATTACGGATTCATTTAAAATGCTTTAACACTGTTTATATTTTGTGGACTTGTTGAGTAATTTTTGGCTCACCCCTTTTTGTTGTTATTCACCTTATTGTTTTCAGTTAAGAAGAAATATGAAACCCATCATGACTCGAGTGGTAAAGAAGCGGGTCAAACCTCGGGATCCTCTCATATCCAAGGTGTTGATCCCAATCCAGGAAGAAAGCTTTGAGTTGCCCGAACAGGTGGAGTGTTGATAGATAGTGTGTGTGTTTGAATAAAAGTTGAACTTAGTTTAAAATGAATTAGACAATGGTCTGTAATAAAGAGAGCTTGTGAGATTTTGAATTTGGTTTTGTAATAAAGTAGTTAGTGGTTCTTGTTTTCATTCTTCAACCTAAAAAGATCCTGATTAGTGTCTAAAGGGGTTTAATTTTATTTCTTTATTATTTGTTAATCAGATTGTACAGGTTTGGTGATTAGCTAGTAACCCCCAGACTTATACCCCGGGTCTGGAGGGCGTTACACTTCTCCTTGGAAGTGAAGGCTATATATGCCTTTTGAATATTTTAGATTGTCAGAACTCAAAAATGCCGAGGGGCATCTCAAGCCATCTATTAAGGAAGCTCCTACACTCAAGCTTAAACCTTTTCTTGAATACTTAAGGTATGCGTTTTTAGGTGATGCATCTACTTTTCCTGTTATTATTGCATCTGACCTTTCAGGAAGAGATGAGGAAAAGCTCTTGAGAATTCTGAGAGAGTTCAAGTCGGAAATTGGATGGACTATAGCAGATATTAAGGGAATTAGCCCTTCTTATTGCATAAATAAACTTATGCTAAAGGAAGGAAGCAAGCCGACTGTTGAGCAACAGAAAAGGCTAAATCCGATCATGAAGGAGGTTGTGAAGAAGGAAATTCTTAAGTGGCTAGACGCAAGTATCATTTATCTTATCTCTGACAGTTCTTGGGTAAGCCCAGTTCAGTGTGTGCCGATGAAAGAATGCATCACCATGGTTGCTAATGTAAAGAATGAGCTCATTCCTACTCGAACAGTCACGGGATGGAGAGTCTACATGGATTACAAGAAGCTGAACAAGTCCACGAGGAAGGATCACTTCCCTCTTCCTTTTATTGATCAGATGCTTGACAGGTTGGCTAGGCATGAGTACAACTGTCTTCTAGATGGCTATTCGGGTTATAGTAAGATTTGCATCACTCCAGAAGATCAGGAAAAGACTATCTTCACTTGTCCATTTGGTACTTTTGCCTTTAGAAGAGTTTCTTTTAGGTTATGTTGTGCACCTGGCACATTTCAGAGATGCACGATGACCATCTTCTCTGACATGATTGGTCAGAATGTGAAGGTGTTCATGGATGATTTTTCTGTGTTCGAGGATTCTTTTGACGAGTGCTTACCAAATCTTGGCGCAATTCTTAAAAGGTGTGTTGAGACTAATCTGGTTCTCAATGGGAGAAATGTCACTTTATGGTGCAACAGGGCATCATTTCTTGGGCACAAGATCTTTAGTATAGGTCTTGAGGTGGACAAAACCAAGGTGGGGGTTATTGAAAACCTTCCTCCACCAAATTCTGTTAAGGAGATCTGCAGTTTTCTTGGTCATGCGGGTTTCTATCGGCGGTTCATCAAGGATTTTTCTAAAATCTCGAAGTCGTTCTGCAATCTACTTGAGAAAGATGTCCATTTCAAGTTTGATGATGAGTGTCTAGCTTCTTTTGAGAGCTTAAAGAAGAGCTTAATCATGGCACCTATCATAACTGCACCGGATTGGAATGAGCCTTTTGAAATGATGTGCGATGCAAGTGACTATGTAGTTGGAGCAGTTCTTGGGCAAAGGAAGAACAATATATTTTATGTGGTCTACTATGCTAGTAAGACCCTCAATGGTGCTCAACTGAACTACACTACTACTGAGAAGGAGCTATTGGCCATTGTCTATGTTTTGAGAAGTTTCAATCTTATTTGCTTGGGACGAAGGTGATATATTTCAGGGATCACGCTGTGATTCGCTATCTCATCTCGAAGAAGGACTCGAAGCCTAGATTGATTAGATGGGTTCTTTTACTTCAGGAGTTTGAGTTGGAGATCAAGGATAGGAAAGGTATTGAGAATCAAGTTATAGATCATCTCTCTCGGTTTGAAGATCCAAGTACAACCGGACAGGATAAGATATTGATAAATTAGTCTTTTCCCGACGAGTAGCTGTTAGGGGTGCAAGAAGAAGAACCGTGGTTCGCAGACATTGTGAACTATCTTGTGAGCAACATTATGCCCCCAGACTTAACTTCTGCTCAAAGGAATAAGTTTCTTCAAGAGGTGAAATGGTACATGTGGGATGAGCCATTTTTGTTTCAGCAGGTAGCTGACCAAATCATCAAGAGATGTATTCCGTACAGCGAGACGGAGGGTATTTTGCGAGACTTCTATTCAACTGTTTATGGAAGCCATTATGGTGGAGAAAAGACATTATCTCGTATCCTTCAAATAGGATTCTTTTGGCCTACATTGTTTAAGGATGTGCATCAGTTCATTTTGAAGTATGATCGTTGTCAGCATGTTGGTAATATGTCAAAGAAAAATGAGATGCTTCTTAATATGCTTCTCGAGGTTGAGGTCTTCGATGTTTGGGGAATTGACTTCATGGGGCCATTTATCTCATCGTGCAACAATCAGTATATCTTGTTGGCAGTAGATTATGTCTCAAAATGGGTGGAAGTTAAGGCTTTGCCGACAGATCATGCGAAGGTAGTGCTCAATTTTCTTCACAAGCAGATATTCACAAGATTTGGGACTCCGTGAGTCATAATCAGTGACGAGGGATCGCATTTCTGCAATCGCAAGTTCACTATTATGATGCAAAGATATAATGTGAATCATCGCATTTATACAGCCTACCATCCTCAGACTAATGGTCAAGCTGAGGTATCTAACAGAGAGATCAAGCAAATTCTGGAGAAGGTTGTATGTCTATCGAGAAAGGATTGGTCTTTGAAGCTGGATGAAGCTGTTTGGGTGTATCGAACGATATTCAAGACTCTGCTAGACATGTCACCATTTCAATTGGTTTATGATAAATGATGTCATTTGCCTGAAGAGCTAGAGCACAAGGCATATTGGGCTTTGAAGAAACTGAACCTTGATTTGACTGTAGCTGGTAAGAAAAGGATGCTTCAATTGAATGAACTTGACGAGTTCTGGCTTCAAGCGTATGAGAACAACAAAATATATAAGGAGAAAGTCAAGAGGTGGCACGATAGGGGTCTAGTGCTCAAATCATTTGTGCCGGGGCAACAAGTTCTTTTGTTCAACTCTCGTCTCCGTCTTTTTCCTGGAAAATTGAAGTCGAGATGTTCATGGTCGTATATTGTCAAAACTGTGTTTTCACATGGAGCGGTGGAAATTTTTGAGGATGATCCAGGCCAGGCATTCAAGGTAAATGGACAGCGTTTGAAGTATTACTATGGAGATACGGCAAACCGTGTGGTTATTAGTGTCGTTTTATTATCAATTTGATCTCAGAATTATACGTCAAACTAGCGATGTACACCAAGTGCTTCTTGGGAGGCAACCCAAGCTTGTTATATATTAGTAGGAAAAAAAAGAATATAGAAGGAAGAAAACACAAAAAAATAGGGGATTTTTTTTCCAGGAGCACGGTGCGCCCGCGCTGGAAAGCGGGGCGGCCGCGATGAAACAACAGAAACACGGCACGCCCGCGCTGGGAAGCGGGGCGGCCGTGCTGAAACTACAGAACCACGGCGCGCCCGTTCTCCCAAGCCAGGCGGCCGCGCTGAGCCCCAGAAAAAGAAAAAAATATATAAAACCAAAAAATTAGAAAAAAAATATGCACATAGCGGTTTATACCCATTTTATTATCCTCGATTTACTCCCTAATTTTCCCATATTCCCACTACTTCCACTAACCCACAGTCACTACCCCACAAACCTAATCTAATTATAATTCTCTATATATACATGCACCTATATACATCCATCTCCATTACTTTTATTCTCTCAAACCCTAAATCTCTCTACACACCTCACTTATCTCACTTAATCAATTCCAAGGGAACCAAAGAGAGCCCGTACTCAAGGAAGCAGCAGCACTAACCCCGCCTCTACCGATACTTCGAGTGTTGGGGGTACGAGGCCAGGATTTGTTACTCCAGAGGCTGAAACAGAGTACACAAGGTTGTTGTTTAAGCAGATAGCGAAAGAGAGGGGTTTTCTACCTTCGGGTTAGGATGGTACGCTTCTCGAGATGATCTTGGAGATGGCTTGGGTTTCATTTTGTGAGGAACCCACGGTTGTGCCTATGAGTATCGTTCGCGGGTTCTATGCGAATGCAAAACTGAGAAGAATGGGTATTCGTTGGTGCGTGGTTTGACAGTGGAATACACCCCGGAGGCTATTCGCGGGGTTGTCAACCAACCTGTGAGGAAGCCAACTCAGGAGGAGTGTGTTAATAATACGGGGAAGGACTTTGATTTGGATTTTCTTATGGCTACTTTGTGTATCCCGAATACACATTGGAAATTCAAGAAGGGATCGAACGGGTATCTCAATTTCCTTGCTTCATGCATGAACAGGTTTTCTCGTACTTGGAATGCTTTTAATTGTGCGAATATCATGCCTTCTTCTCAATGTGCATGATGTGACTATGGATTGTGCGAAGTTTTTATGGGGGATTTTACATGGAGATTATATGGATCTCGGTTCTTTTATTCATCAGGGTATTTTGCGGTTTTTGCGTGGAAGCACTACAGGGTCTATCCCTTATGCCTCGACTGTGACCAAGATTTGTGTTGCGATCGGTGTTCATTTACCCGCACACGAGCAGTTTCATTTATCGAGTGCCCCCATCGACAGTTCTACGATCTTAAGCATGCAAGAGTGGTATGGTGGGAAGGCTGATGAGAATGGACTTGGGTACACCTATGAACATTTGGCGAGTGGCCATCCAGCCGATCAGACGTATGCTGGTGGTTCGAATCAGGCACGCAGAGCAGCGTGGAGACATCAAATTGGTGAGGCTAGTTCTTTTCAATAGCGGCAGCAGGAGGCAGAGGATAGTGTTGGTTTAGGCCCGACGCAGTATAGGCATTTGACGAGGCAGATGATGTGATGTATGAGTCGCAGAGCAGGTTTGCACAAGATCTTACTCAGGCATTGGGTACAGCTTTTCGAGCCACGAGGGTGGACATACAGTGGCCAGTTTTGGGAGAAGATTCTATGTACCCGCCTCCTGACACTCCACCCGCGGAGGGTGATGATCATTCTTCTTCTGAGTAGGTATGCCTTGATTCCTTGCTATTACCTTCACTGAGGACAGTGAAATTTTTAAGTTTTGGGGTGATAGTTAAGGAATATTTATGTGTGAGTCCATATAGTTGCATATTCACGATAGTTTAGTTTATATAGTTCGCATATTTGTCATATAGTTATTTGTTTTTATTTTTGATTTGTGTATTTGTTATCATGTTAGTATATTGCATATAGTTGCGATAACGACTCGTATATTTTTCTTATTTAAATGTGTAGTTATTGAATAATTAAATAAATAAAATATGTGTATGGGTTCTGTCAGCTGGATATTATTTTGTCATTAATTATGTGTGTTCATTGGTGTTCGAGTATCATTTATGTGATTCGTTGTGAAGCTGAGTTATTTTGTTTTTATATTTAAAGGTGATTTTATTTAAGATTTATATTCATAAATACTTGGGTTATCTCTTAAATTATTTTTATTGCTTTATAATTTTATTTATTATTTTTGGGATTTTATAAAATTAAGAAATCAATATTTCATTAATTATTTACCCTTAAATGATTTTCCGACTGCAGTTATTTGTAAAATCAATATTAAATCCAGAAATGCTTCAAAAATTACGAAAATTATATTTTAATAAATTTAGAATATTTCTATAATTTTAAAATTATTTTGGAAATTTTTGGGAATAAATTCACCCGCGCGTTCATTCGTTAAATCGTTTGCTTGTTATTCATATGGTGGTACTGTTGGGCAATTGATTGCTCGCCCTTGCAGAATGTTTTGAATATATGTATTGCAGATGCTTAAAAAATTCTTTCGTCGTAGTCAGGGCAGAGCTCCAGTTCCTTCCGTACCAGGCTTCTCTGAGGTAGCTGTGTTGGACCAAAGATGGTCTGTTGAGTTGCTGTATTAAGTTAGTTGCGTCAGGATGGTTTGTTATAAGTTAGTCTTGTAATAGTTGTACCCTAAATCATACTTAAACCTGGAAAAGGTCTTGGTAAAAGGGGTCGTGATTATGTATTATTAATGATTTGTATTATATTATGTTGTTATTATTGTTGTTGGTGACGTCAACTCCTGACCCCGGGGTTGAGGTCGTCACAGTTGGTATCAGAGCTACAGGTTTGAGTCCCTGATTTAGGTTAGGAGTAGAGTCAAAGGAGTGTAGGAAGGTTTACATAAATTTTTGAGTCAGCAACTCAATCAGAGGAGCGAGTCTAAGAGCTCAGTCGAGGGTTTTGTAGGTGTAACACTGACGTCTATTGAGAATTGGCTGGAACTGCCCTAGTTTTAGTATGTCTCCCTAGTATATATATCGTTGGTAGTGCCCGATAGAGGTTTTAGATATCCCTCTCGAGAAAATGAGTCTGATCGCGAGAATTCAGCTTTTGAGCGGATCCCTGATGTGTCAGCTGAAGAGACACCAATGTTATTCCTAAATATCATATTTTTCTATGTCAAGTGATGTTGTTGGACCGGGTGTGCGACCTCGGTGAGTGAAGATTGAATGCTAGTAGTCAGTGGCTGCTATGACAGCCAGGTCTTATGGTGTATGTGGATCAGTACCGTTGTTTATATCTTCAACCCTTTCCCGCATTTCTTGATACGTACTTTGTTCCACAGTAATTGTTTACTGTCTAATAAGTTGCTTATTTTCCTGTAAAAAAGTCAAGGCTCGAATTAAGCAACTTAAGGTTTTGTTGATCTTATCGTAAATCAGATCTCCTCTTCCTATTTGTGTATTTTCTATCTAAACATTGTTTCTTCCCTCGGTGATTCTATCAGTTGATTGGGGCAGACAATGCATATGATTTGACTATTTGTCTGTGTGACAGAGGGTCTGGTGGGACACCACCGAATTATGTGTTGTAACCGTATGGTACTAAGACTGGACATCTTATGTACTTGTATGGTTGTTCTCAGTCGTATTTATATTTTCTTCACTTTTCCTCCCTGTGTCATTAATCCCTTGAGTTTGAAATTCCGTTTGATATTCCATGGCAATGAATTTGTCACTAACTTTTGTAACCAGACAGTCCAGGTTATTGAAAGTAAAGAACAGATGACTGTCAGGAGGAATAGAAGTTTTACATCCGGTTGCTACTTCATAAATGAAGATAGCAGAGATTATTGAGGATTCAATAGTGAAGGTTGTAGCTTTAGGAAAGTTAACGCAGCGGGGGAGAGGTTGTTGAAACTTGGACATGTGGGATCAATAGAGTCCAGAGCTCTCTATGTTTGACTCGGTTTACTATATGCTTTTTGTAGTTGATGACTAACTTAACCAGCCAGTTGTGCAGTATATCGGATTAATAAGTGTTCCAATTAGGTGGTGGGGGGACATTAATCAATTGTTGTTATATTGAGAAATTATACTATGTTGTCCAGTATCTTTATATTCCAGTTTTCCTGCACTGTTGTTGATTTTGCTACTGTCATTGTTGCTATTGTTGCTAGTATTGTTAATCTAGATATCTTTTATAAATGGATCCTGATAATAAAGACCTGGGTGTTTTGATTGGGCAGCATCTTCCTGACACAGGTGCACCGTATGAACAGTGATATTTTCTCTTATGTATTGCAGCTATATTTTTTTAATAAAATTCCTGTTATATTTCAGAAAAAGGCCACCCAAGAAAGCTACCCAATCAAAAGAAAATAGTAGTAGTTTTGCTAAGGGTCCAGCTATAAATGAAATTCTAGATTTGTTGCACCAGTAGCAGCAACAACAGTTGCAGTTAATTCAACAGATTCAGCAACAACAACATCAACAAAGAAGGCCAACCCAAGCTATTAGTTTTAAATCCTTTCAGTCTGTTAAGGCCCCAGAGTTTAAGGGCGACGTGGACCATGTTGTTTCCAGAAATTGGCTTAAGAAAATGGAAAAGGCATTTACCCTCACGCAAGTAAGTGACGATGTCACACCCCGAACATTATAACAAAAACCAACAACTTATATATAAATATTACAACTGAGTACGATTACATAAATATCCAAGATCGCTTGGTTTAAAGTTTGAACAGCCCATCACTAACTACTATTACAATAGTACAATATCATCGTTCCTCACTCAATAGCATGGCGATTCTACCTGAGCTCTCACATAGTTCTCAGCAACTCCATTGGTAGACTTACGAGCAGTTTGCTTCATCCTAACCATATTTGCTAGCTGAAATGACATGGGTGAATAGCAAGAAGTGAGCAAAATGCTCAGCAAGTCCATAAAGGAACTGGATAACAATATCTCAAATTATGATTTAAAGGTAAATAGAAGGCATCAATTATAAAACATTTGAAATCAACTCTCCCCTCAAAAATCATTTTATGATGCTACGGATTACAGCCGGTGATCAACCACGAAGTAATCCCGAACCTCGCTGGGTTCTAAACAATTTGGGTGGGATCCTTAGGAATCTTTTAAGCTTAATATAACAAATGTGTAAAGGACATGCGCCTTAGTCCAGATCCACTAATCTCAAGAAAATATTCTTTTGTAAAATACATCTTTTGCAATATTTCTCATTTTTAAAATTGATGCCAATAATCATCTTTTAAAAACAAGTATTTAGAGAAATCAATTCTCAAGGTATTCTTAGATCATAACATATAGAATGAAATTTATGGGATTTGAATAATAAGGTTTATCTCAAAATGAGCTAGTGTCAAAATAAGGAATTATCGCAACATACTATTTAACAAGGATTCATGGTATCATGGCAATTGATAAATAAACATAGCATGGATAGTTCAAGAATAAGATTGACTATGGTAAGGTAATGATCATAAGTTTTAATATAAACAAGGGTATTAGAACAAGTGTAATCAATTCTTAGGAAAACATTGGTATAAGTTAGAGTGAAAGTACTTGCCTTATAGCGCTTACAGTATTCTCACAAGAACTTACTTCACGTCACCTAACTTAGCTTTTCCTTTTCTACAACTCACGTCCTTGCCTTTTGAATCTACACTAATAATTGACACTACTTCAGTATCTTTTATAATCATCTCGACGTTCACCCTGAACACCTAACACTAATCTACCATTTCGATACTTTTATACTTAACCAACATAAATAATCACATAACACAACTCATATCATATAAGATAATACGACATTGTTTATATATAATAAATTGTTTATATATACTAACATGTATGCATACAAGTCCCTATACATTTGATGACTCAAGTCATTTACTAACACATAGGCCACATAGTTTATACATATCAATTATGTGCCTCTTTCACGATCAACTAACTGCACATTTAACCACCATTCTAATTACTTATACAAGTTCCACTTAGCATTAAAAAATGAACTTTGATTTGAATATCCTCTTAATTCAAATTAAACTATCAAACAAATCAATTCCACAATCATCTTGATCAAACAATCATGTACAATTATTTAAATCGGCTTAAATAATTTATAAAACCCAAAATTTTATATCGTGCACACTTTACTAAAATATTTTAGTAAATCGAAAATAATCAACTTGACACGAAATATTTCAGGCTTCCTTATGAATATAATCCCAAACCGATATAAAAATTTCATTTCGAAATTATTTTATTTAGACCAAAAAATGAACTGATTAAACTATAAACAAAACACAGAAATTTCTGCTCTACGCAGACTTGAGTAAAACATGCATAACGTTTTACTTGTTGAATCAAAAGACACAAAGTTTTCGTGTGCATAAACTAGATTCCAGGTAGCACATAATCACAGAAGACTTAGAATGAAAATAAGACACATAACAGGACCAAAAAAGAGCTAGAAACAGGGCACGCAAAAATAAAACTACTCGTGATTACATTTACTAATACTGAATGAAATTTTAACTTAATTACAACCATAACTTAAGAAAATCACCTAATACTTAACATGCACTTACACATATAATATTATCATTTAACTAGAATTTAGTTTGATATATCATCTACAATTTAATCAATTTTTGAATTAAACCTTTAAAATTTGAATCAAAATGTACACAAATAAAGCCAAATTTCGACCACACATAACTCGTTCGTTTTAAATCCGACTGACATAATTCAAGAGCCTATTCCATCTATTTTTTTGCAAGGAATTTAAATATGTAATTATTTTTAAGATCCTAATTTAATTGATCCCTGAACGAATTGACTAAAAGCAGCAGTTAAAAAAATATCCACTTATTACTATCATCATCTAATTGACCCACAAATTATGACATGCAACCATCTATGTCAACATGCATCAATGATGAACCACATGCAATTCAAATCATCAACATGCATCAAGAATCAATGGCAGGCAAACACACACAAGATTAAAAGAAGTCTTATAGCATGAAATCATGCATCAACATCATTTAAACTCATGCCAAAAGATTAGCATAAAACACATGCTTACACACTGAATTTCATGAAGCTCCAAGAACAAAAAATGAAGATAATCCAATTATCTTTCCAGAAAAATAAAAATCAAAGCATTCCGATATATAACGAATTGGATACAATATTTACAAAACTTTGAAAACTACTTACCACTAACATTCATCTCAAGTACACACCAATATTTCAATTAATATCAAAACATCATCTTAAACATTCAAGAACATTCCCTCGGCTCTCATATTGATCATGGCCGAGAGGGGGTTGAAGCTTGGTGATGCCTTCATAGGATTTTCACCATGTTTTGACCTCCATATTTCATATGCTACATATCTAACATCTCTTTTTAGGTTCACCTCACGAAATTTAATTGTTCTTGGATAAACTCAAAAGTGGGTTTCTAAAAAAAATAAAAATCAGTTACATGGAAGCTATGGAGGAGTAGAGCTTTGCAAAATATGAAGTTTAATGGTGAGAGATTGAAATTTGGATATGTTTTGGCATTTGCATGCAAGAGAGAGAGAGAGAAGTTTGGGAGGGGGAGAGAGTTCGAAGAGAGAGAAAAGAGAAAAGAAAAGAGAAAGAAAGAGTGATCCAAGAGGAAGAAGAGAGTGGGGAGGGAAGGAAGGACGAGTGGGTTTATTTATAAGTGAGTGGATGGGCAAAATGGTCATTTGCCAACTAATTCTAGAAACTTGTTTTTTTTCTATTTTTTATTCAAAAATCAATAAATCTCTCTTTTGTAAAATATAAAACATCTTTATAAAATCAGAAAATGTCACAAATCCTATTTTTAAATAAATAGAATGAAATTATCTCTTCTCCCATATTTTTAAAATAATTTTTGAGCGAACAGTTTATTTTATATGAATTCTACAAGATCAGCGGTCAATAAGTAAAATAGTGATCTTAAAATCATTTTAAAATGCAAGACGACCAAAGTAAAATACTCATATATTTTTAGAATGTTTATAATATCATTCTAGAGATATAAAAATAAGAATCATGATTTTATCATGTACAATAATTTTATAAAAAAAATTTAAAGATCATTAAAACTATGATTTTCACATAATAATTTATTTTTAATAAATCAAACAATTTCACTTACACAACAAACACGTACATGACATGTAAACATATAATTTTAAATTTAGAACACATTCTTCACTCAAGAAGTATTATTCAATTAATTTCTCCTTTATTTAACCATTTAACCATTTTTCATTTTTACGATATAATCATAAAACACATATTGACAAAATTTTGATTCACATAACAATCACACTATATCGTAACTCACTTAGTGACTCGTCAAATTGGAATAAAATATATTTAAATATTATTCCCTAGTTCACAAAATTTCACATAAACCACACAATCCATAAAAATACTAATAATATGATACGCGAATTTTCCGAATGTTACATCCTACCCCCCTTAAAAGGATTCTGTCCTCAGAATCAAACTTAAGTACACGTATAAGGATACTGGCTAAGCGTTTTGCTTTCAAGTTCCCAGGTCGATGTTTCGACTCTGAAATTTCTCTGTCAATCTCATCATCCCACTCGCTTATCCTTTACACTATTTCTTACTGGTCTTAGTATTTCTACCGATTGTTCTACTCATACTTTCCTATAACATTTAGGCTAATTATCTAAGGATTTACATTTCCTTACATGGTTAACAATCGAAGCTATACCAGTTAAGAAAAATACACATTATACTATGAATACCGTATTGTCATGGATACAATAATAGCCTAAGCTATTTCTTAAGCGCTCCAAGGTCTCGATCGATTTCTAACGTACTAAAACCTCGTATAATGGTACGATTATACCTCTCATGTATTTCTTTTGGAGATAAGGGAGATGAAATATATAAGATCAGATTTTGCACAAAGTCTGGATTCAAAATTTTTTGATGGAAATGAATGGTTATAGAGCAACGCAAGAAAATCACTAAATCAGCTTTAAAAGAAAAATGGATAGAAATTGATATACTGCGAACAACCATATTGGTACTTAAGATGGCCAGTCTTAGTACAATATAGTCCACAACACATAATTAGGTGGCATCCCACAAACCCTTTTGTCACACAGACAAGTAGTCACATCATATGTGTCATTCTTCTCATTCAAATGGTAGAAATTTTTAGGAAACAATGGTGTAAAAAGAGAGAGAGAGTTAGTAGTATAAAACAAATCCATACTACTTTGGAAATCAATAGAACTATCACTTCTCATAGACTTCTCTACTCTTTTTCATATAACATTCACATGTTTATCGCTTCACGTCCCGGAAGCCAATACTATATCCATATCAATATAATCTTTGCCATCAGATACAACATCTCCTTGTATCAATCATAAAGATTTACCAAGACAAAAATTTCGATCTTTATACCCGTTTCACTTTATTCACACTATAATATTATTAAACATTCTTTTCTCGCAATACACTTATAGATTACGATATATCTAAGTTCATTTGAGGATTATAGTGCTTCTCTATCATGCAGAGCTCCATTAAAGTGACATACTCGTGTCTACTTACTAACATCAATCTTCTACTAATGAGGAATGTTCGTTCCCGATTGTCTTCAAACCGAAGCGCCAATTTTTCTCATGTCTTTCACTAACTAAATCGTTCTTCTTCATGCAAACGGTAACGATAATTCGTATGCATCTTGGTGCCTAAGCACTCCTAAGACTTATTTCAAGCTCTTGAGTTAAATCTGGGATCTTGACTAGATACAGCCGATGTTGAAATCTCATGACGCGATTCCATCTTGTTCAAATACAAATGAACCAATTGGTCAGGTAAGAACCCTTCATTAGTCGAAAGAAAATTGCTGACGGGGTTAATCTATCTCTTGTTACTCAACTACATACTGATTAGCTCTTGTTCTTGTAAAATATACCATGTATTCCATTATGAGCTGTTCCCATTTTCATTAAAAAAATGTTTTTAAGAAAATTATTTGATCAAAGACAGTGAAGGAGTTCTAGTTTTGAAAACTTTGAAAAAAGGTAACTTAACTCGATTAAAACCTATTTATATTTAATTAACTATCAATCAATATAATTAATCAATTAATTCAACTTAATTGATCAATTCCATCAATTAAATAATTAACTAAATTAAATCTGAGTTAATCAAACTAAGTTGGGTTTTTAGGAAAAATATTTCTGAAAATGAGATATCAAGAAATCCTCTTTTTAAACTGGGAACAGTATATTACATAATACTAGGAAGGCTTGCTTCTTTATTTTTGAAAACCTGGTAAAAAAAATTGGGCAGCACCTCCTTCGTATTATCGCTTACCAATCGGCGCAAAACCGACACAAGTAATCTAATTTAATCAGGGCATGTATCACATATAGGTTCGAAACCATACACCCTAACAAATCAACTCTTAACACTCAATTATTAGTTCATCGAGATGTTTGGTCTTAGTTCAACTCAAAAGTCATGTACACTAAACCTCATTCTTTGACACATCAATCTTAGGGTTCCAAATGCGAGAAGAAAAATCTTAGCGAAACTTTATCATCTTTTTGAATCATTATCTCATCTCTTTAAATTTCCCTTTTACGTATCGTTTCTTGTTCTGGACATCTTTCAATCTTCTTTAACAATTTTGGATAAAATATCTTATCGATCATGATTCTGTTGATTCTGGCACACGTATCTCTATCTCCACTTTTCATATTTTTTCGATGGTGTAGTCATTGTACTCAATCTGTTTTATTCCTTGATATCTTGTACTAAGCTCTTTCTGGGAGGAACTAATACTTCAACTTCCGTGATACGTTCACGTTTTCATACTTTAAATGCGAATACCGATGTCGTTCATTCTAAATCGTAAGTTAGGTACTCTTGCTCATGAAATTTCAACTATCTGGAATTATATGCGGTGATTTTATCGTGTTGTATCAATGTACCTTCTAAGTCCTTGTGAGTGACTCCTTGGAATTTACAACATTACCTTTGTCATCTGGCAAGACTGAATACTAGTTTACTTATTAACCTTTCTTTCAACTCTCAAAATTTTCCATGTGCTTATTATCTTACTCAGACTTCCTCATCCTTTCTTGTTAGCTTCGTTAGCGGTGTACACGTCTTTAAAACATCTTGAACGAATGCTCTATAATAATCAACTGATACCATAAGGCTTTGACTTCAATTGATGTCTTTGTTTTTTCACAGTTTATTATTGCTTCAATATTCATATAATCTATCTTGATTCCTTCACCACCGACCACGTGCTCGAGAAATTGTATTCTGTGAACCGAAACTCAGAATTTGAGAAATTTACATATTACTTCTCCTTTGTCAGAATATCGAAAGTTATCCTTTAGCACTCTTCCTCTTTGGCATAGAGTTTAGTAAGATATCATTAATGAAGGTAGTTGGGAATTATCCGTGTATTTCTTGATAACCCTATTCATAAGACTCACGAAGGCTTACTCGTCATTCCAACAGACATAACCAAAATTTATAGTGTCTACACGTGTGCAAACACCATTTTGAAATATCTTTTATATTGACCTTTAGATGATGGTAGGTTAATTTTGGAGAAACGGGGTACCCTTATTAAATGATCAAACAGGTCATTAATCCTTGGTGATAGATAATTTTTATTTATCATCAACTTATAGGGCTCTCTATGATCAATGTAAACTCTCGTACTTCCATCCTTTTTTCTTCACAACAACACTGGTGGTCCCCTAAGAATACGCTCGGCTTTGTTACTTCCTCGTCTAGTAGTCCTTGCAACTAAATTGCTAACACTTTTATTTTTATGGGTGCCATTTGGTACGATGCCCTTGAAATTAGATCCATTTAAGGTGTCAAGTAATATCAAACTCAACTTCTTTATCTAGAGGTAGTCCAGGTATTTAGCGGGGAAAACACCTGAAAACTCGTTAATTACTAGAATCTCTTTAGTATGTTTTGATCACGACTATCCATTAGAAAGTTAATAAGAAAACACTTGATTTGTATTATGAAAACAATTTTATAAGAATGGTGAAGGATTTCCTGTATAATATTGACCCAAGATATGTAAAAGCATTCGGAGAAAATCCTAGTATTTTCGTTCAAAAATATTTCAAAAAGGTAGGTATAATGGTTATAAGGGTACTTATAACATTTATAGAACAGTTTGACGATGAATCAGGGTTTTAGGCTATTATGGAAATCAAAATACAGAATTTAAAAAAAACAGGATTTGAAACAGTAATCAGGGTTCATTGATAACAAAAAAGGATAGTCATGATAGTCGTTTACCTTGGAGACACTTTCCAACTCTTCACGCTTTGCTCCCTTTTTCTTTTCCCTTCTTTAATAAGATCTCTTATTCTCCAATGTTTATCGTTGCTTATTAAACGTTTGACTACAGGATGTCTGCGGCATAAGAAGTTAACTTGGTCTCTCGTTACTTCTTCTACCTAGTATCCTTCTTCTCAGAATCGACTTTTACTAACTCGATGGAATTTGACTATTAGTTTTCACGCTCATATTCCTTATTTTCAATTTCAAAGCTTAAATTTCCTCCATTATGTGTGTATCGTGGAAGGCACTTTTCCCAAGAACAATCTTGTGAACTTCCCTTAAGCAACTGTCGTCTCTATATTCGATAATGGTTAGTTTCCCTTCAGCAACTTTTATTCCCTGACATTCTTCTTTCTTAACCAACATATCAGCTTAAAACTTCGTCTTGAACGGTATTCGTTATTACTGCTTCAGCTGCTGCTACAGTGTTGGGTTAGCGGTTTACTGTTGAAGGAGGGCTAAAAATTATATGATAACTGGGTATATGGGTCAGTGTTTCTTCTAGGAGGCATGGTTCTTGTGATATACAAGCAATTTTTTTAGTAATTAGCTAAACTTGGTTTGGAATTAATTTATACGTACTGATGTGTTAAAAGGAAAATTTTTAATCAAATAATTTCATCAGTACGTCGACGCGGCACTTTACTATATAATTTGTTTGCAATATCATAGGTTTAGAACAAGGCAATTGGAATGAACGGATAGCTCTTGGTAAAAAAATAGTAACTGGGTATATATATATATATAAGTTTTAATCAGGTCGAGATTTAATTTTTGGAAAAGAACGGTATCCGTGTTATCTATTACAACCATATAATCACTTTCAATTTGAGAACAAGGGGTGCATTCAAAAAAAATCCCTTCAACAGTAGCAGTTCCATATGAACCCGTACTTGATGATCGTCCATACCATTTTTGACTGCGACTCGCCTTCATAAAGACATTAAAATTTGAAGAAAAGTGGTTGCTACTCTTGCGGTACATCCGGCCTTCTTATTCACTGTACACCAGGCCAAATTGGATAATCTTATTATTTACCTATGCATCAAAGCTTAATTCAACCCTACTAAGAGGAAAAACTACGCGACAAAAATCAGTGTCTCGATCAATCAGTGGCACAACCTCAATCATCTCTTCAGTAGTGAATTCCTTTACCGCATGGATCCCCCTTCGTTTTAGATCCAAATTATTCTCCCTAGTTACTGGTCCTATAATCCTTATGTCAAATAACTTTATCAGCTTCAGAATCCTCTTATATGGAATCATCCAAGGAATCATACGAAGATCCATTTGAATCTCTCTTGCCAAAGTCTGCGGAAGTCTCATCTTAAACCAATTCCAGGTATCAAAAGATTTGGGGTGGTACGGTTAATATTTGGCGGTTATCGACTCATCCATCCTAGTGTCCGAAAAGTAATGATACTATTGTATGTAGTATGCGTGATGTGATAAAGTTACCTTAAGTCTAACGCCATCCTAACTTAGAAATCAAGACTATATCCGATAATCTCATCTCAAACTCTATGTGAGTTTTAGCAATGCTTAGCAGGTTAATGTAGGTTGGTTTGATAATACCAAGCTGTTGATTATCCGTATACTTCTCATCTAGTCGCTTCATCAGCCGGTCGTATTTGCCTTGAAGCCTATCAAACTCGAGCCTCAAATCAGCATACACGGAGAAAGCAATGGTATCAGATTGTGTGGAAGTCGAGAACGAATACTCTCGTTGTTGTTACGACCGGTATTTTATGTAATATTATTTGTGGATTGGGTATAATATTAAAGTCAAATGAAAATATATTCAATGATTGTACGCTAGTGTGAGTGAAAGTTTCTGCATTATAAATTTGCTTTGTGTAGTATATGATTTTTCAAAGCAAGAGTTTATTTAATTTCTTTATTTTTGATTTATATGGAATATTCTAAGCTTTGGAAAAATTTTCTTTTAAAAGGTATTTTGTTCACAAATTTTGAAAATGATTTTATAAAGTCTCTAAAAATCCAAGCTATTTTATGATATAAATTCTATAATTTTTGAACTTGTATTTTATTTTATAAAAATAAATCTTTATAAATTTTATTTGTTATAATTAGCAAATTACATGGCTACCCTTGCATGCAAATACTCTTCCAATTCAACTAAGGGGCAAGGAAGACATTTCCAACCCCACTCACTTTCATTCTACTAACCAAATTACCCCTTTACCCTTGCATGCAAATCTACCTAACTATATTGGAAGGTTACTCTTGTAAAATCTCAAATCCACTCACTTTTGGCCAAATAAAAACCAAACTAACATGATTATTACTCCACATTCACCCCACCATTTCCACACTCCTCCTTTCCTCCCCCTCCTCTCGGTTCTTCCCCCTCCCCTCTCGGCAATTCCCAAAAACCGAGCCCCCATCCCCTTCTTTCTTCATTTCTCACTCAAACAATAATCCTATTATCAAGTAATCCTACTCCCTACATGTTGTTCTTGTATATCTTAAGAGTTTATAGTAGAAAAACTTATGTGTTGACCTTGCATGGTAGTGTTTTGTTAAAACTCCAAGTGAATATCCTTGATTCTTGTGAATTCAAGGCTTTCACCATGAGTTATAGTAGCAAAGGGTTGAGAATGGCTAGACATGAGTATGCTACACTCATGCAATTGTTGTTTTCACCCTAATCCATTCGGCCATGACTTGATAGGAGCCGAATGGATGGTGTTTTGGTTGTCATGTTCCACTTTATGTGTTTTTGTGATGATAACATGAAAATCTTAGTGAAGTCTTGATAAAACTATTTGCATTCTAAGTGATCATCTAGGTATATCTTATGCTAGGCTTGCATGTCAATTTTATGATAGAACATATGTAGAAAATGTGTTATTTTGGTTTGAAAAACCCGAAGGCATGCATGTATGTGGATTTCTCTTAGAATGTTGTAAGATTTTGATCATTTGGAAAGATTTTGTTAGTGAGCCTTAATTTCAGTAGGAATAATATGTTAATATTGATTTATGCTTCTTGTTTTATGGTAATAATTCGTGGTTATCTTTTATAAAAAAAATATATATCTTGTTGTTTCAAAAGCATGAAGATTTGTGATTTGTGAAGTGTAGTCTCTTTTGTTTTGCCATAATTGTACCTTAGGTAAGGATGATCTCACCACGGTTATTTTGAGAATAAGGGAGTTAGTTCAGTAGAATGCCATGTATAAGTCTTGGTTTAAGTATCTAGTTGTTGTTAGTTGAGTTTGTCAAGTCAAAACCTTGGAAAATGAGAGTTATAGTTTCTGCAGAAAAATCAGTATAGCACCCTGAGGTTTAGAGTGAGTTTTGACCATGTCATTTGTGTGCACTTTGAGGCCCAAGCTACCAGAAGTTAGTATTGGGAGTATATAAAAGGTTTTAGGAGTTGGTTGGAGGTTTGCATGTCATTTGGTTAGGTACACAAGTAGAATCACAAAATCTGTCCAGCATCTGTCCAGCAGGGGACAGTTTTGTTGCAACTTAGAAATAGGGAGATTTGACCATGTCATGGGTAGGCCCTCATTAGGCCCAATTGAGCCTTAGTTAGAGGGTATGTCAGAGAAGTTTTTCCAACCATAGTTCATAGGATATGAGCTAGAACCATGTGTCACAAGTTAATTCAAGTCAGGGCATTTTCTGCCCAGAAAAACAGGGGAACCTTGGACTTTTAGCTTAGGCCCAAGAAGGCCCAAGCCAGGCCCTTGAGCCACATCAAGTTTGTGAGATGCCCTTAGGTCAGGAGAGTCTTGTGTAAAAGGTTTAAAGGAAAACGTGTAGTTTAAGAGTGTCTAATGTACTCAAGAAACCATAGTTGTCATTCTGAAATTTGCACCAGTGAGCACTATCACTTATCACATAGTTTTAGAACACTTAGAAGTGAGTATTAGGTCGACCACCATAGTTGTAAGAGAGTATAAGGTCAGTAGAGCAAAAGGCACAAGTGAGGGTCAATAGGTTTTGGATAATTTAGGAAAGGCACATCGAGTTAAGAAGCCAAAATTAGAAAACCTTGTCTAGTTTAGCGACCAAGTGACTTAAGTTGTGAGTCGAGATCATCCAAGCCTAGTGTTGCATTATGGTATATATGGTGTTATTTGGTGTTAATATATGATATGTGAATATGTTGCTATGTGTGTGCAATTATAATTTAAAGGAGAATATAAATTAAGTGCATATAGGCCTAAGTGCCATCCGTGTTTAATTTCGAGTTGTAAATAGGTTAAGTTGGTGAGAATATATTATAATGAGGATTATTATTATTTATGTAGGATCTCGAGACGAGGGAAAACTTGCCATAAAAGTCGAGTGAAGCTCCAGTTGCTCCTACCAGTCAGACCAGACCAGCCTATCTCAAGGCAAGTGATTCAACTTGACCTTCATATTTACTATAAACAGTTCATATTTATCGATGCAATTATCCTGAGTCATTATGATATGTTTAAATCAAGCGTATCTCTCGCTTATCTTTGAATTACATAGAGATGCCATGAACCCTCAAGTATGTATTGCAAGTAGTTCAAAAGTCTCTTCATGATAGTTAAATGCCATGATAAAATAAAGAGTTGTTATATTACTTGATTGATCCTTTTGATTAACATGATGATGATTCCTAAGTATTGATATCTCATCCTGATACTTGAACCCCTATAGAACCTTACCTTGAACTTTGATAGACAGAAACTTACCAACCTGATTCCTCATTGATTGATACCCTCTTTCCTATCCTAAAGCTTGACAATTCTGATATATACATTCATCCTGAGTTAGAGATCATTACCTTAACACCCATAGTATTCGTGAAGCTTATCTTCTTAATGATCCAACACCTGTACCTTGACGAGAAACCATTGCTTTAAGCCCAGTTTGGCATTACCCCTTCATATTATCCATTAGTCTCACCATATTTTCCTGTCCAAGTTTTGACATATGAAAACCTTTTGGTTACCCTAATAGAGTAAAGTTTTGTGAACCATGGCCCTGAGATTTAGTACCATATTTCCCGTGTTTCGAGTTGATCTATATTCCCTTAATAAAAATGTGTACTGTTAAAAGAGATTTTGTTACAATTCGGCATCAGCTTTTGAAATAAATAAAATATGGGTTTTCAGTCCCAAAGGGGGATAAATGTTTTCTTGAATAGTGGATCTGGACTGAGATGCGAGTCCTTTCCACACTTATATTAGGCTTAAAAGTTGCCTAGGGATTCCCGTTAATGTTTTAGAACCCAGCGAGGTTCGGGATTACTTCGCGGCTGATCACCGACTGTAATCCGTAGCGTCACAAAATGATTTTGATTAAGACATGATTTTTTTTAAAATTGTTTTGATACAAGCAAAATGATGCCATCTCACATAGTTTTATCTCTCGTTATCATTAGTTATGTCTTTCCATTGGCATTCTTAAAAGTATATCTCGATTTATGTTTTGTGTTGTGTTGTTAGCACTTGTTGAGCATTCGGCTCACTTCTTGCTTTACCCTGATATTACAGCTAGCAGCTATGGTTAGATTCAAGTAGACTGCCCGTAAGACCTGTGATGCTGATGCTTATGTTCGAGCACAGGTAGAATAAGTAATAATAGTTGTGTGAGGACTCGGTATTTGTATTCAGATGTAATAGTTGGTAGTGTTGGGCTGTTCCAAACCCTAAACTGTAAGATCTTGGATTTGGTTGTGTATTCTTCATTAAAATGATGTAATAGCTATATTTATTTTGCTGTTTAAGTTGGGGGTGTGACAGGTTTTGGTATCAGAGCTACGGTTTAGAGTCCCTGGACAGCCCAAATAGGTTATAGGATTTATGTGTAGGTTATAGATATTATGCGAGAGAGTAGGTTAAGTAAATTATTATTAATACTCCTCTTATTGGTTGTCAGCAAAGGGCGCATTCCTCGTCATCCTCTGGGTCGGACGACACTATTGCTTTCTCCGTGTATGCTGAGTTAAGGCGCGAGTTCGACATGCTTCAGGGCAAGTACGACCGACTGATAGACCGACTGAAGAACGTGTATCCGGATAACCGAAACTACGAAGGGAAGCCCAAGGAGCAGATGACTGCGAGACTTGAGACCTTGGTTCAGTACGTCAACACTAAGCTTGAGGAGATGCCAGCGCACCGGGACCGTACCAGCCAGTATGTCATTCAGATGGTGGCGGATGAGCTCCAGAGCATTGTGAAGACGCTTCGAGAGGAAAAGACTACCAAGCCCCATTCAGATGGAGTGGAGCCTTAGTTCTTTCCATTTACCTTTCATGTTGTTGTACTATCAGACTCTATGGAATCCCCAGTTATTTCCGTTTTTCCTTTAAATAAGCCTGTTATTCCTAGAATCAGACTATGTCCCAATCCTATGTACTGTGACCTTTAAAATTTCAATAATTATGTGCTATTGTTCCATTTGATCTCAACTGTTATTTTATGTTTTTATCATCATATCTGCTTAATTTGGAAACTTGACCCCATATGAAAATGAGAATGCCATGCGATACCCTCGAATCATTTTATCATTCATATCTGTTTTGACACAACTCTTATTTCAGGATCATGCCTCCCAAAAAGAAGAACCCAACAACCACCTTCACCACAGACCCAAATATTCTTCGACTACTGGAAACCTTGCAACAGCAAACCAATGCTATAGCTCAACAACAACTAACTCTTCAACAACGAATTGAAAACCAAGATAACCGTGAGCCACACCAACCACCTGAACCACCAGTACCACCTAGACAAATTGTCACTTTCAAGGCTTTTCAAAATGTGAATCCACCTGTATTTCATGATACCACTGATCCAGTGATAGCTAACACATGGATCAAGGAGATGGAAAGGGCTTTTGAATTGGTACAGTTAGGAGACGATCAGAAGATGGCGTATGCTACTTACTTCTTGAAGGGAGAAGTCATCTATTGGTGGGAATCAGTAAAGGCTATGGAAGTCACTCAGCAGGTTTCTTGGGAGAGATTTAAAAAGTTATTTCTGGACAAGTATTACCCTAAGTACATGCAGAATCAGATAGAGCTAAAATTTCTTGAGTTGAAGCAAGGGAACATGACTGTATTGGAGTATGAGAAGAAGTTCACTGAGTTGTCAAGGTTTGTGACAAAGTATACCAGCACTGAGGAGGAAAAAGCAAAGAAATTTCAGCAAGGATTGGAGCCTTGGATCAGAGATAGGGTGGCTATGTTTGAGCTTGAAACTTATGCGGGAGTAGTACAGAAAGCTGCTCTGATTGAGAATAATGGGATGCAGTCAAGGAAAGAGAGGGATAACAAGAAGAGGAAGGTTCCATTTTATGGAGAAAAGTCTGAAGCTGGAAGTTCGCAAGATCGGAATGTAAAGAGGATTGGTTTCCAGAAGGGCGGAAATTTTCAAAAGAAGGGAAATTTGGGCAAAAGGCAAGAATCAAAAGGAAACAACCAGGCAAGCCAAGGGCAAGTTGGAGAAAACAGGTTCCAGAGACCGGAATGCAAGCACTGTGGAAGAAGGCACCCCGGAGTATGCAATAAGCTGAGCATGACCTGTTATAGGTGCAATCAGAAGGGATATTTGGCAAATGAGTGCAAGATGCCGAAGCCAGGAGTTACGTGCTACAAGTGTGGGAAGACTGGACACATGGCTAGGGAGTGTAAGGCAACAGGACCAGTCAAAGCCCTGATGAACGTGGCAAGTACCAGTGCAAGCGTGCCAGCTGAGGTATTGGCATTACCTCCACCACCCGCACCAACCCCGCAAGCAACAACAAGGACATTTGATCTAAAGATGAAAGATGCTGTTCAGAATTCTGAGGTGATAGCAGGTACACTTTTACTCAATAATGTCAAAGCTAAAGTATTGATTGATTCGGGAGCAACAAGATCTTTCATATCATAATCTTTTATTGATAAGCTCAAATGTGATAAAATGGTTATGAGTGAGGTAGTAAATGTGGTAATTGCAAACCAAGAGAAGATTCCTGTGAATCAATTTTGTCCAAAGTATGAGATTGATATTTCGGGGTATAAGTTTTCAGCCGACTTGATACTCTTCAAGTTGGGAGAGTTTGATATAATTTTAGGAATGGATTGGTTAGTAGAGAATAGCGCTCAGATAAATTGTAAGACCAAGAGAGTGTATTTAAAGACGAAGAGTGGAGAGAAGGTAGTATTTAAGGGGCAGAGGCAAGAGCAACTATTTCTTACAGTTGTTCAGGCTAAGAAGTTACTTAGAAAAGGTTGTGAGTCGTTCCTAGCATATGTAGTGGATTCAGAGAGAGACAGCCTCAGAATGGAAGATTTTCCTGTAGTTAACGAGTTCCCCGATGTGTTTCCCGACGAACTACCAGGCTTACCACCAGATCGACAAATTGAGTTCGAGATCAACCTTGCTCCAGGCACAGAACCAGTTTCAAAGGCCCCATATAGGATGACACCAGCAGAAATGAAAGAGTTGGCGAGCCAGCTACAAGAATTATTGGATAAAGGAGTGATACGACCAAGTACGTCCCCATGGGGAGCACCTGTTCTGTTTGTAAAGAAGAAAGATGGGAGTATGCGTCTATGCATAGATTACCGGGAGTTGAATAAGGTGACGATCAAGAACCGCTACCCGCAACCAAGGATAGATGACCTTTTTGATCAGTTGAAGGGAGCAAAATGCTTTTCGAAGATTGATTTGAGATTGGGATACCATCAATTAAAGATCAAAGAAGAAGATATTCCTAAGACCGCATTCAGGACCAGATATGGGCATTATGAATTCCTAGTAATGCCGTTTGGATTGACCAACACTCCGGCCGCATTTATGGATCTGATGAATCGAGTATTTAAGAAGTATTTGGACAAATTTATCGTGGTATTCATTGATGACATCCTTATTTATTCTAAGTCGGAAGAAGAACATAAGCAGCACCTCTGGATAGCCTTGGAGATACTCCGACAAGAGAAGTTGTATGCCAAGTTCACCAAATGTGAGTTTTGGTTAAAGGAAGTTCAATTTTTGGGGCATGTTATTGGAAATGAGGGAGTTAAAGTGGATCCGGCAAAGATTGAGGCAGTTATGAGTTGGGAGAGGCCAAAAACTCCTACGGAAGTGTGAAGTTTTCTAGGATTGGCCGGATACTATAGAAGATTCGTCAAGGATTTCTCGAAGATTGCCACGCCATTGACCAAGTTAACCAGAAAGAATCAAAAGTTTGAATGGAGTGCAGAATGTGAAGATAGCTTTCAAGAGTTAAAGCAGAAGTTGGTAACAGCTCCGGTGTTGGTACTACCAGATGATCAAGGGAATTTTGTAATATTCAGCGACGCTTCACATAAGGGTTTGGGTTGTGTGTTGATGCAACACAGTAAAGTGACCGCATATGCGTCAAGACAGTTGAAGCCGCATGAGTTAAAGTACCCGATGCATGACTTGGAACTAGCCGCCATAGTGTTCGCACTCAAGATCTGGAGACATTACCTTTATGGAGAGAAGTGTGAAATCTACACGGATTACAAGAGTTTAAAGTACATTTTTACTCAGAAAGAGCTCAATATGAGGCATAGAAGATGGCTGGAACTGATCAAGGACTATGACTGCTCGATAAATTACCATCCTGGAAAGGCGAACGTAGTGGCCGATGCTCTGAGTAGGAAGGAGAGATTGAATATGATGATAACATCAAAAGAGTTATCTGAAGAAATCGAAAAATTGGAATTGGAACTTTGTGCTTATGGAATAGTCGAGGAAGTTTGTCGTGCAATGACCTTTCAGCCAACACTAGTGGAAAAGATAAAGAAGTGTCAAGAGGAAGTAATGGAAAAAGAGAAGAATCAGTTATCTGGAGAGGAGATTAATACTCAAAGGGATGAGCAAGGGATACTAAGGTTTTCATCCAGAATATGGATTCCCCATGTACCTGAATTAAAGAATGAGATCCTCCATGAAGCCCACAATTCGAAATTTTCAATCCACCCGGGAAGCGCCAAGATGTATCGAGACTTAAAGAAGAACTTTTGGTGGCCAAATATGAAGCGAGACGTGGAAGAATGGGTTGCGAAGTGCTATACTTGTCAGAAAGTAAAGGCAGAACATCAACGACCAAGCGGATTAATTCAGCCCCTGAAGATTCCAGAATGGAAATGGGAAAATATCGCTATGGACTTTATAGTAGGACTACCGCGAACGAAATCCGGACATGACGCAATATGGGTTATAATTGATCGTCTTACGAAGACGGCGCATTTCCTTCCAATAAATGAGAAGTCGTCACTGGACAAGTTGGTTCATCTGTATGTGTGCGAAATCGTACTAAGGCATGGAGTACCTGTATCAATAGTTTCACATAGAGATCCCCGATTTAACTCGAGATTCTGGAAGCAATTTCAGGAATGTCTTGGCACAAAGTTGAATATGAGCACGGCGTACCACCCGCAGACTGATGGCCAGAGTGAAAGGACAATTCAAACGATTGAAGACATGTTGCGCAGTTGTGCAATCGATTTTGCAGGAAGTTGGGACGACCATTTGCCGTTGATTGAATTCTCTTGCAACAACAGCTATCATTCCAGTATCGGCATGCCACCATACGAAGCTTTGTACGGGCGAAAATGTAGATCACCAACAAGTTGGGATGAAGTGGGAGAAGGAAGAATTCTCGGCTCGGAATTGATACAACAGTTGCATGACTTGGTCAAGTTAATTCAGAAAAGATTGCTTGCTGCTCAAGATAGACAGAGGAAGTATGCGGATCCAGCGCGTAAGGACGTTCAATTCCAAATTGGTGAAGCTGTATTGCTGAAGGTGTCACCTAGAAAAGGGTTGATGAGATTTGGCAAGAAAGGGAAGTTAGCACCTAGATATATAGGTCCTTTTGAGATTTTGAGTCAAGTGGGAAAGGTGGCCTACGAGTTGGCCTTACCACCTCAGTATCGGCATGTGCATAATGTGTTCCATGTGTCGTTGCTTAAGAAGTACAATCCTGACACTAGCCATGTGATAGAATATGAACCTGTAGAAATTCAGGCAGACCTGTCATTTGTGGAGCAACCGGTTAAAATACTCGACTGGCAAGTAAAGAGTCTTAGAAATAAGTCAGTAAAGTTAGTAAAAGTACTTTGGAGGAACCCTAAGGTCGAAGAGTCAACTTGGGAGTTAGAGTCTGATATGTGTTCCCGGCATTCTCATCTTTTCTCTTAGATTCTGGGGACAGAATCCCTTAAGGGGGAGAGGATGTTACGACCGGTATTTTATGTAATATTATTTGTGGATTGGGTATAATATTAAAGTCAAATGAAAATATATTCAATGATTGTACGCTAGTGTGAGTAAAAGTTTCTGCATTATAAATTTGCTTTGTGTAGTACATGATTTTTCAAAGCAAGAGTTTATTTAATTTCTTTATTTTTGATTTATAAGGAATATTCTAAGCTTTGGAAAAATTTTCTTTTAAAAGGTATTTTGTTCACAAATTTTGAAAATGATTTTATAAAGTCTCTAAAAATCCAAGCTATTTTATGATATAAATTCTATAATTTTTGAACTTGTATTTTATTTTATAAAAATAAATCTTTATATATTTTATTTGTTATAATTAGCAAATTACATGGCTACCCTTGCATGCAAATACTCTTCCAATTCAACTAAGGGGCAAGGAAGACATTTCCAACCCCACTCACTTTCATTCTACTAACCAAATTACCCCTTTACCCTTGCATGCAAATCTACCTAACTATATTGGAAGGTTACTCTTGTAAAATCTTAAATCCACTCACTTTTGGCCAAATAAAAACCAAACTAACATGATTATTACTCCACATTCACCCCACCATTTCCACACTCCTCCTTTCCTCCCCCTCCTCTCGGTTTTTCCCCCTCCCCTCTCGGCAATTCCCAAAAACCGAGCCCCCATCCCCTTCTTTCTTCATTTCTCACTCAAACAATCATCCTATTATCAAGTAATCCTACTCCCTACATGTTGTTCTTGTATATCTTAAGAGTTTATAGTAGAAAAACTTATGTGTTGACCTTGCATGGTGGTGTTTTGTTAAAACTCCAAGTGAATATCCTTGATTCTTGTGAATTCAAGGCTTTCACCATGAGTTATAGTAGCAAAGGGTTGAGAATGGCTAGACATGAGTATGCTACACTCATGCAATTGTTGTTTTCACCCTAATCCATTCGACCATGACTTGATAGGAGCCGAATGGATGGTGTTTTGGTTGTCATGTTCCACTTTGTGTGTTTTTGTGATGATAACATGAAAATCTTAGTGAAGTCTTGATAAAACTCTTTGCATGCTAAGTGATCATCTAGGTATATCTTATGCTAGGCTTGCATGTCAATTTTATGATAGAACATATGTAGAAAATGTGTTGTTTTGGTTTGAAAAACCCGAAGGCATGCATGCATGTGGATTTCTCTTAGAATGTTGTAAGATTTTGATCATTTGGAAAGATTTTGTTAGTGAGCCTTAATTTCAGTAGGAATAATGTGTTAATATTGATTTATGCTTCTTGTTGCATGGTAATAATTCGTGGTTATCTTTTATAAAAAAATATATATCTTGTTGTTTCAAAAGTATGAAGATTTGTGATTTGTGAAGTGTAGTCTCTTTTGTTTTGCCATAATTGTACCTTAGGTAAGGATGATCTCACCAAGGTTATTTTGAGAATAAGGGAGTTAGTTCAGTAGAATGCCATGTATAAGTCTTGGTTTAAGTATCTAGTTGTTGTTAGTTGAGTTTGTCAAGTCAAAACCTTGGAAAATGAGAGTTATAGTTTCTGCAGAAAAATCAGTATAGCACCCTGAGGTTTAGAGTGAGTTTTGACCATGTCATTTGTGTGCACTTTGAGGCCCAAGCTACCAGAAGTTAGTATTGGGAGTATATAAAAGGTTTTAGGAGTTGGTTGGAGGTTTGCATGTCATTTGGTTAGGTGCACAAGTAGAATCACAAAATCTGTCCAGCAGGGGACAGTTTTGTTGCAACTTAGAAATAGGGAGATTTGACCATGTCATGGGTAGGCCCTCATTAGGCCCAATTGAGCCTTAGTTAGAGGGTATGTCCGAGAAGTTTTTCCAACCATAGTTCATAGGATATGAGCTAGAACCATG
This sequence comes from Apium graveolens, assembly GCF_009905375.1. Classification (NCBI taxonomy): domain Eukaryota; kingdom Viridiplantae; phylum Streptophyta; class Magnoliopsida; order Apiales; family Apiaceae; genus Apium; species Apium graveolens. Next base: position 97,109,347 of record NC_133653.1, read on the forward strand.
TGTCACAAGTTAATTCAAGTCAGGGCATTTTCTGCCCAGAAAAATAGGGGAACCTTGGACTTTTAACTTAGGCCCAAGAAGGCCCAAGCCAGGCCCTTGAGCCACATCAAGTTTTTGAGATGCCCTTAGGTCAGGAGAGTCTTGTGTAAAAGTTTTGAAGGAAAACTTGTAGTTTAAGAGTGTCTAATGTACTCAAGAAACCATAGTTGTCATTCTGAAATTTGCACCAGTGAGCACTATCACTTATCACATAGTTTTAGAATACTTAGAAGTGAGTATTAGGTCGACCACCATAGTTGTAAGATAGTATAAGGTCAGTAGAGCAAAAGGCACAAGTGAGGGTCAATAGGTTTTGGATAATTTAGGAAAGGCACATCGAGTTAGGAAGCCAAAATTAGAAGACCTTGTCTAGTTTAGCGACCAAGTGACTTAAGTTGTGAGTCGAGATCATCCAAGCCTAGTGTTGTATTATGGTATATATGGTTTTATTTGGTGTTAATATATGATATGTGAATATGTTGCTATATGTGTGTAATTATAATTTAAAGGAGAATATAAATTAAGTGCATATAGGTCTAAGTGCCATCCGTGTTTAATTTCGAGTTGTAAATAGGTTAAGTTGGTGAGAATATATTATAATGAGGATTATTATTATTTATGTAGGATCTCGAGACGAGGGAAAACTTGCAATAAAAGTCGAGTGAAGCTCCAGTTGCTCCTACCAGTCAGACCAGACCAGCCTATCTCAAGGCAAGTGATTCAACTTGACCTTCATATTTACTATAAACAGTTCATATTTATCGATGCAATTATCCTGAGTCATTTTGATATGTTTAAATCAAGCGTATCTCTCGCTTATCTTTGAATTAAATAGAGATGCCATGAACCCTCAAGTATGTATTGCAAGTAGTTCAAAAGTCTCTTCATGATAGTTAAATGCCATGATAAAATAAAGAGTTGTTATATTACTTGATTGATCCTTTTGATTAACATGATGATGATTCCTAAGTATTGATATCTCATCCTGATACTTGAACCCCTATAGAACCTTACCTTGAACTTTGATAGACAGAAACTTACCAACCTGATTCCTCATTGATTGATACCCTCTTTCCTATCCTAAAGCTTGACAATTCTGATATATACATTCATCCTGAGTTAGAGATCATTACCTTAACACCCATAGTATTCGTGAAGCTTATCTTCTTAATGATCCAACACCTGTACCTTGACGAGAAACCATTGCTTTAAGCCCAGTTTGGCATTACCCCTTCATATTATCCATTAGTCTCACCATATTTTCCTGTCCAAGTTTTGACATATGAAAACCTTTTGGTTACCCTAATAGAGTAAAGTTTTGTGAACCATGGCCCTGAGATTTAGTACCATATTTCCCGTGTTTCGAGTTGATCTATATTCCCTTAATAAAAATGTGTACTGTTAAAAGAGATTTTGTTACAATTCGGCATCAGCTTTTGAAATAAATAAAATATGGGTTTTCAGTCCCAAAGGGGGATAAATGTTATCTTGAATAGTGGATCTGGACTGAGACGCGAGTCCTTTCCACACTTATATTAGGCTTAAAAGTTGCCTAGGGATTCCCGTTAATGTTTTAGAACCCAGCGAGGTTCGGGATTACTTCGCGGCTGATCACCGGCTGTAATCCGTAGCGTCATAAAATGATTTTGATTAAGACATGATTTTTTTTAAAATTGTTTTGATACAAGCAAAATGATGCCATCTCACATAGTTTTATCTCTCGTTATCATTAGTTATGTCTTTCCATTGGCATTCTTAAAAGTATATCTCGATTTATGTTTTGTGTTGTGTTGTTAGCACTTGTTGAGCATTTGGCTCACTTCTTGCTTTACCCTGATATTACAGCTAGCAGCTATGGTTAGATTCAAGTAGACTGCCCGTAAGACCTGTGATGCTGATGCTTATATTCGAGCACAGGTAGAATAAGTAATAATAGTTGTGTGAGGACTCGGTATTTGTATTCAGATGTAATAGTTGATAGTGTTGGGCTGTTCCAAACCCTAAACTGTAAGATCTTGGATTTGGTTGTGTATTCTTCATTAAAATGATGTAATAGCTATATTTATTTTACTGTTTAAGTTGGGGGTGTGACAGTTGTTGCCAAATTATATATATATAAGAGATTACTAGCGTCCGACTCGAATATATAACTACACTCTCGAATATTATACTACATATTTATATATCCTATACCCTATTTGGGCTGTCCAGGGACTCTAAACCTTCGCTCTGATACCAAGCTGTCACACCCCGAACATTATAACAAAAACCAACAACTTATATATAAATATTACAACTGAGTGCGATTACATAAATATCCAAGATCGCTTGTTTTGAAGTTTGAACAGCCCATCACTAACTACTATTACAATAGTACAATATCATCGTTCCTCACTCAATAGCATGGCGATTCTACTTGAGTTCTCACATAGTTCTCAGCAACTCCATTGGTAGACTTATGAGCAGTTTGCTTCATCCTAACCATATTTGCTAGTTAAATTGACATGGGTGAATAGCAACAAGTGAGCCAAATGCTCAGCAAGTCCATAAAGAAACAGGATAACAATATCTCAAATCATGAATTAAAGGTAAATAGAAGGCATCAATTATGAAATATTTGAAATCAATTCTCCCCTCAAAAATCATTTTATGATGCTACTGATTACAGTCGGTGATCAGTCGTGAAGTAATCCCGAACCTCGCTGGGTTTTAAACAATTTGGGTGGGATCCCTAGGCATCTTTTAAGGCTAATATAACAAATATGGAAAGGACATGCATCTTATTCCAGATCCACTAATCTCAAGAAAATATTCTTTTGTAGAATACATCTTTTGCAATCTTTCTCATTTTTAAAATTGATGCCAAGAATCATCTTTTAAAAACAAGTATCTAGAGAAATGAATTCTCAAGGTATTCTTAGATCATAACATATAGAATGAAATTTATGGGATTTGAATAACAAGGTTTATCTCAAAATGAGCTAGTGTCAAAATAAGGAATTATCGAAGCATACTATTTAACGAGGATTCATGGTATCATGGCAATTGATAAATTAACATAGCATGGATAGTTCAAGAATAAGATTGATTATGGTAAGGTAATGATAATAAGTTTCAATGTAAACAAGGGTATTAGAACAAGTGTAATCAATTCTTAGGAAAACATTGGTATAAGTTAGAGTGAGAGTACTTGCCTTATAGCGCTTCCAGTATTCTCACAAGAATTTACTTCACGTCACCTAACTTAGCTTTTCCTTTTCTACAACTCACGTCCTTGCCTTTTAAATCTTCACTAATAATTGACACTACCTTAATATCTTTTATAATCATCTCGATGTTCACCCTGAACGTTTAACACTAGTCTACCCTTTCGATACTTTTATACTTAACCAACACAAATAATCACATAGCACAACTCATATCACATAAGATAATACCACTTTATTTATAGATACTAAATTGTTTATATATACTAACATGTATGTGTACAAGTCCCTACACATTCGATGACTCAAATCATTTACTAACACATAGGCCACGTAGTTTGTACATATCAATTATGTGCCTCATTCACGATCAACTAATAGAACATTTAACCACCATTCTAATTACTTATATAAATTCCACTTAGCATTTAAAAAAATGAACTTTGATTTGAATATCCTCTTAATTCAACTTAAACAATCAAACAAATCAATTCCACAATCATCTTGATCAAACAAGCATGTACAATTATTTAAATCGACTTAAATAATTTCAAAATCCTAAAATTTTATACCGTGCACACTTTACTAAAACATTTTTAGTAAATAGAAAATAATCAACTGGACACGAAATATTTCAGGCTTCCTTATGAATATAATCCCAAACCGACATAAAAATTTCATTTCGAAATTAGTTTATTTAGACCAAAAAATGAACTGATTAAATTATAAACAGAACACAGAAATTTCTGCTCTGTGCAGACTTGAGTAAAACATGCATAATGTTTTACTCGTTAAATCAAAAGACACAAAGTTTTCGTTTGCCTAAACTAGATTCCAGGCTGCACATAATCACAGAGACTTAGAATGCAAATAAGACACATAAAAGGACCAAAACAGAGCTAGAAACAGGGCACGCAAGAACAAAACTACTCGTGATTACATTTACTAATACCGAATGGAATTCTAACTTAATTATAACCATAACTTAAGAAAATCACCTAGTGCTTAACATGCACTTAAACATATAATATTATCATTTAACTAGAGTTTAGTTTGCTATTACCATCTACTATTTAATCAATTTTCGAATTAAACCTTTAAAATTCGAATCAAAATTTACACAAATAAAGCCAAATTTCGACCACACATAACTCGTTCATTTTAAATCCGACTGAAATGATTCAAGAGCCTATTTCATCTATTTTTTCGCAAGTAATTTAAATATATAATTATTTTTAAGATCGGAATTTAATTAAGCCGTAAACGACCTGACTAAAAGCAGCAGTTAAAAAAAATACATAGAGACACATCCACTTATTACTATCATCATCTAATTTACCCACAAATTATGACATGCAACCATCTATGTTAACATGTATCAATGATGAACCACATGCAATTCAAATTATCAACATGCATCAAGAATCAATGGCATGCAAACACACACAAATTAAAACAAGTCTTATTGCATGAAATCAAGCATCAACATCATTTAAACCCATGCCAAAAAATTAGCATAAAACACATTCTTACACACCGAATTTCAGGAAGCTCAAAGAATTAAAAATGAAGATAATCCAATTATCTTTCTAGAAAAACAAAAATCAAAGCATTCTGATATATAATGAATAAGATACAATATTTATAAAAATTCGAAAACTACTTACCATTAACATGCATGTGAAGTACACACCAATATTTTAATTAATATCAAAACATCATCTTAAACATTCAAGAACATCCCCTTGGCTCTCATATTGATCATGGCCGAGAGGGGGTTGAAGCTTGGTGATGCCTTCATAGGATTTTCACCATGTTTTGACCTCCACATTTCATATGCTACATATCTAACATCTCTTTTTAGGTTCACCTCACGAAATTTAATTGTTCTTGGATAAACTAAAAAGTGGGTTTCTAAAAAAAATAAAAATTAGTTACAGGCAAGCTATGGAGGAGTGGAGCTTTGCAAAATATGAAGTTTAATGGTGAGAGATTGAAATTTGGATATGTTTTAGCATTTGGATGCAAGATAGAGAGAAGTTTGGGAGGGGGAGAAAGTTCGAAGAGAGAGAAAAGAGAAAAGAAAAGAGAAAAAAAGGGTGATCTAAGAGGAAGAAGAGAGTGGGGAGGAAAGGAATGAAGATTTGGTTTATTTATAAGTGAGTGGAGGGGCAAAATGGTCATTTGTCAACTAATTCTAGAAACTTGTTTTTTTCTCTCTCTTTTATTCTAATATCAATTAATCTCTCTTTTGTAAAATATAAAACATCTTTATAAAATCAGAAAATGTCAGAAATCCTATTTTTAAATAAAGAGAATGAAATTATCTCTTCTCCTATATTTTTAAAATAATTTTTGAGTGAATAGTTTATTTTATATGAATTCTACAAGATCAGCGGTCAATAAGTAAAATAGTGATCTTAAAATCATTTTAAAATGCAAGACGACCAAAGTAAAATACTCATGTATTTTTGGAATGTTTATAACATCATTCCAGAGATATAAAAAATAAGAATCATGATTTTATCATGTACCAATAATTTTATAAAAATATTTAAAGATCATTAAAACTAAAATTTTTACATAGAAATTTATTTTTAATAAAACAAACAAATTCACTTACACAACAAACACGTACATGACATGTAAACATATAATTTTAAACTTAGAACACATTCTTCACTCAAGAAGTATTATTTAATTAATTTCTCATTTATTTAATCATTTAACAAATTTTCATTTTTACGTTATAATCTTAAAACACATATTGACAAAATTTTGATTCAGATAACAATCACACTATATCGTAACTCACTTAGTGACTCGTCAAATTGGAATAAAATATATTTAAATATTATTCCATAGTTCACAAAATTTCACATAAACCACACAATCCATAAAGATACTAATAATATGATACGCGAATTTCCCGGATGTTACAGATGATCTTAAGACAGATTATGCGAGCTATTTTCTTAAGAATGAAGCAAATTATTGGTGGGAATCCACCCGTGCGTTGGAAGGAGAAGGCCCTATTTCTTGGACGAGATTTACATAATTGTTTTTGTAGAAGTATTTTCCCGATTGTCTAAGGAATCAGTTAGAAGTTCAGTTTCTAGAACTGAAACAAGGTGAAAGAAGTGTGTTGGAGTATGAGGCCAAGTTTATAAAATTGCCCGATTAGTTCCTGAGTATGTAAGTACGGAGACCCAGAAGGCAAGGAGGTTTCAACAAGGGTTGAAGCATAAAATTCACAGTGGAGTTATGGCATTGCAACTCAAGACATATCCTTCCGTAGTTCAGGCCACTCTAGTAGTTGAGAGTGATCAAAAGTTGGCCATCAAGGAGGAGGGTGATAAGAAGAGGAAGTCTGAGGGTGTTATTGACAAAGCGGATCAAGGAGAATCCAGCCAGAAGTTTCAGAAATGGTTTAGCCGGAATAAGAATAAAAGATTCAGGGGACAGAGCTTCTCCCAAGCTAGGTCTAGTACTACTTCAGTTGCTTCCACTCCAGCCCAATCAGTAAAGTCGGCGCTGGATTGTAAGTCATGTGGCAAGAGACACAGTGGTTCGTGCAAAAAGGACATTCAATGTCTCAAATATGGTCATAAGGGTCATTATGCATCATAATATAAACCAGAAAATTCAGGAGTTACTTGTTACAAATGTGGGAAGGTCGGACATATTGCGAGGATCTGTGGAACGTCTATCCAAGGTACTGTATCTCAAGGGCCAGCATCCAGCACAGCTAGAGGCAGAACCTTCAAAATGATCAAGGGATCCAACACTTAGGACTCAGACGTAGTTGCAGGTGCCTTTTCTCTCAACTCTATACTGTTAGTGTATACTGAAAATATTTATTTGAAGTATGTACATTTATTTCTGGCCAGTTTATTTGAGAATCATTTGAATGTTTACATGTTGTCTAATATTATATATTGTGAACAATCTAGTATCAAATGGGATACAGAATATTAGATTGTTAAATACGGTTATATAATATAATAAGGTTCACAGCACAGGTGGTGTTGGACAATCCACTGGTATGGCTGTAGTATTATTTAGATTAGTTTATATTGACTAATAAATAATACTAGTATACTTTGTGTATATTGAACAAGATCAAATTTAGAATTGTTCCCTTAATACTGATTAAGAAGGAGAACTAAGATTCTATGTTATTATTAATGCTTAGGTTCTTAATCCGGAAATAGTAATTGACACGTGTATATTATTTACATGCTTTGATTTATATATGAAATAATTCTTTTGAATTATATCATTATATTTTGGGTGATGGAATTATATACATGGTGGATATTATTTATTGAAGGAATCCATGTCCTGATAATATTCGGGTTAATGATGTCCCCTTGAAAGCTCAAAAAGATTTAATTATGTGAAACCCTGCAGGTGGAATTTATTCTGGCATAATTAAATAAAGGTTGAGTGGATGATCAAGGATAAAAGATATTAATTAAATAAATTATCAGTAATTTATTTAATTAATGGACATATGATATTTTAAATATAGGGAATTTAATAAGCAAATAATATTGGAACCGAATTAATTAAATTACGGTATTAGGAAAGGTAGTGCAAATATTAATTCTTTAGTGGATTGAATTAATATTTAATTACATTGGGCTAGGCTCAAGATGTAATTAGAAGGCCCAACCTAATTATCCATGGTCCCTATTGTAGCCTATATATATTCTTATTCTCTTCTTGCTTGGGATTATGTGAAAACATATTGTAGCCACCAAGGAGCAAGAAGAGAGGATAACTTGAGAAGACGGAGGTCACACTTCGCTCAAGGGAATTTGAGAATACAATAGAAGAGCGTGGAATCAACCATTAACAAGGTAATCCTCTTTTCGTAATCTTTATCGTAAAACGTAGTAACACCCTAAGTTCGTGGTTCCCAACAATTGGTATCAGAGCCTGGTAATGGGTTCTACGTTTTATGATATAATGTCCATGTCGTAATTATATATGTGTGTATATAGTGTTTTGCTTGTATTGTTTTTGATGCAGGTTGTTAATCCACTATTATGGCCATGTATATTTTAATTATGTGTTTGGATCCCACGTGGTTTAATCGTGGTTAATTTTTTTTTTGGTTTCCACGTGGTTTAATCGTGGTTGTAATTTACACGAGGGTTGATCGTGTTAGAATAGATTTTACAAAATTAGTTTTGTATTAGATCTATTTTTTTGTAATTGTTCCGGGTATTTTGTAATAGTTATGTGCGATCGGAAATCAATTCCGGTAGTTTTTTGTTCCGCTGTGCGATTACAAGAGGCTGCTGTTGATGTTTGGATCGAACAAAATCAAAACAAAACTCACAGAAAAGCAACAGGCGCGCGCGCTGCAGCCGCTGCGGCAGCTGGGGCTGTTGGGGCCGCTGCGGCTGCTGGGGCTGCTGGGGGCGTCGGGGCGCGCTTGGGGCAAATTTTTTTTTTGAGAGTTGGATTTTTTTCAAGGGCCATAATAGTGGAAAATTTATTTTAATTTTTTCCATTAAATTTTAATTATTGCTTTAATTTATTGATTATGTGTGTCGTTAATTATGTGTGTAATTCTTTTAAAATTGCATGTTTAACTTAATTAGGACGACATGGACATAAATTTTATTTATTGCTTTAATTAAATGTTATATGCTGCTAAAATTACGTGAGTATTTTGAATGCATGATTAGACATAATTATAACAACATAGGGCCCCATTTAATTTTAAAATTCCTCAATTTTAATAAAAAATTCTAAGTGGGAGAGGGAATTAATATGAAATTAAATCCCATGGTCTCCATTATTGGTTGTAGGTAATTTAACATAAAAACGAATATAAATTATATATACGTCACCCATCGTGGCATGTAATTTATGGTGTCTAGAATGTTATAGAAATTACTAGAACAAACTTCTTAAATTAATTTTTAAAAGGAATAAAATACGGATTTTCTTTATTTCTGATTTGGGGCAATTTTGTCAAAAACAAGTTCATCGAACTTGTAAGGCTGTGGGTTTTAAGCGAGACCGATGTGACTCCTCCACTACCTATATTGAATTGAAGTATTCTTGTAATAACCCCAATTTTTGGGAAATTTTTGAAACCCTTATGAATAGTGTTTTTGCTGAATGAGAAAACTTTTCATGCCACACTATGTAGGGGTTCTGATATGGATATTCTGAGATTTTATTAGTACTTTATATGGGATATAAGTGTATGTAAAGATCGTCAGAATCCAAATCCGAACACTTTGATTTTTCCCGGAAATACACTAGATACGGAAAGATTTGAGAAAAAGGTAACAGGATAAAAAGGATTTAAATTAAAGGATTATAGGAGAGGATCATAAAAAGGAATATAATATATTGAGAAAGGTTAAGGGAACCTAAGTAATAAGATCCCGGGTATGATCCCTCAAACGATAAACGAAAAGGAAAGTTAAGCGAACCGTATAACAGATCAGCGGTCATTAGGCAAACGATTAGGAAGTTAATCAAGGGGATTAGTGGGGATGATGTCATCCAGCCAATAGAAAGAGGACAAGGAGGGGAGGATGACATCATGAGGATGACACAAGCATGACAAAAAAGGAAGGAGATGTGGTGACTTTTTAACCACACAAAATCAAGGGCAACTAGGTAATTTACTAAAACAAACACAAAAATCAAACCAACCAAGCCAAGCAAATCATTTTTCATCAAAATCAAAAAGAAACCAAGGCATTGTTCTTCATGCTCTCGGCCAAAACAGAACCAGAACACTAAAACTGCTGTATCTCCTTCATTTCTCACTCAAATATTGTGTTCTATAGCTCATTGGAAAGGTATTGAGATGGCCTACAACTCTTGTTCACAAGTCTCGTCCAAATAATCATGGTAAGACCCTCATTTTTACAGTTCTTTAAATCGGACTTTTAGAAACTTCAAAGCCTAACTTTGTGTTCTTGATTTCTTTGGAAAGATCAAGCTTGTAGAAGGCTCCCTAAGGCTTCCTAGCAACTTAACACCTCCCAAGGAAGGTATAAACTTCAAACCCTAGCCTTTACTTTATTTGTTAGTAAGTTTAATGGTTGGTGTTGTGAAATGAGAAGCATGGATTGTGATTATTAGTAGTTTGGTTTGATTTGGAAGTGTTTTGGTAATTGAAGCTTGATTATAGTTCATAGGTCTTGATTGTGGTTGTTTGAGTTGAAAAACTTGGAGATTATGGACTGATGTGGTATGGTTTAGGTGAAGTTTTGTTGTATTGATGGTTATGAGTTGGTTGGTGGTTAATTGGAGTAGTTTAAACATTGGTAATCGCGTAAACATAGCCGTCGTAACGTCCGATTTTCTTTGGACTGTTTTTGTGCATAACATTAGGACCCGAGAACCCCCTGCTAGATTATGACCACTGCCATGTTTAGATAGCTCATGTTACGAGCTTCGTTTTGATATGTAGTTCGTTCGATTCCGATGCACGGTTTAGGAGAAACGACCGTTTCAAGTAACGGCGTTTCGCGAATGAAACTTTTCCCCTCGCCTTACTTTGAAACATAGGTTAAGGACCAAAAAGGGTTAATTAATGTATGAAACATTTATGGTAAGTGTGTTAGGCAGTTGGTAAGACACTCGCGAAAGAATCGCTTTAAAACTCGTAAAGGTTAAATTATTAAAAATGGTGGAGCCGAGGGTACCCGAGTGACTTAAGCGAATCAGTGAGCGCAAAACGAGCGTTAGAGTCTGAGTTGGTTAGGGTATAGATTTACAAGTGACTTTGGTTTAATTCCAACTTACTTGTTGCTTATAGGTTACCAGACTCGTCCCGAGCCATTCGTAACCCCCAGTCGCTCAGGCAAGTTTTCTACCCGATATACTGTTGTTGTGATGTAAATATATGTATATGCATTATCTTGTGATAGTGCATGATTGTTATTAGCAAATTTTGCGATATATTGGAGCATGCTGATATGGTATATATGCATGTCTGTTTCGTAATCTGGTTATCTATCTGTTGATTTCAATGCTTATAGTTGCATAATACCTATGCTAGAAATAAGCAAGTAGTTGCGTATACCCTTAGTATAGGGGATAAAAGGTGAACATATTTCTAAACCGGGAGTCGATGTTCCCGAGTATATTATATATATATATATATTTATATATATATGGATATAGTTTTTAAAACTATGGATCGAATAAGGTTTATTCGATACCTTTATTTTACTTAATTGAATATTAATTTGAGTATTCATTCGAGGGCTTATGACTCAGTTTATTTTATTATTTGAATATTATTTGAATATTCATTCGAGGGCTTATGACTCAGTTTATTTTATTATTTGAATATTATTTGAATATTCATTCGAGGGCTTATGACTCAGTTTATATTATTATTAAATATTACTTGGATATTCATTTGAGGATGTATGACTCCTTTATTTTATGAATATTATTTATAGTATTCATTCGAGGTATTATGACTCCGCTTATTACTTAATAATATTCTTTATTGTATTAAAGAATAAGGTGTCGATAATCAAACTTACTTTTGATTATTCAAATAAAGATATTACTTTCGTATAAGTATATCTTTGATTATTTGCTATTCATTTCAAGTATAAGTTTTAATACTTCTACTTCAATTATTTTATAAAGATTATTCTTTATGGGAATATTATTTAAATAATAATATTCAGACATTTTCTAAATATTCTGGGGACTGATTTACTTCATTAAATCAGCTTCACTCCAAACATTCTTAAAAGTGTTTTGCGAGTCTTCAAAATGATTTTTTTAAAAGTTAGAGCGGATCCCAAAACTCATTTTTTTAAGATCCTCCTTTCGAAGGGGATTTAAATACTCGCTCAAAACCTGAGGGATCCGGCTCTGTGGTGTGTTTTATATTCGTAACAAGGTTGTTGTTTTGATAAATGAATTGATTACTTACCCAACACTCGGGAAGTAAAATTCTTGGAACAAGTTAATCCATTAACAGGCATCGCCTGGGAAATATCGGTGAGTTCTCCTTTCCAAATAGATACGACTTCTTGGTGGAGCCGTATCAACAAGTTTCTACTTGGGGAAAGTGGGGACAAGCTTTACGTTTCAGAGTCATGGATTTCATCTGAACTAGGAGTGGCGTAAGTGGCCGAGTAGCGCCGGCCCAGCCTTATTATATTGGCCCAAATGGCCTGGAAGTTCCGCTAAGGCGGTCCATTCCTTAGGAGTTCAGTGTTCGGTTGACAAGTAAATCCGACAGGTTCTCCCCTACATGTAGAAAATGGTGGGGTTGTACTACTACGACTGATCATCGTAAGTGGTCTTCCTGGCGCGGAAAACTCCCGTAATGAGTTCATCATCCAATTGGATAATTTCTGCAACACTACCCAGAGCACTTCGATAGAAAGGCTACGGTTGGGCGATTGTTGAGTGTTGGCAGGGTCAAGTTTTCAAAATGATGTTTACATCAAATGAAGTATCTCGTAACTTCATTTTATTTTGATAATATTTTAAAGATTTAATCTATTCAAATCTTGCCTTATAGTCTCATCTATGTGATGAACTTTTGAAGCTAATTATAACTTGAACGGTGGTAGTTCAAGTAGTATTTGGGAAAGATATAAGTATATTGGGGTATCTTGTAACTTCATCTTTTAAACTTATATCTAATTAATAATTGTCTTATGAATGACAAAGATTTTCAGAAAAACGTTGAGACAAGGTTAGATATATGAGATCACCTTGCAACGATATTTTTTTTTATACAGTTATACACTGGGACTTTGTGTATATTGTGCATGGAAGAGAACTTCCAATATTTTGAAAAGTATATATGTATATATATATATACTGAATATTTTGCGACTTCATCGCATTAAGATATCAACTTGGTTCATTTCTTTTGACCAAGACTTTCATGAGTACTATGAGAAGGCTTATATATTGTTAATCATTATACATATTATTTTGGTGGGCTTGCTGCTCACCCTTGCTTTCTTCTTTCATCACACAACATCAGATATACAAGATGAACCGGACCAAGCTCCCGATTCGCAAGAGGTTAGGAGACGTTCCGCAGTTTTCTAGAAGCACTGATGCCGCCATAGCTGAGGTAGGAACTACCAATAGGCTAGGCTTTCAACTTTTGATGTATCAGATTATGTATATTTATGAATTGTAATAATGGCAAAGAAATGTAAATTTATTCAGAAACCTGTTTAAGGTGTATTGGCATATAATTGTGGAATAAAACGACTTGTGATTATTTTTGGATATTCATCTCTGAGACTATAACTTGTGGTGTGTGTGTTTATTGTGGGGTCACAGTACAGAGTAGTTGATTATTTATTAAGATTGGGTGTTGTTAAGGGAAATGGAACTCGTGACAACCCGGATCCCCGACCCCGGATTTGGGGGTGTTACAGAAATGGTATCAGAGCTAAGCGTTATAAACCTCAGAGATGATGGGACGTTAAGATAATAAGTTCACTAAGATAATAAGAACTCTTGCCAAGTTCATAGTCGGGCTACCTAACGTAGTACTGACAGTTAAAACCCTTATGGGAACCCTTATAAATATCGTGATAGGAGCGTAGTTCGTTATCGTATATGGTAGCGGGACTCTGAACCCTGAGGTTGAGGAGCAACATCGCGATGATATTTTATTACTAATTGGAGATCGGATTGTGGATCCGATAGAGTGTCCTAATGCAGGACCGGATGATGTTGATATTGAGGATTTAGCGGTTGAGGATGTTGTCCTAGAAGGGATAGTTGTTGAGGAGGATCCCATGGAGGATCCTGACAGGATTGGATAAAGGACCACTGATGAATTGATGACCATGGTTTGGTCGACTACTAGAGGTAGGATTGGCCGGTCACTACCGGAGGTTCGTTCAAGTTGTAAAGATAATAGCCCCTTTAACGCGGCTTACTCGTAAGACTGAGAAGTTCGAATGGACAGAGAAATGCGAGAACAACTTTCAAGAACTAAAGCAGAGGTTGGTGATGGCCCTTATGCTGGCGTTGCCGGATGGAAAAAGAGATTTTGTGAAGTATAGTGACGCTTCGCACAAGGGTTTAGGGTGCGTGCTTATGCAGCACGGTAAGGTAATCGCGTACATGTCAAGACAATTAAGGTAATATGAAATTCGATATCCCCGCTCATGAGCTTAGGCTCGTGGTAATAGTTTTACCCTAAGGATTGGAGGCACTACTTGTATGGAGAGAAGTGCGAGAATTACCTAAGCCATAAGTGCTCTAGTACATTTTCACGTAGAAAGAGCTCAACATATGCCAGAGGAGGCAGTTAGAGCTAATCAAGAATAATGATTGGGAGATTCTTTATCATTCGGGGAAAGCCAATATGGTGGCTGATGCCCTTAGTAAAAAGGAGAGACTCAAGATGATAATGTCTTTTGGAGAGTTTATAAGAGATTTTGAGAAAATGGAAATAGAAGTGAAGGTAACCGGAGCCGGTACCGAAAAGCTGTTTGAGATTGCAATACAGCCCGAATTATTGGAAAAGATCATATTGTGCCAGAAAAAGTTATGAATGAAGGTAGGGAGCCAACAATTAGATAAAAGATTAATATCGAGAAAGATGATAAGGGAATAATGAGGTATTCCTATAGAATTTGGGTTCCGAAAGTTCAAGAGCGTAAGGATGAGAACTTAGATGAGAGCCATAGTTTGAGGAATAAGATTTAGAGCAAACCCTGAACGTGATAGTCAGGGAGGTCGCCATCAAGATAGAAGGAACCCATGACATAATGGAGTGGAAAATGAGGATTTTAAATTAAAAGATGACCCCAATTATGGGGAGTAGGATGAAACATTTCATACTAAGGAAACAGAAAGTCGAGTAAGGAAAGGAGACCCGAGACGGTACTCCTATACGGCAATTCATGGACCTGTCTAAAAAGAACTTAGACTATTATCCCCAACCACCACCCTGAGGAGACAGTGCGGTGAGAAATTCTTTCAGGACCTTTAAATCGCTAAGCTCTCAGAGTTCCAAGGAACAAGCTGACCCAGTCGAGGCAAGAGCCTGGCTAAAGGAAATATAGGAATCATTTGAGATTCTAAATGATTGACGAATCACAAAAGACTGTTTTTATCACTTACCCTCCTAAGAGAGAGACCACCCACCGGTAAAAGGCCAAGGAAGGCACGGAGCAAGAGATTATAATAAACTGATTTAAGTTCAGTCAATTGTTTTCGGGAAAGTAATTCCCAAAGATAAGGAGATAGTGTAAAAGCTTTAGAGCCAGAACAAAGGCAGACGAGTATGATAAATTATGAATCTAAGTTGTAAAAGTTATCAAGATTCGTTCTGAGGACACGAATCCAGAATGACGGGATGTTTGAAATCAATGCTTATGTTGTGTTGGTTCATGAAATAATGATAAGAGAATGGAAAATAAAAAGAAATTGAAGTGGAAAGGAATATAACGGCAATAGAGTTTGAGGTATGATAAGGGAGTTGGGTATGAGGAAACCCTAACGACTCGTAGCAATAGAAATAGAAAAGTATGCATTCGTCAGGATGAGGGTGATTCACCATAAGTTAAAATTGATGGTTGAGGGCATAAGAGATACATATAGTTTATCCCCTGTAAGTTGGGAGGATTCGAGGAAACCTTGAGATAATTCGAAGGATAAATAATGAGACGCGGATAGACTAAGGGGATAAGGAAGTAAGAAATTAGGAAAAATTGGATGAAGGAAGTGACCTTCAAGAAGGAAATGTAAGACCGGTGGCTTGATACCCAGAAAGGGAGACGCCAGGTATGAAAGATATCCCAACATTGAGGTGACTGTTGAGATAAACAACAGAAGTAAATAAGGAATTATTAAGAAGAAGTTCACATTGAACACGACCAATATCTTCCAGAACATCCTTGTTATCGTTACCAAATTAGGCAAGACAAGCGGATAACCGTTGTTATCTTTTGGAGGCCATATGGATTGACCTCAATTTGAATAAGGATGCTATTATGAAGTTAGGTATAGACTATCGAGGTGGAAATGATGAATATGATAATCTATCAAGGAAATATGACTTGATTTATTCGTGGAAGGATGCAGGTACCTTTTAAAGGTGGAATTAAGGATAGAACATTGGTAACTTAAAATGAATCCTAGGGGACTGCATAAAGGTTGGCATGTCACCCTTAATAGGGACAGTATCAGTTTTGACAGTATGATTGGGAAAGGGTTAAGGTAACAACAACCTTTAAGAATCAGTGGAGAAATTTTTCAGAAGTATATAGACAATGGTTCTAGTAATAGTAAATGGTATTTTAATATGCCCTGTATCTAGGGAATACAGGAGGAACGATTGAAGGATAACCTTAGAGGTTTTACAAGGAGAAAGGTAATATTCAAAATTTTCAAGAATAGAAATGTTGATAAAGGAAATATGACGTAATTATAATGTTGCCAAGTGGGGCACGTGTTAAACCACGAGAAAGTATGGATCGAACCAGTAATGGTCGAAATTATTCAGGGCAATTAGGACTTAAGATAAAAGATGTTCTAATTATGATTGAGAGTCAGTCATGACAGTGATTAACCTCTAAAGACTGAGGCAATAACTTATGGAAAAATGGTGATTTTTTTTTTACTCATCAGATTTTAAGGAAAGCATTTTCACATAAGCTGTGATCGGAAATAAGGTAGAAAATTTATTTGGAGGTGGTTAAAATGACATTGACTGTAAGGAAATTTTACTATCAGGAAAGGCCAAAGAGGTGGCCGACAGTTTAAGGGTAAGAGGATAATTATAGGCGCGTGTGCCAAAAGAATACAGTGATGATGGTTAAAAATGTGAAGGTTGAATTATGGTTTGGAAGATTGACATTCCTTCTGATGACTGTGCAATACCCAACCGTAATAGTAGTTGGTAAAGGTTTAATTCGTGTAATCGCCATGAACGGGCTATCTATCTTAGAAGGTCCTATCTTGAGATAAGCCAGGACCATGTTTCAAAAAGGACTAGATGAACCCTTGAGTTAATTCTTCTATTTAGGGCGTATGATTAAGAATAGTATTAACCTGCTATCGTTGCTTTGATTGAAACTCTTCTGCACTTTTATCTGCTTCATGTCATGTATGTATGTCAGGATCAAGAGTGTTCTTCATGAATCAGAAATGGTGATTATGTTACCTCCTTAGAAGGATTTGATACGACATGTATGGACTCCGTATGGTTAGCTATTAAGATTTCATGGAAAGTGAATGATGACAGTGGGTCAGTGGTGGACCATAGTAAGGCAGCAATGATTCTGCGAGTAGTGAGCTGATTACAACCGTGAGAGTTGTATTGGAATGGGTGTTGAGATTGAGTACCACTAATCGGGTCGTGGTAGTGTATAAGTTATCATTGATAGACTAATTAAGTAGAGTATCTACCTGGTGAATAATTATTCTTTCTTATCAATAGAGAGTCGTATTATTATACGAGGAAGGTTGCGGTGCAAGCATAGAATTATAGTAACGATGATGTATAGAATGAGATCCCAGATTCGATTTTCGATGTCGAGGGAGTTTCAAAGGTGATTATGTATAAGCTCGAGGAAGAGTGTGGGTCCATGGAATGATGGACGGAATAGAAATATTTAGGCATGGGAAATACGATGCTATAATACTTGATGCTGATATAAATACGTTATGTTTTGTTCTCCTATGACAAACCTCTATAATTCAGAGGTAGGTTCCAAGCCAGATATTTTGTGGCAGTATATATTTTTTTTTATATATACAATTCTCTTCAGTTCATTCTTTTCTCTTCTTTTCATTTCATGTAATCTGAGAAGAACAACCCTTCCAGAAGGGGAGGTATTGCCGAATGACTATCTATCTGTGTGATAGAAGCCTAGTAGGATACCATCTATTATTTAATTGCTTGTCAAGTACTAAAGGCTGGCCACCTTCTGTACTAACTATGCAATATAACAAGTGTTCATGATCATAGTGATCTCTCAACAAATTCCTTTACTTCTATATGATTGATCAAGCTTCCAAAGATAGAAGCAGCTGAAAAAGGAGTAATAAAGTGGTGGTAGTATGCGGAATGGGAACACATTCGTGATACTAAGGTTGACGTGGTTATTAAAAGGTTATAGAACGCTAACGAGCAAAAGTATAACCGGTATAATATTAGGAACGGAAGGTAGTAGCGATTACGAACTGGAAAAGAAAGGGTATTAAGAAGCAAAAGCTATAATGTTAGAAGCTATAATGAGAGTCTGTGCAATAGACTTGAAAGAAATTGGAATGATCACTTAACACGGATTGAGTTTTCTTACGACAATAGATCATATGTCATTATCGAGGTGTCACCTTATGAGATCCTTGAGGGAAGATAATGTCGATCTCCCTTATGTTAGGATGAAGTTGTAGAGCGCAAGATGCTCGGACCCGCAGTAGTCCAAAGGACCAGGGATATAATAGATCTAATCAGAGGACGGCTGGTAGTAACCCAAGATGGACATAAGAGGTATGCTGATTTGACTCAAAAAAGGACAAAGAATATGAAACAGGGGGCCTAGTAATGTTATAGGTATCCCCTTGGAAACCCTTGAAAAGGATTGATGAGGTTCGGAAAGAAAGGAAAGCTAAGTCTACAATTTGTTGGACCCTTGGATATATTAAGACGTTTGGGAAGTTAGCATATGAGCTAGCCCTACCCCCGAACCTGTAGCAAGTTCATAACGTGTTCCACGTATCAATGTTAAGGAAGTGTAATTCGGATGCCAGACAAATAGGGGCATATGAGCGCATAGACATGCAACCAGACGTAACCTATATGGAGCAACCAGGAAGGGTATAGAGTAAAAAGGAACGAGTACTTAGGAGAAGGGTTATCAAACTAGTAAGAGTTTGATGGTAGAACCACAATGTGGGAAAATTTACTCGAGAGTTAGAAAGTGCAATGTTAAGAGAGTATCCCTATTCACTTTCTATCTGATTCCGGGACGGAATCCTTTTAAGGAGGGGAGACTGTAATAACCCCAATTTTTGGGAAATTTTTGAAACCCTTATGAATAGTGTTTTTGCTGAATGAGAAAACTTTTTATGCCACACTATGTAGGGGTTCTGATATGGATATTCTGAGATTTTATTAGTACTTTATATGGGATATAAGTGTATGTAAAGATCGTCAGAATCCAAATCCGAACACTTTGATTTTTCCCGGAAATACACTAGATACGGAAAGATTTGAGAAAAAGGTAACAGGATAAAAAGGATTTAAATTAAAGGATTATAGGAGAGGATCATAAAAAGGAATATAATATATTGAGAAAGGTTAAGGGAACCTAAGTAATAAGATCTCGGGTATGATCCCTCAAACGATAAACGAAAAGGAAAGTTAAGCGAACCGTATAACAGATCAGCGGTCATTAGGCAAACGATTAGGAAGTTAATCAAGGGGATTAGTGGGGATGATGTCATCCAGCCAATAGAAAGAGGACAAGGAGGGGAGGATGACATCATGAGGATGACACAAGCATGACAAAAAAGGAAGGAGATGTGGTGACTTTTTAACCACACAAAATCAAGGGCAACTAGGTAATTTACTAAAACAAACACAAAAATCAAACCAACCAAGCCAAGCAAATCATTTTTCATCAAAATCAAAAAGAAACCAAGGCATTGTTCTTCATGCTCTCGGCCAAAACAGAACCAGAACACTAAAACTGCTGTATCTCCTTCATTTCTCACTCAAATATTGTGTTCTATAGCTCATTGGAAAGGTATTGAGATGGCCTACAACTCTTGTTCACAAGTCTCGTCCAAATAATCATGGTAAGACCCTCATTTTTACAGTTCTTTAAATCGGACTTTTAGAAACTTCAAAGCCTAACTTTGTGTTCTTGATTTCTTTGGAAAGATCAAGCTTGTAGAAGGCTCCCTAAGGCTTCCTAGCAACTTAACACCTCCCAAGGAAGGTATAAACTTCAAACCCTAGCCTTTACTTTATTTGTTAGTAAGTTTAATGGTTGGTGTTGTGAAATGAGAAGCATGGATTGTGATTATTAGTAGTTTGGTTTGATTTGGAAGTGTTTTGGTAATTGAAGCTTGATTATAGTTCATAGGTCTTGATTGTGGTTGTTTGAGTTGAAAAACTTGGAGATTATGGACTGATGTGGTATGGTTTAGGTGAAGTTTTGTTGTATTGATGGTTATGAGTTGGTTGGTGGTTAATTGGAGTAGTTTAAACATTGGTAATCGCGTAAACATAGCCGTCGTAACGTCCGATTTTCTTTGGACTGTTTTTGTGCATAACATTAGGACCCGAGAACCCCCTGCTAGATTATGACCACTGCCATGTTTAGATAGCTCATGTTACGAGCTTCGTTTTGATATGTAGTTCGTTCGATTCCGATGCACGGTTTAGGAGAAACGACCGTTTCAAGTAACGGCGTTTCGCGAACGAAACTTTTCCCCTCGCCTTACTTTGAAACATAGGTTAAGGACCAAAAAGGGTTAATTAATGTATGAAACATTTATGGTAAGTGTGTTAGGCAGTTGGTAAGACACTCGCGAAGGAATCGCTTTAAAACTCGTAAAGGTTAAATTATTAAAAATGGTGGAGCCGAGGGTACCCGAGTGACTTAAGCGAATCAGTGAGCGCAAAACGAGCGTTAGAGTCTGAGTTGGTTAGGGTATAGATTTACAAGTGACTTTGGTTTAATTCCAACTTACTTGTTGCTTATAGGTTACCAGACTCGTCCCGAGCCATTCGTAACCCCCAGTCGCTCAGGCAAGTTTTCTACCCGATATACTGTTGTTGTGATGTAAATATATGTATATGCATTATCTTGTGATAGTGCATGATTGTTATTAGCAAATTTTGCGATATATTGGAGCATGCTGATATGGTATATATGCATGTCTGTTTCGTAATCTGGTTATCTATCTGTTGATTTCAATGCTTATAGTTGCATAATACCTATGCTAGAAATAAGCAAGTAGTTGCGTATACCCTTAGTATAGGGGATAAAAGGTGAACATATTTCTAAACCGGGAGTCGATGTTCCCGAGTATATTATATATATATATATTTATATATATATGGATATAGTTTTTAAAACTATGGATCGAATAAGGTTTATTCGATACCTTTATTTTACTTAATTGAATATTAATTTGAGTATTCATTCGAGGGCTTATGACTCAGTTTATTTTATTATTTGAATATTATTTGAATATTCATTCGAGGGCTTATGACTCAGTTTATTTTATTATTTGAATATTATTTGAATATTCATTCGAGGGCTTATGACTCAGTTTATATTATTATTAAATATTACTTGGATATTCATTTGAGGATGTATGACTCCTTTATTTTATGAATATTATTTATAGTATTCATTCGAGGTATTATGACTCCGCTTATTACTTAATAATATTATTTATTGTATTAAAGAATAAGGTGTCGATAATCAAACTTACTTTTGATTATTCAAATAAAGATATTACTTTCGTATAAGTATATCTTTGATTATTTGCTATTCATTTCAAGTATAAGTTTTAATACTTCTACTTCAATTATTTTATAAAGATTATTCTTTATGGGAATATTATTTAAATAATAATATTCAGACATTTTCTAAATATTCTGGGGACTGATTTACTTCATTAAATCAGCTTCACTCCAAACATTCTTAAAAATGTTTTGCGAGTCTTCAAAATGATTTTTTTAAAAGTTAGAGCGGATCCCAAAACTCATTTTTTTAAGATCCTCCTTTCGAAGGGGATTTAAATACTCGCTCAAAACCTGAGGGATCCGGCTCTGTGGTGTGTTTTATATTCGTAACAAGGTTGTTGTTTTGATAAATGAATTGATTACTTACCCAACACTCGGGAAGTAAAATTCTTGGAACAAGTTAATCCATTAACAGGCATCGCCTGGGAAATATCGGTGAGTTCTCCTTTCCAAATAGATACGACTTCTTGGTGGAGCCGTATCAACAAGTTTCTACTTGGGGAAAGTGGGGACAAGCTTTACGTTTCAGAGTCATGGATTTCATCTGAACTAGGAGTGGCGTAAGTGGCCGAGTAGCGCCGGCCCAGCCTTATTATATTGGCCCAAATGGCCTGGAAGTTCCGCTAAGGCGGTCCATTCCTTAGGAGTTCAGTGTTCGGTTGACAAGTAAATCCGACAGGTTCTCCTCTACATGTAGAAAATGGTGGGGTTGTACTACTACGACTGATCATCGTAAGTGGTCTTCCTGGCGCGGCAAACTCCCGTAATGAGTTCATCATCCAATTGGATAATTTCTGCAACACTACCCAGAGCACTTCGATAGAAAGGCTACGGTTGGGCGATTGTTGAGTGTTGGCAGGGTCAAGTTTTCAAAATGATGTTTACATCAAATGAAGTATCTCGTAACTTCATTTTATTTTGATAATATTTTAAAGATTTAATCTATTCAAATCTTGCCTTATAGTCTCATCTATGTGATGAACTTTTGAAGCTAATTATAACTTGAACGGTGGTAGTTCAAGTAGTATTTGGGAAAGATATAAGTATATTGGGGTATCTTGTAACTTCATCTTTTAAACTTATATCTAATTAATAATTGTCTTATGAATGACAAAGATTTTCAGAAAAACGTTGAGATAAGGTTAGATATATGAGATCACCTTGCAACGATATTTTTTTTTATACAGTTATACACTGGGACTTTGTGTATATTGTGCATGGAAGAGGACTTCCAATATTTTGAAAAGTATATATGTATATATATATATACTGAATATTTTGCGACTTCATCGCATTAAGATATCAACTTGGTTCATTTCTTTTGACCAAGACTTTCATGAGTACTATGAGAAGGCTTATATATTGTTAATCATTATACATATTATTTTGGTGGGCTTGCTGCTCACCCTTGCTTTCTTCTTTCATCACACAACATCAGATATACAAGATGAACCGGACCAAGCTCCCGATTCGCAAGAGGTTAGGAGACGTTCCGCAGTTTTCTAGAAGCACTGATGCCGCCATAGCTGAGGTAGGAACTACCAATAGGCTAGGCTTTCAACTTTTGATGTATCAGATTATGTATATTTATGAATTGTAATAATGGCAAAGAAATGTAAATTTATTCAGAAACCTGTTTAAGGTGTATTGGCATATAATTGTGGAATAAAACGACTTGTGATTATTTTTGGATATTCATCTCTGAGACTATAACTTGTGGTGTGTGTGTTTATTGTGGGGTCACAGTACAGAGTAGTTGATTATTTATTAAGATTGGGTGTTGTTAAGGGAAATGGAACTCGTGACAACCCGGATCCCCGACCCCGGATTTGGGGGTGTTACAATTCTATTCAAGGCAAAATTACGAATATTGGAAGGTATACACGCCACCCATCGTGGCGTACCAAGTTCCATAGATTTCAAATAATTTAAGATTTGATGATGGTATACACTTAGCTATGAAAAATAATATAGTACACCCCAACGTGGCATATTGTTTAGTAATAGGACCGAAGTAACATTTAAACAAAATTAGGTGGTATACATGTCACACATCGTGGCGTACCAGAAGCTTATGGTGTTTAGATGTTAGTGCATTAAATTTTAATAATTGTTAGAGGAATCAATAGATCTTAATAATTAATGCACCCTTATTTATGTGATGTTTTTATGCATGATTCTCAGGATAAAATGGGATTTAATCCACTATTCACTATACTTAAGGATAACAAACTTACCGGACCTAACTATATTGAATGGAAACGAAATTTGGACATTGTGTTGACTGCTGAGGAGTACAAGTTTTGCACTTATGAACCCAAGCCTGAACAACCTGCTGTTGATGCTCTTGAAGATGAGAAAGAGTATTATAAACGGTGGATTAAGGCTGATGAGATGTCGCGATGTTACATTCTGGCAGCAATGTCGGGTGTTTTGCAGCATCAGCATCAGTCTATGGCCACTGCTTCAGATATGCTCTTTAATCTCAAGGAACTTTTTGGAGATCAGAATAGGGCTGCTAGGCAAGTAGCCATGAAGGCTTTAATGAATACTCAGATGGCTGAAGGCACACCTGTAAGGGATCATGTTCTCAAGATGATGTCGTATCTGAATGAGATAGAGATCCTTGGTGCTGAACTTGACGGGGAAACCCAGATTGACATTATCCTTATGAGCTTGTCCAAGAGTTTTGAGCAGTTCCGCTTGAATTACAACATGAACAAGAGGCAGTATAGTCTCGCGGAACTGCTGACAGAACTTCAGGCAGCTGAAGGATTATTTCAGCAGAGTGTTCAAGTGAATGTGGCTGAGAAAGGTTCTTCCTCTAAGCCGAAAGGTATTAAGAAGAAGAAAAAGGCTGGACACAGAAAGCTGTGAAGGCAGTGGGAGTTCAGGGTGGTATAAAAAAACCTAAGGGAAAGTGCTTCAGATGTAAACAGTCAGGTCACTGGAAACAGGATTGTCCTCTTCCTAAGAAGACAAACAATACTGGTATGTCTCTTTCTCTAGTTACAGAAACATTTATAGCGGCTATATGTACGAGCACTTGGTGTGTAGATACATGAGCCACTGATCATGTTTGTAATTCTATGCAGGGGTTCCAACTATCCAGAATGCTTAGAGATGGTGAGATATACGTGTTCATGGGAGATGCTACGAAAGTAGCAGTAGTTGCAGTAGGAGTTATTCATTTATCTTTTGGTTCTGATAGGATTTTGGTTTTGAACAATTGTCTTTATGTACCTTCTTTTAGAAGGAATTTAATTTCGGTTTCTAAACTTGCTTTGGATGGTTATAATGTTTGTTTGGATCGTAATGTTTCTATTATGATGAATAAACGAATTATATGTTCTGGTACATTGCAAGACAATTTGTATATAATTAATCCTAGTCAACCTGCACTGCAACTACAATTTAGGGAATTGAACAACACATCTTCTAACTCTACTAAAAGAAAGGAACCTTCTAGTTTGAACCAAACATATCTTTGGCACTTGAGATTAGGTCATATTAACTTGAGGAGGATTCAAAGACTGGTAGTAGACGGGCCTTTAAGCTCATTGGCAGTGGAGCCATTTCCAGTTTGTGAATCCTGCTTGGAAGATAAAATAACTAATAGGCCTTTCAAGGCAAAGGGGAATAGAGCCAAACAAGTATTAGAATTGGTTCACTCTGATTTATGTGGACCCATGAATATCCAAGCAAGAGGTGGTTATGAATATTTCATCATTGTCATTGATGATTATTCTAGATATGGGTACGTTTATTTGTTGCGCCGTAAGTCTGAGTGCTTTGATAAGTTCAAAGAGTACAAAGCTAAAACGGAGAAGCGACTTAATAAAAGTGTCAAGTCACTACGATCAGATCGTGGTGGCGAATACTTGCTTGGAGAATTTAGGGAATATTTATCAGAAAATGGGATAGAATCCCAGTTAACTGTACCAGGCACACCCCAGCAGAACGGTGTAGCAGAGAGAAAGAACCGGACTCTTTTAGAGAGTGTTAGATCGATGATGAGTTATTCGGATTTACCCAAGTCATTTTGGGGACATGCCTTAGAGACAGCAGCTTATCTTCTGAACTTAGTACCTTCGAAGTCGGTTCCTAAAACCCCCTTAGAATTGTGGACCGGGGATAAACCGAGTCTAAGATATATTCGAATATGGGGTTGTCCAGCACATGTGCTGAACAAGAACACGACTAAGTTAGAATCTCGTACAGAAGTAAAGTTGTTTGTAGGCTACCCCATGGGAACGAAAGGATATTTATTTTATAGTCCGAAGAATCGGGATGTCATTGTTAGCACCAATACAAGATTCTTGGAGGAGGACTATATAATGAATCACAAACCCATGAGTAGTGTCGTTTTAGAGGAACTAGTGAGAGGGACAAATAATACCCATGAAGTTGTAGTACAAGTAGAACAACCACAACATAATGTACAACCTGTCACTAATACCGCACCAGTGCCTCATCGTAGTGGGAGGGTTGTTCAACAGCCTGATAGATTCATGTTTTTGGGAGAGTCTTCAGACTTGGTCCCTGGTGAACATGATGATGATCCCCGTACATACGAAGAGGCAGTACAAGACAAAGATGCAGATCTTTGGCAAAAGGCGATGGAATCTGAGATAGAATCAATGTATTCTAATCAGGTCTGGGAGCTCGTGGAACCACCCAAAGGTATAAAACCTATTGGATGTAAGTGGATCTACAAGAAAAAGAGGGGATTAGATAAAAAGGTGAAAGCCTGGAAAGCAAGACTTGTTGCGAAAGGGTATACTCAGAAAGAAGGTATCGATTATGAGGAAACCTTTTCACCAGTAGTCATGCTTAAGTCAATCCGTATTCTTTTATCTATAGCAGCTCATCTCGATTATGAGATTTGGCAAATGGATGTCAAGACAGCTTTTCTTAATGGAAGTCTTGAAGAAACCATCTATATGCAGCAACCAAAAGGATTCATTGAGGAAGACCAAGAGCATCTGGTATGTAAGCTTAAGAGGTCTATTTATGGACTTAAACAAGCTTCTAGAGACTGTAATATTCGTTTTGATCAGGCAGTCCAGTCATATGGATTTGATCAAAGTCCAAGCGAATCGTGCGTGTTTAAGAGAAGTGAAGGTAATGCAGTGGTTTTTCTAGTACTATATGTAGATGATATTTTACTCATTGGAAACAATGTTGAAATGTTGTCATCAGTAAAGGCATGGTTGTTCAAACAATTTAACATGAAGGACTTAGGTGAAGCGGCATACATCCTTGGGATCAAAGTTATAAGGGATCGCAAGAAAAGGATGTTGGCTTTATCTCAAGAGCCCTACATTGATGAAGTATTAGCTCGTTTTAACATGCAGAACTCCAAGAAAGGTTTTTTACCTTTTAAGCATGGAGTTGCTCTATCTAAGAAGCAGTGTCCTTCGACACCTAAGGATATAGAGAGCATGAAAGTAGTTCCTTATGCTTCAGCATGTGGAAGCTTAATGTATGCGTACGAGGCCTGACATCTGCTTTGCTGTAGGCATGGTTAGTATATATCAGTCGAACCCAGGTCAGGAACATTGGAGTGCAGTAAAAACTATACTCAAGTACCTGAGAAGGACTAAGGAGTATATGTTAATTTACAAGGCCTCAGATCTATTTCCTTTGGGATATACTGATTCAGATTTCCAATCAGATAGGGATAAGAGGAAATCAACCTTGGGATATGTTTTTACTTTGGGAGGTAGAGCCGTTATATGGAGGAGTGTAAAGCAGAAATGCATTGCAGACTCCACCATGGAGGCCGAGTACGTGGCGGCCTCTGAGGCTGCCAAGGAGGCTGTATGGTTCAGGAACTTCATTTTGGACTTAGATGTGGTACCTAATTTGCCTAGGAGCTTGACGGTGTATTGTGATAACATTGGTGCTCTGGCAAATTCAAAGGAACCGCGAGACCACAAAGCAGCTAAACATATTGAACGTAAGTATCATCTCATACGAGGAATCGTAAAGCGAGGGGATATAGTTGTGGCTCACATATCATCAGAAGACAACCGAGCAGATCCTTTCACAAAGAGCTTGCCAACCAAGGTTTTTGACAAGCATGTGGAAGCGATAGGAGTCAGATGGATGGACACATAGATTTTTATGTAATAGTGGATTAAATAAACACTGATGTACACATAGAATATTTTGAGTATAAGTGGGAGATTGTTAGTGTATACTAAAAATATTTATTTGAAGTATGTACATTTATTTCTGGCCAGTTTATTTGAGAATCATTTGAATGTTTACATGTTGTCTAATATTATATATTGTGAACAATCTAGTATCAAATGGGATACATAATATTAGATTGTTAAATACGGTTATATAATATAATAAGGTTCACAGCACAGGTGGTGTTGGACAATCCACTGGTATGGCTGTAGTATTATTTAGATTAGTTTATATTGACTAATAAATAATACTAGTATACTTTGTGTATATTGAATAGGATCAAATTTAGAATTGTTCCCTTAATACTGATTAAGAAGGAGAACTAAGATTATATGTTATTATTAATGCTTAGGTTCTTAATCCGGAAATAGTAATTGACACGTGTATATTATTTACATGCTTTGATTTATATATGAAATAATTCTTTTGAATTATATCATTATATTTTGGGTGATGGAATTATATACATGGTGGATATTATTTATTGAAGGAATCCATGTCCTGATAATATTCGGGTTAATGATGTCCCCTTGAAAGCTCAAAAAGATTTAATTATGTGAAACCCTGCAGGTGGAATTTATTCTGGCATAATTAAATAAAGGTTGAGTGGATGATCAAGGATAAAAGATATTAATTAAATAAATTATCAGTAATTTATTTAATTAATGGATATATGATATTTTAAACATGGGGAATTTAATAAGCAAATAATATTGGAACCAAATTAATTAAATTACGGTATTAGGAAAGGTAGTGCAAATATTAATTCTTTAGTGGATTGAATTAATATTTAATTACATTGGGCTAGGCTCAAGATGTAATTAGAAGGCCTAACCTAATTATCCATGGTCCCTATTGTAGCCTATATATATTCTTATTCTCTTCTTGCTTGGGATTATGTGAAAACATATTGTAGCCACCAAGGAGCAAGAAGAGAGGATAACTTGAGAAGACGGAGGCCACACTTCGCTCAAGGGAATTTGGGAATACAATAGAAGAGCGTGGAATCAACCATTAACAAGGTAATCCTCTTTTCGTAATCTTTATCGTAAAACGTAGTAACACCCTAAGTCCGTGGTTCCCAATATATACCTATTAAAGTTTTATTGATTCAGAAGTGTCTAAGCCTTTTATACCAAATAAATGCGTAAGTAAAACGAATTTGATATTAGAAGACTTAGTCGAGCCTTTAACCATAAAAGTGTTCAATCAAGATTGACTTTCACTGAGTCACTTATGTCTTAACTGTCCATTAGAATCCATGAGTATTCTTTTCAACTGATCTGACATGCTTCGAGCTAGAAGATTTTGATGTAATTTTAGTAACGGATTGATTATCCTGTCATAAGGAAAATATTGATTTTCAGAAGAAGCGAATTACAAAGTGTACTGAAGCCAATAGTAAGGTAAGTTTCTAAGGGCAGAAGCAAGATAAGAAGTTCTTCCAATCATGCGAGAAAATTAGTAATAAGCCAAGGATATAAGGTAGATCCACCATAGGTAGAGATACGAAAAAGAAAGTACTTAAGCTGGAAGAAGTTCGAGTGATGAATGAATGCCCTGAAGTCTCTCCAGAGGCCAGTGGAAATGAAATAATTAATTAAGTAATTACAGATGTTAATGGAAAGGGATGCGATCATACCAGATATATCCCCGTGAGGTGCACCAGTAATGCTATGGAAGAAGAGGGATGAAATTAGGAGATTATATACTAATTATCGAGAGTTTAACAAACCGACGAATAAGAATAAGTAACCCCTATCTAAAACAGATTACTTTTGTGACCTAATTTAAGGAGCGTGTTATTTTTCGAAATTGACTTAAAATTCAGCCTAAGGACATATCAAAGACTGCGATTAGAACAAGTTATGAGCATTGCAAGTTCTGGTGATATTATGTGGAATAACAAGTGTATCAGTCGTCTCTAAGGATTTAAAGAACATGGTGTATAAGAAGTGCTTGGATAAGCATAACTGTATTATTTATAACATCCTCAGCTATTCAAAGACTAAGAAAGTCTGTGTAGAACGCCCAAGGATTTCCCTAAGAAGATTAGAAGGGTAATAAATATACGTTAAGTTTCCAAGTATGAATTTTGTCTGGGATTAACAAAAGATTTTGATTATTCCATTAACAGCCACCTAAGCAAAGCCGGTGTGGTAACAGATGCCTTGTGTAGAAAGAAAGTATTGAATGTAACCAAGATCACTGAAGAGTTAATAAAAGAATTGGAAAGAGTGGATGTTGAAGTTCAGATACCTGAAGGTGATAAGAAGTGAATTTATGAGATTACTTTCCAACCTTGACTGATGGAAAGGAGTAAGAGGTGCTCACATATTTGGGAACTAAGTTGAACATAAGTACCATCTATCATCTGTAGACGAAGGGTCAAAGTGAGTGAACGATTCAAATAGTATAAGTTATCATGCTAGTAGGGGAATACTGCCTGACGAAGCCTTGTAAGGACGTAAACATAGAACTCCACTTTATTAAGATAAAGTAGGAGAAAGGAAGTTATCAAGTCCTAAGTTGATTCAGCACACCAAGGACACAGTGGTGTTGGTTTGAAAAAGAGTTGAAGCAGCTCAGAATAGGCAGAGAAAGAACGCGGACTTGTGTCAAAAGGATATGAAGGATAGAAACTGGATCGATGGTATAGTTAAAGGCGTTACCTTAAAAAGGATTGATTAGAGTTGAACAAAAGGATAGTTGGGTCCTAGATATATTGGACCGTTTAAGATACTAAGAAAAGTGGGTAAAGTCACTTATGAGTTAGTGTTGTTGCCATAGCTGCAGCATACTCATAGTAAGTTTTATGTCTTTATGCCAAGAGAATATATCCTCGATTTGAATCAAGACAGGGTGTACGAACCAATCTAGAACCTAGATCGTAAAAAGCGGGGTCTGAGGAATGAGTTTATGTCTATAGTGAGTGTGCTTTGAATAAATCCTCGAGTAGAAGAGTCCACTTGGGAGTTAGAGTCAGATATGCTTGACAAATATCCTCACTTGTTTAATTAGATCAAATTTTGAGGATAAAATCTTTTTAAGGGGAAAAGATATAACGACTCATATATTTTTATTATTTAAATGTGTAGTTATTGAATAATTAAATAAATAAAATATGTGTATGGGTTCTGTCAGCTGGATATTATTTTGTTGTTAATTATGTGTGATCGTTGGTGTTCGAGTATCATTTGTGTCATTTGTTGTGAAGCTGTGTTATTTTGTTTT
This sequence comes from Apium graveolens, assembly GCF_009905375.1. NCBI lineage: Eukaryota > Viridiplantae > Streptophyta > Magnoliopsida > Apiales > Apiaceae > Apium > Apium graveolens. The sequence goes on from NC_133653.1 coordinate 97,140,517, forward strand.
TATATTTAAAGGTGATTTTATTTAAGATTTATTTTCATAAATACTTTGGTTATCTCTAAAATTATTATTATTGCTTTATAATTTTATTTATTATTTTTGGGATTTTATAAAATTAAGAAATCAATATTTCATTAATTATTTACCCTTAAATGATTTTCCGACTACAGTTATTTGTAAAATCAATATTAAATCCAGAAATGCTTCAAAAATTATGAAATTTATATTTTATTAAGTTTGGAATATTTCTAGAATTTTAAATTATTTTGGAAATTTTTGGGATTAAATTCACCCGCGCGTTCATTAGTTAAATCGTTTACTTGTTATTCATATGGTGGTACTGCTGGGCAATTGATTGCTCGCCCTTGCGGAATATTTTGAATATATGTATTACAGATGCTTAGAAAATTCTTTCGTCATAGTCAGGGCAGAGTTCCAGTTCCTTCCGTACCAGGCTCCTCTGAGGTAGCTGTGTTGGACCAAAGATGGTCTGTTGAGTTGTTGTATTAAGTTAGTTGCGTCAGGATGGTTTGTATAAGTTAGTCTTGTAATAGTTATAATGTAAGTCATATTTAAACTTGGAAAAGGTCTTGGTAAAAGGGGTCGTGGTTATGTATTATTAATGATTTGGATTATATTATGTTGTTATTATTATTGTTGGTGACGTTAACTTCTGACCCCGGGGTTGAGGTCGTCACAGTTGCATTGGCATTATATCATGATCCCTTAGGTTGCTTTTCCGATTAATTTGTGATGTTGATTCGAGTGTAGTGATGTCATATAGAGGAATGTTAAGTCCTAACGAGTTGATTTGCATGCTAGAAATAAGAAACTTTTCACTAAGTCTTATAGGTTGCTTGAGTGTTAGATCATGATCATGACTCGTTTATTTGTCGAGTTTTAATCACTTGTTTATGTCTAAAATTTATGCTATTCTCTTAGTGACAAAATAACATGGATTTTTTTTAAAATTGGAGAAAAAATTGGTTATCAATGCTAGTTGTGGCTAGGCGTCAAATGGCTAGTAGTCGGCTCATATTTGTATGAGTGGTCTAGGGTTTAGCGAGATGGAGCGAAACGCACTCATTCAAAAATCAAAGAAAGAAAAAAGAGAAAAAAAAAAGAAAAAATATATATGTGTTATGCATAATTGATCACGAGTGGGCTCCTTAATACTCGAGTTATTAAGTTCTAAGGGACTTTGTACCTAGTGACCTAAGGCTTTTATAGTCTGGGATCCGCTAATCTAACGCTCGCTACATGGGTATTATTGCATAAGTCTTTTGTGGACCTCACTCATTGCACGATCAAATAAGCCTATTTGTGTTATTTATGTGTTATCAATAAAAGCATGAATCCTTGTATAACTCTGATAAAATTGATGTGTTGTCAGTCATTTTGAGTTTATCATTTATTCTGTTTATAACCTTGTGATTGTCTTGATGAGAGGTGAGTTATGGTTATTGATCTAGTTTCGAGAGTATGTATGTTAAGCAATTGCACACACATACACACATTTCTGGCTTGTGAGTTGATTTGTGGGATTTGATTAAACTTTGTGCGAATATTTACATACATTGAGATGTTGCTCATTGGTTGGTTTAGTTGTTCTGAGGGGATGATTGCATTCATGTTAGTTGCATTCATATATTTTTATTTCTTGTTTTTGAGTCTGTTATGCTTGAGGACAAGCATCGATTCAAGTTTAGGGGTGTGATAAGTGGCATTTATATCCACTTAGAACACTTCGTAAAGGCTCAAATTGGTGTTTTGTACTCAAGTTATTTATATTTTTGATGTGTTTTTGTAGTGTTTTGCATTTCAGGGCATAATCGAAAGAAGGATTGGAAAGTGCATGATTTATGCTTAGAAAAGTGTTAGGATGGAGCCTCGGTCGAATGCACGAAAGAAACCAGCAATTGAAGTCAATAAAATAAGAAAATCCAGATTTTCCAGAAGGTCAGGGCAGCCGCGATACACTTGGGAGCGGCCGCACTCGTTTGGCAGAAGCTCAGGGCGGCCGCGCTGGATTTGGGGGCGGCCGCGCCGGGTCGTTTTCTCAGAATCCTGTTTCCACTTAAATTTTGAGCGTTTGAAGGCCCAGGTCGTCCAAAAGCCTATAAATATCAATAAAAGATATTTTTCATATAAAAGAGCAAGGATAGAGCAGCAAGAAGACCTAATAGCATAATACAACGAAGGAGAAGAAGATCTTATTTTTACTTGTGATTCTTTGCTTGAGTTGTAATCTTGGATGCTTGTTTTCTTTGTTATTTGAACCTAATACTCTTGTTAACGTACTTTGTTATTATTATTTAGTTATTTCAGACCTAGTTTATCTTAGTTTATTTACCATGCTTTCATTGGAACCCATGGTGACGATGAGTTCGGTTATGAACTAATCGTTATCGTGGGGTTCTAGATTTATTTATGGATTTTTATAGTTAATTGTTTTGATACCTAAGTGTGTGGTGATTGTATGATATCCTATTATTGGTTGTGCTTATTCGTCTTATGTGCGTCGCGAATATATAAGATAGTGTATTAATCTCTATTGAAGTGACAGTGAATATAAAGATTTAGAACTTACCATGCTAGCATACGTTCATGTATTTGTTATTGTAGGTAATTTTAACCATCTTACTTTCCCTATGTAATCACGATAGATAACTTGCGCATAAAACCTTTATGTTGTCAAATTCTATAGACATATAGGGTCTCAACATAATTGGTGTCTATTCAGCTTCTATCTCTTTTGTGGATGTCTGGTAGTAGGGTATTCGTATAACAAAAGTTGGCGTTTACTAGTTTCGTGTTATCTAATTAGTTTCCATCACCATTGCATGCCAAGGTTAAGAACAATGACTTTGAATGAAGTATTTAATGAAGTTGGAATCCCATATTTGTCTCATATAGTTAATTTATTCACTTTTATTCTTAGTTAATTGCATGATAGTTTAATCTTAGTTATAAACATCTCAACTTGTTATTGTCTTAGCATTAAGCGATAGTCATACCATTGTTGCATAGGTGTATAATCTTAAGTTAACTAAAAAGAGTCTCTGTGGGTACGAATCTGATTTATATCTTATACTACTTGCGAATGCGTATACTTGCGTGTAATTATAGCGCGTGTTTTTGCCCCAACACTACTCAAGTCTTTCTATGGACTAAAGCAAGCACCTAGAGCTTGGTATGATACACTGTCAGAATTTCTGCTTAAACATGGATTCACTAGAGGTACAATTGACAAGACTCTGTTCTACAAGCGGCATGGTAATGATATGATCCTAGTTCAGATCTATGTGGATGATATCATACTTCATTCAATGAAAAGCTATGTCAAAGATTCTCTAAGCTTATGCAGAGTGAATATGAAATAAGCATGATGGGAGAACTTAGTTACTTTCTTGGACTATAAGTCAATCAAAGAAGTGATGGAATTTTCATTTGCCAAACTAAGTATGTCAAGGATTTGTTGAAAAAGTTTGGTATGGTTGATTGTTCACCTACATCTACACCTATGTTTACAGCTACTAAGTTGGATGAAGATAAGAAAGGAAAAAGTGTAGACATTTCAAGTTATAGAGTCATGATTGGATCTTTGCTGTATTTGACTGCTAATAGACCATACATTTTGTTTGCAACATGTCTGTGTGCAAGATTTCAAGCCAATCCAAAGGAATCACATTTGATGGTTGTGAAGAGAATTTTTAGATATTTGACTTGGACCCTAAACTTGGGATTATAGTATCCTAACGGAACAGGTTTTGAAGCTGTTGGATACACATATGCAGATTTTGCTGGATGTAGGGTTGATAGAAAGAGCACTAGTGGAAGCTGTCAGTTTCTTGGAGAAATACTTATATCCTGGTATAGCAAGAAACAACCATTTGTGTCAACTTTCCTAGCTGAGGCTAAATAAATTGCTGCTGGAAGTTGTTGTGCTCAGATGCTTTGGATTAGAAATCGGCTAATGGATTATGGCCTAGTGTTACACAAAATTCCAATTATGTGTGACAATACTAGTGCTATAACTATTGTGGCTAATCCAGTTAATCATTCTAGAACAAAGCACATTGATGTAAGGTATCATTTTATTAGAGAACATGCTACAAGTGGTACCATTGAGCTAATATTTGTTCCAACAGAAAAATAATTAGATGATATTTTTACTAAACCTTTGGATGAAGCAACTTTCACTAGACTTGTAGGTGAAATTGGAATGTTAAATTCTTCATCCTAAGGCAAGAACTCAGCTACATTGTTGTAGCAGATTAATTTCTAGTAAATCAAAATTAATTTGATTTTATTGAAAATTAACTGGAATATGAATTATAAATATTTCAGAGATATCTGCATATTTTATTTTTCAAACTTTAAAATTTAGCTTGGAATTTTTCAATTCTAAGAAAATTGTCTAAATGTTGATTTGCATTTTCAATATGTAAAATTAGCACAAGGCAGAATCAAAGTAATCAAAAGTATATAGAGAACTGAGTTCTCGATAAGTCTAACTGACTTATCGATAAGTAATTTGAAGACTTCTCGAGTGAGTTCTCGATAAGTCAATTTTTTGACTTCTCGAGGGACTTCTTGATAAGCTTCATTATGACTTATCGATAAGTCATTGTAGAGTTCTCTATAAGTGTTAACTCATAGAGTTCTCTACAAGTATAATTTTAGACTTATAAATAACTCAAAACTGAGATAATTTAATTTAATAAATTATTCCGGTAAAATACTTTTGAAAAAATCATTCTGATTTTATTTTGATTTTTTCAGATAAAAATTGGAAACAATTCAGTCCATTTAGGACAAACTGAGTATTTATTTGACATCTCGACAAGTGTTTTTCTTTTTCTCGATAAGACTCAGAAATATGACCTATCGATATGTATCTATTTTGTCTATATGACTTCTCGATAAGATAATTCCAAACGTTTATTATGAGTTCTCGATAAGTCATTTACTTTTACTATAAATACCCAAACATCTAGACATACACCTCTTTACACCTTCAAGAACTCTAAGTGACCTAATTTTCAAATCCAAACCGATTTCTCTCTCGTTTCAAGCTTTTCCTCTTTAATTCTTCATACCCATTCACTCTTACTCAACAAAAATGGCACTCAACAATGTTAGAGATGAAATCCCCAAGAATGGAACTAACTACCTTGCTTTCACTGATGTTAACTAAGCTCCTGATATTTTCAAGGGATTTGTTAAGTTTTTGTCTGAATCTTATTTTGTAGGTGCTTTAACAGCTAACCCAATTATGTACCTGGATGTTCTGTATGAGTTCTGGACAACTTCTGTGGTGAGGACAGTTATGCATGAAAATTCTGTATCTATAGTGGTGACTTGCTCAGTTGGAGGCCAACAAATAGAGTTCAATGAGCAAGATGTGAATGCAGTTTTGGGCATCCCAACCGAACATATGGCGGAGGTTCCTACTTACCAGGAACTCTATGAGTTTATGGATTTTGTCAACTACAGTGAGAAGATCAATCTAGCCAGTCCCAACAAGAAATATCTAAGGAGAGAGTGGTCTTTCTTATTTGACTCAATCATTAGGGCCTTCACCTGCAGAAAGACAGGATATGAAAATATGTCAAGTATTGTACAGAAGCTTATGTACTTCATAGCCTACAACAGACACCTGAATGTGGGCTTGCTAATTCTTGAAGAACTGAGCACCAGGCTCACAATGCCACTAGCTGCAAGAGGTAAGGAAATAGTTTTTCCTAGGTTTATTATATCCACTTTAAATAATAAGGTAAGGGACATACATTTACATAATATTATTAACATATCATTAATATGCAATTGTAAGCAAGTATTCAAAATTCTATTTGGATCACTTACTACAAAGAACACAGTACATGTAAGTCTCAGGATCACTCCCTTTTATGTTGGAGAGGTTCAAGACTTACCCTTACTTAATGCCTGATATGAGGTCTCAAGTAACATCAACTTCTAGTGCAACTATGGCTCCTATCTCTGTGGAAGTACAAATACAGGATAACTAACATGGCCTTCCCAAGCTGAGACCATTCCTTCTGTACCACTAGAAGCTAAGAAACCAACCACTTTATCCTCTGAAAAGGGTGAAGTGAGTAAAAAGAAGAGAAAGCAGGCAACCCTGTCAATTGTTAATGAAAGTGGTGAGGAACAAAAAGAATCTGAGTCACCCTTGGTCAAAAAGACAAAGAATGCTAAAAAACTGAGTTGACCGCTCAAGCCACCTATGCATCATCCCAAATGATGTAGTTGTAAAACAGGGACAAAAACAGACTCTAGGGGCATCCTCTCAACAGGGTGTCTCTATTAAAAAGAGCACTCTCCCTAGTGCACCATGTACAGAGTCTGCACAAACACTTGAACATATTCAAGTATATTGAAGGAGAAATTAGGATGGCACACAGAAAGAGAGCACATCTCTTGAAGCTCCCTCACTCATTCAGGGGGAGCTGCCAAAACTCAATTCTAATATTTAAAATCTTATTTCTAAAATCTCTTCTTCCTAAAATGAAACTCTTGAATCTGGTTCTGAAGAGTTGTCAACATCAAGTGACATGGTTCAAGAAACTGTGTTCACCGCCCAGGAACCAGATTTAGACTCTGTTTGGGAGTGCTGTTGAAAACTGTTGTGCTGTGAGAAAAAGTACTGGTGGAAAAAGTGCTGTCAGGAAAATTAGATGAATGTTTGATAATTTTTTAATTTATGCATATTTTGAGATATAATATATAACAACAATATTTTTGAGAAGGTTTGATAGTGAAACTGATAGCTAATTCCTACAAAAGCTGAAAACAGCTTTTTCCAAAAGCATGGGGGGACATGCTTTTGCTAACAGCAGCTTTTAGACCAAAAGCGCTTATCCAGACAGTGGCTTTTAGAATTTACCAAACTGATAGCTACTTTAGCTATCTGCAACAGCAACACCAAATGGACCCTTAGTTGTTTAGAGGCTACATGCTGGGGTAGACCTTGATGACACCAACACAAACACAAACACAAACACAAACACAAACACAGGGGTTTCATCAGTTTTTACTGAAGACCCTATGAAAGATACAAATGCACCTTCATGTGCAAATCAACCTTCACAGGTTGTAAGGTTTGAGGGTAGTACTCCTGAGGGGGAGCTATCTAAATCCTCTCCAATTTAATTGGAGGTTCCTATTAGGGGAAAAACTTCCCTCAAAATCCTAGCTAAAATTGCACTCACAGCCAATGATCGTGTAACACCCCCAAATCCAAGGTCGTGAATTCGGGTCATTACGATCACTTATTAGTTAAATAATTCTCTTTTCACAATATTACTCGACCTTTTATTCAAACTCACACACACACACAGGTTATATGCTTGGAAACAGTATCAAATAAATCATCTCCACTTATCTACCTGATGGGGCTGGCGTACAAAAAGCCTACGGAACTCACGAGCGTTCCTTACCCGCCTACAGACAACAGTCCTGGTCTGATCCATGCTGGTAGTCTGTTGTGATATGATATATAAAAGCAAGGGTGAGCATTATAGCTCAGCAAGGTATATATCCCCATAATTAAGTATGTAAGGATAAATAAAACCAATAATTATACTTTGTATCTCCAAAGCGTTCTGAAAATTTATATGCTTGTCAAATTTATAATATTCTCAAAATCAACTACAATAGTATATCTACTGAATACTTGTATTCATCTCTTTCTCAAAATCATTTTATTATACTCGTACTCATTTTATTTCAAAATCTCAAGATGTTACTCGAACCAAGATTCTCAAATGGGTGTGATATATATTCATCAACATCCCAATTTAAAACTCATCCTTATCGGCAGATTTCTCAAATGGATTTGATATATATTCATCAATATCCTTGTTTAAAACTCAGCCTTATCGGCTCTCTGTTGTATATTTCACAACAGTTTTTCCAAAATGGAAGAAAGGGACTATACTGGAATAAACCACGTATTGGTGATCAGCCGAATACGAAATTTCTCTACTAGTAGAAGGAATACAAACCTAGCCGCCTTTGGGCTCATCAAGACACTACACGGTGGTTGCCCATTATCGTACAAGTCCGAAAGTCAATGGTCACATAGACCATATAACCGTACAATGCGCCACTCCGCGCTTGCATAATGCGTCACTCCGCGCCTGGTCACTGCCCGATACCACTCCGTGCCGGGCAGGCCACATTCCAGTCCCAAAATAATTATATCTTTTGCTCAAAATCCTTTTTCAAAGGAATAGGTCGTTAAAAGTTGACCTGTAAATAAGATGATTTATTCATCACTTTTAACTCAATTGATCTTTGGGAGTTGTCGGAGTTTTGAATTTAAAATCATTTTCAAATCCCTACCTGTAGTAGGGTGACACATATATTACTCACTTGTTCTTTATTGAACGAGGAAGCAAAACTTTTATGCTTCTAGACTAAGTTCCCTAAGGTTTTGATACGTTTCAAATGATTAATCTCTTTCAAGAGTTTTGAATAATTTAGAAAGTACATTTAGGAACTATGTCTATTTTTAAATAAGTTGTTAGAAGTCCGAAGATATTAAATATCTAAGGTCTCATAATAATTTAAGAGGGATTCAATGAATTGATAAAATCTTATAAATAAAACATCTCTGTATAAGGTTCAATGAATTGATAAAAACCTTACATATAAAATATCTCTGAATATGGTTCAATAAATTAATAAACCTTAAATACAAAATATTCCTGAATGAGGTCCAACGAATGGAGACACCTTAATCAAATAATCAAAACAGGGTTTGGTATCCTATAATTGCTCTTTGAATAGTTAAATCTTTATTAAATAACGTGAAATGATTTATAAACTATTCAGTATATTTTTAAATACTTTCTGGATATTTAATAATCCCTTAAGTATCGCTTTATAAAATAATCAATCAAGTAAGGGTGTCCCTTAAATGAATAAACCAATATTTCTCGAAGTTTAAGACAAAATCTCAATCGTTCGCTTAATATCTATATTACGCGAAAGGTACTTTATTTATGAAAATAGAAATCTTTCGCGTCCGGCTCTCTCCGGAATTAAATCGCTATTAAAATATCTCCGACTCCCATTATCATATATTATATTTGAAATACATTTCAATTTCTCATACTCGTGTAAAACGAAATTTGTTTTCGTAAGAATCGCATAATTCGTATGCATTGATATCATAGACAAGCATATATATTTGAAATGTAAATCATGGCATCAATATCACAACAGTATATATATATAGCATGGATAGTATGAGATAGGGTTTCAAAAACTTGCCTCGAGTAATCGAAGTGGTATGGTCTCTGGTGTTTGGTTGGCGATCTATAAACAAGAAGCAATGGTCTAAGTTAGTATGCGATTAACGTCTCGATTTTATTAAGCAACTTTTGCAACTACTCAAGTATAACGAATCTCCGATCGTCACATTCTCAACACTTATATTCTCACTTTATAACATGGTCGAGTTTTGAAATCGATCGTTCGCTTTAGAAAGTCCATTTCGAGTTTTAAGCTCGAACTTGAGAAAACGCGCGTCAAAACTAGGTTTTTATGTGTTTCTCGCTTGCGCTTGCTTTACCAAAACATTTTTATAAAATCGAAAAATTAATATTTACTCAAAATTCTTTTTGGACAGTCTTCTCTACTGTCATATCCATTTTTAATAATTTTTCCAGAATCTCGAAATTAATTTAAGTCCTTCAAAATCACCATGCAAGTGGACTTAAGTGCAGTTGGCTAATCGCAGAAATATTTTACACTAAAACGACCATAACTCCTAAACCGTAAATCGCCTCATGATGATCTACATATGTATAGAAACTGAAAAATAATATATATCTAGTCATGGCCAGTGGTTTTCAAATTTTAACCATTTTCATGGCCGAATGTCCTACAGAAAACAGATCAAGTGCAAGAATGCCCAAACTCAATTTCTACTACTTGATCTTAACACAATCACTACCTATAATCATCATAAACACAAGTACTTCTCAAGATCCACCCACATACACCTTATATGCTCTATATAGTACCACATACATGGATTACAACTCAACATCTCAAGCCTTTAGCAAGAACATAATCAATACAAACTCAAACAAACACAATCCTTTAGATCTTAACACTACAACAAACATAACTCTTAAATCCAACCATAAAACCTTAAAGGGTTGAAAGTTCTACCTTCTTCGACACTAGGAAGGTTATTGCTAGGATGATTGAGGCTTGGTTTGCTTAGAAAACACTTAGAAGGGCTAGATCCTTAAGAAACAAAACCAAGAAACAAGTTAGAATTTCAGAGTTACTTTTCAGCACCTCATTCAAACATTTTTATAAAATTGAAAAATAATAATTTGAGGCTGAAATTTGGTAAGAAGCTTAATCATGATATAGAGAAGCTATGGTAAAAATTTCATGATATTTGAATGAGTATATTTTGATTTATGAATTTTTCTTTCTCCCTTGCTCAGAAAATCCGAACTGCTGGAATGAAAAATGGGAGAGCTTTAAGTGAGGGAAAAGGGGTTGTTTTCTTTTGTGGCTAAATTGTGGGAGTGCATAATAAATATATGGGATGTATGCAACAGATTTGACAATAATTTGGCAAAGGTATGGGTTGGTTTGATTGTGTGGTGAAGTGAGAAAAGGGAGAAGTATGGCTTGTGTACTTGTTTGTCTCCCATCACTATTCAACACTATTCAACTAACTATTTTAGTTAGCTTCTAATCATCTAGTTACACTCCTAACTACTAGTTAGGACTTGGTTATGCATGGCCAACTTGCATGGGATTTAATTTCTCATTTGTTTATTTATCGTAAACGCAATCGTCGTTCCATTCCGATAGTTTCCACGTATAACGACTTGTTTCGTAGCGATTTCATTTATCGCTTATAATCCTATAACCAATTCCATTCCTTCTCTTGATCATATAAACACCTTGATATATTATTTATTTTATGTAGTATTCTTGGTTCTACGCCATTCTTTACGGATACGAAAACACGTAGTATAATCGTGAATCTTCGAATTCCGTCGGCTTTTACATTCACTTATTTTCCTCGATAAACAAGAATATGATCTCGGATTCTCAAAATTCCACTATTCATTTTATGATAATCCCCATACGTATTACTTAATCAACTCAAGTTACTATTCACAGAAGTTTTAAAATATTACAAAAATCAGGGTTCTTACAGTCTCCCCCCCTTAAAAGGATTCCGTCCCGGAATCAACTCACAAATAGATGGGGGTACCTTTCTCGCAGGTGGCTCTCTAATTCCCAAGCCGACTCCTCGACCTTGTGATGTCTCAATAAGACTCTGAATAGCTTGACACTCTTGTCCCTGAGTACTTGCTCTTTTCAACCAATGATTTCAACTGGTTGCTCAATGTAGGATAGATCTAGTACTTACTCATGTTTCACTATATTCTTGGTATCCGCATTATACTTTCTCAATATTGGCACATGAAAAACACTATGAACCTGTTGAAGGTTTGGAGGTAAAGCCAATTCGTATGCCACGGTTCTATTCGTCATAAAATCTCAAAGGACCCATATATCAGGAACTCGACTTCCCTTTCTTTCCAAATCTCATCAGTCCTTCCCATGGTGACACTTTCAAAAATACCTGGTCACCCACTTCATACTCTCTGTCTTTTCGTGCTAAGTCAGCATATTTACGCTGTCGGTCTTGGGCTGCCGCTAAGCATCCTTTGATCAACTCAACTATGTCCCTCGTTCTTTACACCAAGTCGGGACCTAGTAACTTTTTTTTTCACCAACTTCATCCCAGTAAAAGGGTGAATGGCACCTCCGACCATACAGCGCCTCATGTGGGGGCATTTCTATACTCGCATGATAACTATGACTGTAGGCAAACTCTATCAAAGATAGGTGTTCATCTCAATAACCTTAAAAATCAATTACACAATTTCTCAACATGTACTCCAATGTCTGAATGATTCACTCACTTTGTCCATCGGTTTGGGGATGGTATGCAGTACTCACATTCAGTTTGGTTCATAAGCATTCCTGAAAGCTCCTCAAAAAAATCTGGAGTTGAATCGGGGATCTCTGTCAGATACGATTGCTACAGAGACTCCATGTCTTATCACAATTTCCTTGATGTATAGCTCTGCTAATCTATCCACCATGTAGGTTTTCTTGATTGGAAGAAAGTATGCTGACTTGGTCAGTCGATATATAATTACTCATACTGCATCACGGTTAGCCTTAGCTCGAGGAAATCCTACCACAGAATCCATGGCTATTTGTTCCCACTTTCACATCGGAATTCCTAAGGGTTGTAGGAGCCCCCTCGGTCGCTGATGTTCCACCTTCACTCTTTAACAGGTCAAACACTTACTGACCCAATTGGCCACGTCTCTTTTCATGTTGGGTCATCAATAATATTCCTTTGGATCTCGGTACATCTTGGTACCTCCAGGATGAATTGAATATCTAGAATTATGTCCTCCGCATAAAATTTCATCTTTTAATTCTTGAACATTCGGAATCCAAATCCGGTTCGCATACCTCATAATTCCCTTCTCATCTTTCTCACATTTGACTTCTTCTCAGTCAAAGATTCTTGCTCTTCATTCGTCTTCTCTTCCTGACAATGTCCCATCTTTTCTAACAATTCCGGTTCTAATTTGATCTCAAATAGTCCATCAGTCCCTTTACCGGTGACTTCACCTCTATCTCCCTCTCCTCGAGTTCTCTCACTAGTTCCTCCGGCATTGTCAACATCTTGAGTCTCTCTTTACTACAAAGGGCATCGGCCACCACATTGGCCTTCCCTGGGTGATATAAAATCTCACCGACATAGTCTTTCATTAACTCTAACTATCTCCTATGTCTCCTGTTGAGTTCTTTCTGAGTAAATATATACTTAAGGCTCTTATGGTCAGTGTAGATCTCACAATTTTCTCTGTATGGATATTGTCTCCAATTTTTCAAAGCAAAACTATTGCTGCTAATTCTAATTCTTGAGTAGGGTATCTTACTTCATATTCCTTCAGCTGCCGTGAGGCATAAGCAACCACTTTCCCATGCTGTATGAGCATGCATCCTAATCCTTTATGTGACGCATCACTATAGATCACAAAATCACCCTTTCCATTGGGCAATGCCAGCACGAGGGCTGTTACCAAACTCCTTTTCAATTTCTGAAAACTTTCCTCACATTTTTCATTCCGCACAACCTTTTCCGTTTTGCAAATAGGCCTAGTCAAAGGTCCTGATATTTTAGCGAAATCCTGTACGAACCTCTCATAAAACCAATTAATTTCCAAAAAGTTCCTACTTCCGTAGGTGTGGTTATTCTTTCTCATTGGAATACTGCCTCAACATTGGTAGGGTCAACTAACACTCCTTCACTGCTCATCAATTGTCCTAAGATCTGAACTTCATTTTGCCAGAATTCGCACCTTGAGAATTTGGCAAACAACTTTTCTCTTCTCAATGCTTCTACCACTATCCTCAGATATTCCGCATGTTCTTCTTCCGATTTAGAATAGACTAAAATATTATCAATAAAAATAATGACGCACACGTCCAAATACTTTTTAAACACTCGATTCACAAAGTCCATGAAAGCTACTGGGGCATTTTTTAGCCCGAACGACGTCACCAAAAACTCATAATGTCCATACCTTGTGCGAAATACGGTATTTATCCCCCTGTTTTAATCTTCAGTTGGTGATATCCCGTTCTTAGATCGATTTTTAAAAAGTGTACCACTCCTTCAAGTTGGTCAAACGAATCGTCAATTCTAGAGAGAGGGTATCTGTTCTAAATAGACAGCTTATTCAGTTCCCTATACTCTGTGCACAATCGCATACTGCCATCCTTCTTTTTGATAAACAACATTGGTGTGCCTCATGGTGACACATTAGGTCTCATCATTCCTTTGTTCAACAGTTCTTGCAACTGTGAAGTCAATTCTTTCATTTCAACCGGGGCTAGCCTATATGGGGCTTTTTAAAACTGATGTCGTTCCTAATGCTAATTCGATAGCGAACTCTATCTCTCGGTCAGGTGATAATCCTGCAAGGTCTTTGGAAAACACATCCTCAAATTCGTTAATAACTGGTATGTCACGTACACCGGGGCTTCTCTCTTGGTACCCGCCACGTATGCTAAATACGCTTTTCTCTCTTTCCTCAGTAATTGCTTTGCTTGAGCAATATTCAAAAATTTCTGGGTCTGACATTGACCCTTAATCACAATTTCCTTGCCGTTAGGCATTCGGATTTTAACTTTCTTTCCTTTATAATCAATCTGAGCACCATTGCTCGACAACAAATCCATTTTTAAGACCACACCAAATTCTCTCAGCCTGAAAGGAATTAAGTCCAACTTAAAGTCCTTCCCTCCTAGTACCCACTTGCAGATTAGATGAATCTCATTTATTGGAACAACCTCTCGGTTCATTATTTCTATTCGCAATAATTCTCGCGTTGGAATCACATTAAGTTTTAATTTGGCCAAAAATCTCGCGATATAAAATACTTAGTTGCTTCATAATTAAACAGAATATTTGCAGTAACCAAATTGAGTAAAAGGTTACCTGCTATCACGCCTTAGCTGGGTTGGGGCAGTTGCTAGAATAATGTCCTGGTTGGTTGCAATTAAAGCACCTCAATAGTTCTTTTCCCAAATTACATACCCCGGGATATTTATCCCCACATGACTTATGATCTGGTAGGGGTGATCAAAACTGGTTATGAAACGTAGTCCTATATTGACCACCTCCCTGGGTGATACTCTTGCTTACCGGTTCGCTAAACCTGGTACCCACTACGGGTTGGGACACCGCTCCCCTCTCAGTCCTAATCAGAAACTTTTGTTTATCGCTCTGCCGCCTTGGCTTCCGAACTCCTCTTCTTGCTCTCTTCCTCTTTTTGACTTTGCTCACTCTCTGCCTCTACAATCGAGGCCTTTTTGCACATAGTCTGTTATCTCAAGTAATGACACCCGGTCCTGAATCCATTGTTTCAGCCCTTGCTGAAATCTCCTTGCCTTTTTCTCTTTCGTGTTCACAAACTCCGGCACGAATCTCGACTGTTCAATAAATTTGGCTTTGTACACAGCCACTGACATCTTATCTTACTTAATCTCTAGAAACTTCAACTCCATCTGAGCCTCCATAAACCTGGGAAATACTTTTCCCCATGTGATAATCATATCAGTCTCCAGGGTTCCTTTAGGTTCCCACTAATAATTTGCTTCTTCTTTCAACATATAATTGGTGTACAGAAGGGTAGGCTTACAATGCGAGTGTTGGATCAGGATGTGACTTTCAATGCTGTGAAATTTCCTACTGATAATGAGGAGTGCTTAAAAGTTCAGTTGGTCGACTCGGTAGTCACATCGGAACTTGATCAAATGCTAAGGTCCGATGCCTTAGAAAAAGCCTTGTTGGGAAATTCAGACAGCGAAGATGACGAAGGAGATGATCAATTGCAATATTTGAATGCGTCTCCTTGGAAGAGGAAGATCGATATGCCTTTTGAATCTTTTGGAATGGAAGAATTGAACAAAGCTCCTAAACGCCTCAAGCCTTCTATTGAGGAAGCTCCTACTCTTGAGCTTAAGCCTTTACCTGAACATTTGAGGTATGTTTTTTTAGGTGATGCATCAACTCTTCCTGTTATTATTATATCTGACCTTTCAGGTAGAGATGAGGAAAATCTTTTGAGAATTCTGAGAGAGCCCAAATCGGCAATTGGATGGACTATAGCAGATATTAAGGGAATCAGCCCTTCTTATTGCATGCATAAAATTTTGCTAGAAGAAGGTAGCAAATCTAAAGTGGAGCAGTAAAGAAGACTTAATCCAATTATAAAGGAAGTAGTAAAGAAGGAAATTCTAAAGTGGCTAGATGCGGGATCATTTATCTCATCTCTGACAGTTCATGGGTAAGCCCGGTTCAATGTGTACCAAAGAAAGGTGGTATTACTTAGGTAGAAAATGAGAAGAATGAGCTTATTCCTACACGGACAGTCATGGGGTAGAGAGTCTGTATGGACTACAGGAAGCTAAACAAGGCCACTAGGAAGGATCACTTTCCCTTGCCCTTCATTGATCAGATGCTTGATAGGTTGGCTGGTCATGAGTACTACTGTCTTCTGGATGGGTATTCGGGTTATAATCAGATTTATATCGCTCCAGAAGATCAGGAGAAAACTACCTTCACTTGTCCATTCAGTACATTCGCCTTTAGACGAGTTTTTTTCGGTCTGTGTGGAGCACCAGCCACATTTCAGTGATGTATGATGGCCTCTTTTCTGACATGATTGGCCAGAATGCGGAAGTGTTCATGGATGACTTCTCAGTATTTGGCAATTCTTTTGATGAATGCTTGCAAAATCTCGGACATATTCTCAAGAGGTGCGTTGAGACCAATTTAGTTCTCAATTGGGAGAAATGTCACTTTATGGTGCGTCAAGGCATAATTCTCGGACACAAGGTTTCTAGTAAGGGTCTTGAGGTTGATAAAGCCAAGATGGGGGTCATTGAGAATCTTCCACCACCTATCTCTGTCAAGGGAATTCGCAGTTTTCTTGGTCACGCGGGTTTCTACAAGCGTTTCATCAAGGACTTCTCGAAAATTTCAAAGCCATTGTGTAGTTTACTAGAGAAAGATGTTCCTTTTAAATTTGATGACGAGTGCCTTGTAGTATTTGAGACATTGAAGAAGAGTCTAATCACGGCACCTGTCATAACCCCACTTGATTGGAATGAGCCTTTTGAGATGATGTGCGATGCAAGTGATTATGCAGTTGGAGTAGTTCTTGGGCAGAGGAAGAACAACATATTTCATATGGTCTATTATGCTAGTAAGACCCTCAACGGTGCTCGACTGAATTATACTACTACGGAGAAAGAACTTTTGGCTATTGTCTACCGTTTTGAGAAATTTTGATCTTATCTATTTGGGACTAAGGTGACAGTGTTCACTGATCATGCTGCAATTCGATATCTCGTCTCGAAGGACTCGAAGCCTAGATTGATTTGATAGGTTCTTTTGCTCCAAGAATTTGAACTAGAGATCAAGGACATAAATGGAACTAAAAATCAAGTTGCTGATCATCTCTCGCGTTTAGAGAATCCTAATGCTACTTCATTGGATAAGACATTGATAAATGAGTCTTTTCCCGACGAGCAGCTGTTTGGAGTTCAAGAAGAAGAGCCGTGGTTTGTAGACATTGTGAACTACCTTGTGAGTAACATCATGCCTCCCGACTTATCTTATGCTCAAAGGAAGAAGTTTCTACATGAAGTGAAGTGGTATATGTGGGATGAGCCGTTTCTTTTTCGCCAGGGAGCTGACCAAATTATTAGGAGATGTATTCCTTACAGCGAAACGGGGGGGGGGGAGCTTGCGAGATTTCCACTCAATGGCTTATGGGGGACATTATGGTGGAGAAAAGACAGCAGCTTGTGTTCTTCAAGCAGGTTTCTTTTCGCCAACATTGTTTGAAGATGCGCATCAGTTCGTTTTGAAATGTGATCGATGTCAACTTGTGGGTAATATGACTAAAAAGGATGAGATGCCTCTTAATGTGCTTCTCGAGGTTGAGGTCTTCGATGTTTGGGGAATTGACTTCATGGGGCCATTTGTCTCATCTTGCAATAATCAGTATATCCTGTTGGCAGTTGATTACGTGTCAAAATGGGTTGAAGTTAAGGCATTGCCAACGAACGATGTGAAAGTCGTGCTTAATTTTCTTCACAAGCGGATATTCACAAGGTTTGGGACTTCAAGAGTCATAATCAGTGATGAGGGGTCGCATTTTTGCAACCACAAGTTCACTGCCATGATGAAAAGGTATAATGTGAATCATCGCATTGCCACGGCTTATCATCCTCAGACGAATGGTCAAGCTAAGGTATCTAATAGAGAGATAAAGCACATTTTAGAGAAAGTGGTATGTCCATCAAGGAAGGATTGGTCTTTGAAGCTTGATGAAGCTGTTTGGGTATATAGAACAGCATATAAAACTCTATTGGGAATGTCGCCGTTTCAGTTGGTTTACGGTAAGGGGTGTCATTTACCGGTGGAGCTCGAGCATAAAGCTTATTGGGCTTTGAAGAAATTGAATCTGGACCTGGATGCAGCTGGAAAGAAAATGATGCTTCAATTGAATGAACTTGACGAATTCCGACTTCAAGCTTACGAGAACAACAAAATGTACAAGGAGAAAGTCAAGAGGTGGCACGATCGTGGTCTAGTGCTCAAGAAATTTGTGCCAGGACAACAAGTTCTTTTATTCAACTCCCGTCTCCGTCTTTTTCCTGGAAAGTTGAAGTCAATATGGTCAGGGCCTTTCATAATCAAAACTGTGTTTCCGCATGGAGCGGTGGAAATTTTTGAGAATGACCCAGGCCAAGCATTCAAGGTAAATGGTCAACGGTTGAAGCATTATTACAGTGATACGGTAACCCGCGAGGTGGTTAGTGCCCTTTTATTGTCCACTTGATCTTGAGATTCTACGTCGAGCTAGCGACGTAAAAGAAGCGCTTCTTTGGAGGCAACCCAAGTATGTTGTATATTAGTAGGTACAGGGAGCAAGAAGAAAAGAGAAAAACATAAAAAAAATCATAAAAAGGAAAAAATTCGGGGCCAATTACAGAAGTTGGGTGCGCCCGCGCTGGCCAAGTGCGCGGCCGCACCATTTTCCCAGTAGCCAAGCGCGCCCGCGCTATCCTAGCGCGCGCCCGCGCCGGTTTTCCAGGTTGTGAGCGCGCCCGCGCTATCCCGGCGCGGGCCCGCGCTGAGTCCCTGTTCAGAAAAAAATAAAAATAGTAGTTTATTAAGAGAAAATCGGGATTTTAATTCCAAAATCAATTATAACCCGATTTTTACTCTTCCACATCCCATAATTCCCTCTCCTAATCAATTCCATTATCTCCACGATTCCTATAATCAATTCCCACTTCTATTCCTTATCAAATTCACACCCCTCCACCTATAAATACATACACTTACATACATCTTCTCCACCAATTCACAAACTCTCAACACACATATTCTCTCTAAACA
Organism: Apium graveolens; assembly: GCF_009905375.1. Lineage (NCBI taxonomy): Eukaryota > Viridiplantae > Streptophyta > Magnoliopsida > Apiales > Apiaceae > Apium > Apium graveolens. The sequence goes on from NC_133653.1 coordinate 97,159,595, forward strand.
GTTAAGCTTTTATTCTCTCTTTTTTCAATCCAATGGCACCCAAAAGACAGAGAACTCAAGCTGGAAGCAGCGCCACCGATTCTTCTACTGCGAGTGGTGTGAGGCCCAGGTTTTCTACTCCGGAGGCTGAGGAGGAGTACACGAGGCTTCTCTCGAAGCCTATTGCTAAGGAGAGTGGATTTCTGCCATCACGAAAAGATGGTAGGCTGTTGGAGATGATTTTGGAGATGGGATGGGTTCCTTTTTATGAGGCTCTCGTTGTTGTGCCCATGAGTGTTGTGCGGGAGTTCTACGTCAATGCTAAGGCGGAGAAGAATGGTTTTACGGTGGTGAGGGAGAGGACTATTGAGTACAGTTTTGAGGCTATCAGAATAGTGATTGAGCAGCCTGCGAGGAAAGTGGGCCAGGACACTTGGAACGATAAGACTTCTGAAGACTTCGACTTGGATCTCATCATTGCTACTCTCTGTGTGCTTGAGACTCGTTGGAAGTTTAAGAGGGGCACTACTGATTACTCCACGTTCCCTGCTTCATGCATGAACATGTATGCATGGGCTTGGAACTCATTTATTTGTGCTAACATCATGCCATCTTCGCATGTGCATGAGATTACGGTGGAGCATGCTCGTCTGCTTTAGGGTATTCTGCAGGGTGATTACATTGATTTGGGGATGGTGATATATCAGGGGATCCTGAGGTTTTTTAGAGGAGGTACTATTGGGGCGATTCCGTATACGTCTATTGTGACGAAGTTGTGCATGACAGTTGGTATTCATTGGCCCGCACATGAGCAGCTTCAGATTCCCAGTGCTTCTATTGACAGTTCTACGCTGCACAGCATGCAAGAGTGGGGAGGAGGAAAGCCCGATCCAAAGGGGCTTGGTTACATGTTTGATCATCTGCAGGAGGTATGCCCCGCGATCAGATGTATGCTGGTGGTACGCAGCAGGCAAGCCGAGCAGCTTGGAGGGCTCAGTATGAAGAAGAGGCTGGTCCATCACGACAGCAGAAAGAGGCAGCAGGAGCAGAGATGGGAGTTGGTTTGATTTCGACGCAGTATAGACGTCTTGCGAGAAGAATGGATGTGATGCACGACATCCACAGTCGGTTTGCACGCGATCTCACCCAGGCATTTGGGACTGTATTTAGAGCCATCAGAGTTGACATTCAGTGGCCATTTTTTGGTGAGGATTTTGTGTATCCACCTCCGGACACACCTGATAGTCCACCCGTTGAGGGTGATAATTCTGATTCTGAGTAGGTATGCCTGATTCCTTACTATTACCTTCACTGAGGACAGTGAATATTTTAAGTTTGGGGATAGTAGTTGAAGGAATATGTTTGTGTGAGTCTCATATAGTTTTGAATGTTCATGATAGTTTTATTTCATATAGTTGCATATATGTTGCCATGTAGTTTTTTTTTTGTTTTTTTTGTTTTTGGTAGTTTTTATGATAGTTTTCATGTAGTTGCATGCATTTGCATTATATCATGATTTCCTTAGATAATTTTTACAATTAATTGGTGATATTGATGCTAGTGTAGTGATGTCGTATTTAGTAATGTTGAGACTTATTGGATTGATTTGCATGCTAGAGACATTTGTATTTTATTAAGTCTTATAGGTTGCTACAGTGCTTGATCATAGTCATGATAATTTGGTTTGTCGAGGTTTAATCGATTGTTTATATTTAGAATTTAGGGTATTCTCTTAATAATAAAAGACATGGATATTTAAAAATTGGAGGAAATTGGATTTCATTGCTAGTTGTGTGGCTAGGTGTCAAATGGCTAGTAGCTGGCTCATATTTTTATGAGTAGTCTACGGTTGAATGAGATGGAGCGAAACGCACTCATTCAGAAATTGTTAAAAAAAAGGAATAAGTGTTATGTATAATTGATCATGAGTGGGCTCTTTAATACTTGAGTTATTAAGTTCTTAGGGGACTTTATGCCTAGTGACCTAAGGCTTCTATAGTATGGGATCCGCTAACCTAACGCTCGCTACATGGGTACTATTGTATAAGTCTTTTGTGGACCTCACTCATTGCACGGTCAAATAAGCATATGTGTTTTGTTGTGTATGAATAAAAGCATGAATCCATGATTAACTCCGATAGAAGAATTGAAGTGTTATAAGTTATTTTGAGTCTAGCTTTTATTTTGTTTATAAACTTGCGATTATCTTGATAAGTAGTGAGTCATGGTTGTCGATCTAGTTGTAATAGTATATCTATAAGCATTTGCACACACGCACGTCTCCGGTGTGTAGATTGATTTGTGAGATTTGACGGATCTTTATGCGAATAATTGCATTTGCTGAGGTGTTGCTAGTTTATTGGTTTAGTTATTCTTTGGGGATTGTTGCATTCATATTAGTTGCATTCATGCATTTTTTTTATTTCTTGTTCTTTGAGTTTGTTTATGCTTGAGGACAAGCATCGATTCAAGTTTGGGGGTGTGTTAAGTGGCATTTATGACACTTATTTATGCTCTAATAAGCTTTGAGTTGGTGTATTTGTACTCAAGTTATTTGTGTTTTAACGTGTTTTCAAGTATTTTTGCATTTCAGGCTTTACTTCTTGAATCAGGTGAATTAGCATTGTTTTGATGCTAATATGGTGTATAGTATGTGTTGAAATAAAAGCTTGGAAGATTGGCTCGAAGCTGCAAGGAATAAAGTAGAAGAAAAAATAAAGTTTTGGCAGAAGGCAGGCGCGCCCGCGCTGGTGTTGCGCGTGGCCGCGCCGGGGGAACAGAAAGTCAGCGCGGCCGCGCTGGTAAAGCGCGCGGCCGCGCTGGGTCGGGATAAATAAATCCCGATTCTTTTGCAATTCAAATTCTGGACTCCTGGGATGCATGGACTGCTATATAAACATAACTTAGGTAATTTTTCAAGATATATTAAGAGATTCAAAGTTTTCAAGACATCAAGGAAGGAGAAGACGGCAAGAGACCTTTTGGCACAATTCAACAAAGGCAAAGACGATCTAGTTTATTCTTGTGAATCTTTGTTTTGAGTTGTAATTTGGATGCTTGTTTCTTATTTTGCTGAACCTATATTCTTGTGTGTACTTGGTTTTATTTATTCGTATAAACATTACGTTTGCTATATCATATTTTCATTGGAACCCACGTTGGCGATGAGTTCGATTATGGGCTAATCGTTATCGTGGGGTTCTAGCAGATTTATTTATGGATTTCTTTAGTTGAATTGTTTGATGCCTTAGTATGTGGTGATTGTATGATATCCTAGTATTGGTTGTCCGTATTCGTCTTGTGAGCGTCCCGAACTTATAAGATAATGTGTTAATTCTTAATGAAGCGCAAGTGAATTTAAGGATTTAGAACTTGCCATGCTAGCACAAGTTCATGTATTATTATGCATGATTCGTAGGTAATTTTAACCATCTTACTTGCCCTATGTAATCAAGATAGATAACTTGTGCTTAAATCGTTATGTTGTCAAATTCTATAGACATATAGGGTCTCAATATAATTGGTGTCTATTCAGCTTCTATCTCTTTTGTGGATGTCTGATAGAATGGTACTCGTACAATGAAAGTTGGCGTTTATCAGTTTCGTGTTGTCTGATTAGTGTCATCACCATTGCATGCTAAGGTTGAGAATAATAAGGCTATTGAATGAAGTAATTAATGAAGTTAGAATCTTATGTCTGTCATATATATTAACTCAGTCTATCTTATTCTCGTAGTTATAATAGTTAGCGTAATTTTTGTTATAAACATTCTCAATTTGTTATCTTCTTAGCATTGAATAATAACCATACATTGTTGCTTAGGTGCATAATTTAGATAGTTAACCAATACAGTCTCTGTGGGATCGAATCTGATTTATATCTTATACTACTTGCGAACTCGTATACTTGCGTGTAATATTAGTGTGTGTTTAGCGACTAACTGAGATCACTATCCCATGAGACATCGAAACATATCATTTCTTTATCTCCTGCATCCCAAAATGATGCAATATTTTATCAATGTATGTACTACGACTAGGTCGATTAATCTTTTCAATCTATTTTTATATCCCTAATATATAGGTAGCATCGCCTAAGTCTTTCACCGAGAAACTATTTCACAACCAAGTCTTAACAGCCTGTAGAGAAGGTATGGCATTCCTTATTTGTAATATGTCATCTATATATAATACTAGGAATGTCATATGGCTCCCACTAACCTTCTTGTAAACACATGGTTCATCTTCATTTTGAATAAAGCCAAACTCTTTGACCGTTTTATCAAAATGAATATTCATTCTCCTTGAGGCTTGCTTTAATCTATAAATAGATAGAAGCAATTACAAACTATCTTAGCAAACTTTGATAAAACCCTCAGGTTGTATCATATATATATCCTCTTCAAGGCTCTCATATAAGAAAGCACTTTTGACATCCATTTGCCAAATCTCATAGTCAAAGTAAGCAACTATTGCTAACAAAATCCTGATGGACTTGACCATAGTAACCGATGAAAAAGTCTCATCATAGTCTATACCAAGAATTTGTTTGAAATTTTTTTCCATGAGATGCGTCTTATAGGTATGTACTTTACCATCCATGCCAGTTTTCTTCTTGAAAACCCACTTGCACCCTATAGGTTTTACCCCTTCGAGTGGATCAACTAAAGTCAGTACTTTATTTTGTTACATGGATTCCATCTCGAATTCCATGGCCTTTAGCCATCTCTTGGAGTCTGAACTGTTTATAGCATCTTGGTAGGTGAGAGGCTTATCATTATCCATAGGCATCACATCACCATCTTGAGTCAAAAGAAATCCATAATTTCTCCCGGACTCATTTTGATGTACATCCTGATCTTATTCCAACACTGGTTCAATGTTATCATGTGGTTAACGATCTTCATCGAGATGTATTATCCTCCCTTTGATTTTCTTAGAAAGTAGTTCTCCCTCAAAAATACAGTGGCCCGAGCAACAAACACTTTGTTCTCGAAAGGATTATAAAACTATACCCTAGTCTCACTTGGATTTGCCATAAAATAACATATATCTAATTTTGGTATAAGCTTGTCAGAGGCTAAATATTTTGCAAACGCTTCAAATCCCCAATTTTTTCATAAATGACATGCTTTGACATTTATCACTCTATATCTCATACGGAGTATTTTGAACCGCTTTAGTCGGAACTTAATTAAGTGTATATATAGCCATTTCTAGAGCATAACCCTAGAAACTGAATGGAAGATCCGCTTGACTCATCATCAATCGCACTATGTCCAACAAGGTACGATTTCTCCTCTCAGAATCTCTAATCTATTGGGGTGTTCCAGAAGGAGTAAGTTATGATACACTATCACACTCCTTCAAGAAACTCTTGAAATTGAGGTTTAAATATTCTCCTCCACGATCTAATCGTAAAACTTTAATACTTTTCCCTTGTTTTCGTTTCTACTTCAGTCTTATATTATTTGAACATTTCAAAAGAATCGGATTTGTTCTTCATAAGAACCACATATCCATATCTACCAAAATCATCAGTAAATGTTATGAAGTAGTATAAGCCCCCCATTTCCATCATACGCATAATTATGTATAAGTCATAATCGTTCGGTGGCCCTTTCACCTGATCAGGTAAAAGAAGCTTTAGTCATTTTGCCAATGAGACAAAGTTCGCATCTTCTGTATGATTCAAAATCAAACTTATCCAAGTATTCATCTATATTAACTCAGAAATGTGTTTCTCATTAATATGGCTTAACGACAATGCTAGAGGTAATGTTTGATTTGAGTCAACTTAGAATATATAAATTGTTAACTAATTGTGCAACATTATAAGTCTTATCATTGAAATAGAATAAACAACTATTGTTTATTTAATTAAAATGAAAACCTTTCTTGTCCTGACAAGAAATTGACTTAATGTATCCGCTAAAGGCAGGCACGTAATAACAATTTATCAAGTTCTCAATCTCGCCTTATGGGAAACATTAGGTATCGAGTTCCTTCAACTAGAGCAACAACATTTGCTCCAATTCTAACCCTATACCTGAAGCTTGACCATTGCTAGTCTTCTTCTTTAGATCTTCCAAATAAGCTCGACAATTTAACTTCCATTCATCCAGTTATTTCCACAGAAATGACAATCATCTCCTTTAGAAACACCACTATTAGGCTTCAAAAGCCCTTTGGGATTGGACTTTGTTTTGGCACCAAATCAGATCAAATCTTCACCTTGCCTGTCCACTTTCCTTTCCCATTTGCATTCCATGTGTACATCATCAATATGGACGTAATTCATGCCTTTACCGTGTTATTTTCAGCAATTCTAAACATGCTTAACAACTGAGTAATTGTTCTGTTTATCTCATTCCTTTAGTTCTTAACAAACTAAGAATAGAAGTTGTTCAAAGATTTTTTGATCAAATCAAGCTGAGTCTCTAGACTATTCTTGAAACCCAAAATATCAAGGTACATATACCTATCATCTTTAGAACATGCGGTCCAACCGGATATCATTCTCCCATTAATGCAAAAATATGGTGCCTTATTATTATCAAATCTTTCTGACAAGCCTATCCTTCAAACATCCTTTGAAGGTGCTCAATCATATCATAAGCATCATTATGCTCTTGTTGCTTCAAAATCTCAACACTCATAATTACAAGCATGAGACATGAAACATCAGTTGCATAATCAATTTGTTTCTAGTAAGCATTTTGTTCAGCGCATGTTTCATTCTCATCTAGAAGAAATAAGGGAGGAGTTTGAGTGACATCCTTGAACCCGAGGATAATCCTCAAGTTCCCATGTCAATCAAGGAAATTATTTCATGTCAGTTTGTCCTTCTCAAAGACTAATACATAGAGAAGTTATTTGTGTTATTTGTCATTTGATATCTACAATATTAAAGTGCACAAAATGACTTAGTCTACAGATGATCATTAAATTATGTTAAAGTGATTATTCATATATATATATATTCACAATATATATATATATCTCCCACTATTTTTATCAAATCAATAGCCCTAACTATTAATTCAGAAAATAATATCTTCTATATCTTACAAGAAGAACTCGAGTTACATTCGAGATTTAATAATTACAAGATTAAATGACATGTAAGCCGTATTTGAAAAACCAAAACAATTAACCTAAGGTCATAAGCCATAACCATCCACCATGCTCAATTAAAACAAAATAACATGTTAAAACACATAATCTGATCTTAACATATCATACCCATCAGGATATAATCATAAAAACCAAATATTGAAAAAATCATAAAATTCGAAATTAAATATGATAACATTAAATCGCAGATTTCAGGGCCTAAACGACGTCAAATGCCTTACAGATTAGTCGCTCGATTCCATATGAAATAGTGTATTCGTTCGCCAAAATAGAACACCACACACAGATTTCAGCAAATCCGCTGCATCCGATTCAGAATCGTATCAAATACGATTCTTATAATAAGAACAAACACAAAACATGTATATATCAGTATATCACTACACCAAATATGGCCTATTGCAAGCACAAAATATAATTATGCTACAGAAAATGTTGCAGTAGAACAAATTTTTCAACTCTATTGCAATAATTTATAAAAGTGTTACATAAAATACGTAAGTGTTGCATGGTTAAGGTCCAATTTGAAAAAATTGTAAAATGTGCAACATATTTCAAATAATGTTGCAATAATAGTAATGCTTTTGATCAAATTGACCGAAAACACAGGCGGGAACACTGAAATTGGGGGTGGCGGGATACCAAAAATTATTTTACACTTTTATTTTGGCACCAAAAATTGAATACACTTTTATTTGGATAAAAATTCACCCCCAAATCTATTACACAAAAATTCACCTCATCTCTCTCTCAGACCTCCCTCGCATCTCTCTCTCTCAGACCTCCCTCGCATCTCTCTCTCGCACACCTCTCTCACATCTCTCCCTCACACACCTCTCTCACACCTCTCCCACATCTCTCCGTCACAACTCAAAGCTCATCTCGAAGGCTTTCTCACATCTCGAAGGCTTGAAGCTCATCTCTCTCACTTGAAGCTCGATTGAAGCGCGATTAAACTCGATTAAAGCTTGATATAAGGTAAAACTCATCTCTCTCACTCTTCAAACACTCCTCTCTCTGATTATTTGTGAATGCATGTAAAAATTTTGTGTATTTTTTATGCTTTTTGTGTTCTTTTGTATTTTGTTTTTGTTTTGTGTTTTTGTAAAATTAGTAGGTTCTTGGTCTGACTATTTCTGAGAATTTTGTTTTAATTTTTTGATGTTTTAAAGTCAAAATACCCTGTTATTTTAAGTCAAAATACCCTGTTATTTTAAGTCAAAAGTGCCCTGTTCTTGGTCTGTTTTTTTGTGTTCTTGTTGTAATTATAAGTCAAACTGCCATGTTCTTGGTCTATTTTTTTGTTCTTGGTTCTTGTTGTTGTCTGATTGTGTTGAAAACTTAAGTGAATTTTGTGGTTTTGTTTCAAAAAATTTATGTAGAAAATGGATGTTGAAGGAGAGAAATGGGTAACACTTCCCAAGTACAGTGATAGATATAGGAAGGGAGTTGAAGCTTTTGTTAACCAAGCATTTTCCCGATATGCCGTAGGAAACGAGCTTAAGTGCCCTTGTAAGAAATGTGGTAATCGTTTTTGGAGTGGTGCTAAGGCTATACACGAACATCTAGTCTGTAATGGTCCTTATCCCCATTCCGTTGAATGGATTTACGAGGTCTCAACCCATGAGATAGATAGGGTTGCTGATGAGATGGATATTAATATAGGTCTAGGTCTTGGAGATGAATTTGATACTATGATACACAATGCATATGGCACTAATGACGTTACTGACCACGTTGGTAGAACAGGACTAAATGATGATGCAAGGAAATTTTATCACCTTGTTAAGGAGGGTGGACAACCGTTATATCCCGAGTGCAAAAAATTTAGTCGATTAAGTTCCTTAGGCTTTATCAACTAAAGTGCATTCATGAATTTAGCGAATCAGGATTTAGTGACTTACTTGAATTGATAAAAGAGGTTTTCCCTCATGTAAATCTTCCGTCTTCTTTTAGTGCGGAAAAGGGTATGATTAAAGACCTGGACTTGATTACCAAAAGATACATGCATGTCCAAATGACTGCATGCTCTTTTGGGCAGAAAACGAGAGGCTGGAGAATTGTGCTAAGTGCGGAACATCAAGATGGAGAGTAGTTGAAAAGAAGGCGAAGGCCAGGTCTGATGCAAACATAGAACTAGCATCGAATCCTAAAATCCCGGCTAAAGTGATGAGATACTTCCCTTTAAAGCCAAGGCTGTAGAGAATGTTCTTGAGCTCTGATTTCTCGAGCTCAATGACATGGCATGCTTTATCACGAAAGAAAGATGGAAGGTTAAGGCATCCGGCTGATGGAAAGGGTTGGAAGTTGATGGACAGTAAATATCCTGAATTTGCTGCCGAAATGCGAAATGTACGATTGGGTTTAGCGGCAGACGGTTTCAATCCATATGGATCAATGAACATATCTCATAGCACCTGGCCAGTAGTGCTCGTAAATTATAACCTCCCCCCCTGGTTAATCATGAAACCCGAAAAACTAATTCTTTCAACCTTATTCCCTGGTCCAGTTTATCCCGGTAATGAAATTGACGTGTATATGCAACCGTTAATTGCAGAGTTGAAGGAGTTATGGGCTGTTGGAATAGAAACTTATGATGCCGGGTTAGACAACACGTTTAAGCTACACGCAAGCCTATTATGGATGATAAGTGATTTCCCTGGATATGGGATTTTATCCGGTTGGAGCACGAAAGGAAAGTTGGCTTGTCCTTCATGTCACTATGAGACCTCATCGACATATTTGAAACATAGTAAGAAGGTTGTGTATTTAAACCATCGAAAGTTTCTCCCTCCAGATCACAAGTGGAGGTCCGATAGGCGCAGATTTAACGGAGATGTGGAAATGCTATCATGTCCTGATATATTAAGCGGAGCAGAAGTTGAAGAACTATTGCGTGGTTACAAAAATGATTTTGGGAAGCCACTGAAAAGAAATATAGGAACATCAGATTGCCCTTGGAAGAAGATGTCCATTTTTTTCGAGCTACCATATTGGAGCAATAATATGGTTAGGCATAACTTAGATGTTATGCACATTGAGAAGAACATTTGTGACAAGATTTTGGGGACTTTGTTAAATATCGGAGGCAAGACAAAGGACCATCTTAATGCTCGTCAAGATTTGGAAGAAATGGGGATTAGAAAAGACCTCCACCCTATCAAATGTGATGATAAACATGTTGAAATTAGGGCATCTAGTTTTGATATAACCAAAAAAGAGAAAGAGATCTTCTGTTCAGTTCTAATGAATGCTAAGCTACCATACGGATCTGCATCAAATATCAGCCGGTGCGTTCAAATGAAGGAGCGAAAGATATCGGGTTATAAAAGTCATGACGCGCATTTTATTCTGCAATTTCTATTACAATTTGCTGTCATAAAAACTATGAAACCTGATGTAGCAATTCCATTAATGAGGCTGGGAGCATTCTTTAGAGGCATATGTTGAAAAGTCATTAAATTAGAAGATGTTGAAAAATTGCAGAAGGAAATAATCGAGATACTTTGTGAGCTTGAAATGATTTTTCCACCTGCATTTTTCGATATAATGGTTCACTTACCAATTCATTTGTGCAAGGAAATAGAATTTGGTGGACCGGTGCACTTAAGGTGGATGTTTGGAATTGAACGGTATTTGTGCAAATTGAAGTCATACGTTCGGAATCGGAGTAAACCTGAAGGGTGGGTAGCAGAGGGCTACTTGGTAGAAGAATGCCTTATATTTTGCTCTAGATTTTTTGATGAGCAGTCTAAGAGTGGGACCGATACCAAGGACAGTCATACAGATGGTGGATATCCTATCGGGTCTCGGAGAAGCAGAGAAGGAAAGTCTATACATCTGGATAACAAGACATGGACAAATGATCATCGGTACATATTATTCAACTGTGAAAACGTGGAAATCGAAAAGCTAAAAGAGTAAGTTCTAATTAACAACCAAAAATCAAGATTAATTAAAAAAACTTTAAGACATTATAATATTGTGCTAACTTGCTGCTAATCCAATTGTAGTGAACACCATACCCTTGTTCAAAAAGATGACAAATTAAAGAGGTATAAGCGCAAAAGAATGCATACAACTGACTTTCAAAAGTGGTTGAAAGATGTGGTTCAAAAAAGAGATGGAATTTCACAGGAATTGTCCTCGTTGGCAAGGGGCCCTCTTCGTTCGGCAAAGAGATCTACATGTTACAATGTGAATGGATATAGATTTCACACCAAGCTCAGAGATAGTAGGTGTACGACGCAAAACTCTGGTGTGTTCCTCACTGCCTTAACCACCAGTTTTGCGAGTGCAAAAGATAAGAACCCAATAGTTGGGGATGTGGGATACTACGGTGCAATTGAGGAGATTATTGAAGTGGACTACTGGGGTGCGGTGTCAGTAGTGCTTTTTAGGTGTTGTTGGTACCAAAAAGCTGGGGACTACTATGGGTTAGCAATAGTGAACTTTAGTAGGTTATGTCAAAAGGAAGATCCCTTTGTCCTCGCTACACAAGTACAACAGGTCTTCTATATTGAAGATCCTACTGAAAAGAATTTGCAATTTGTTCTTCAGAAATATCCAAAGGATCAATACTCTGAAGTAGAAGATGGGTTGACTACATCAGAAGAAGTGTCTGACATAGGTTATATCCCGCGAGTTGACATACCTGATACATTCACTTGGTCCAGAGATGATGTCCTGAAAAAACAATTCCCTGTTACACCTAATGAAGACCTGGATGATATTGATATATGACATGGCACTGATTTATAATTTGTTTATGTAATTGGTACTTAGAGTTTGCTTTGTAATTTGTTAGTAGAATGAGTTGGTCTGTAATCTATTTTGAACTTGAGTTGAACTTGAGTTGGTTTGTAACTTGAGTAGTAATTTATTTGGAACTTGCATTGGTTTGTAATCTATTTGTCTATTTTCTACATGAGCCTCAATTAGTTTCTTATTTTTTTAAATTTGTAACATCTAGGACTTGTATTTATGTCACTGACAATTTGTTTGTACTTTTAATTTTCAGGATGGCAAGTACAGATTATGTTCTCAGGTTCTTTCACAAGGGAACTTTTACAAAATCCAAATATGTCGGTGGGACCTGTAAAGTGATTTTGGAGTATGTTGATGCAGACCGATTCTCGTACACGGTTCTGATGGAGTATGTGCTAGATGTGCTGAAATACAAGGAAATTGGTGGTGTTTATGTGAAGAAGGTTCCTTCAGGTTGGCACTTGATTCAGTCCGATGCTGACTTAACTGCATTCCTAAGCAAAGTTGAAGGTGAAAGGTTGGATTTTTATGTCGATGACGTGGTTGACCAATCTGTAGAGGCTAAGCAACAGGTTCAGCCCCATGTAGTTGTGCCACCAAGAACACAATTTTTTGAAGGTAATAGATTTTCATGTTGATGATGCATTCAATTTGTGCATGTTAAAATGTTGCATATTGTTAAACTGTTATTGCACCAACAGGTCTACAAGCAAAATGAAATTTTGTGACAGTGGATGCCCTGCAGAAACAGAGGACAAGTCGCTGATTGGCTCTTGAAAATTTGCAGGTAATTTTTCTTTATGTTTTCATGTAATTACTCTTATCAGTTATGCCTTGGATCTAATTATTATTTGGTCATTTTTTTTTCAGATAACAGATTATGAGAGGAAAAGAATGTTGCAGATTGAAGAAAATAAAAAAAAAGTTGAAGGAGTTGGGAATAAATGCGGAGAAAGATAAGAAAGGCACAAAAAGCACTACATTGAAAATAAAAAGGTGACCATTCCGGTGAAAAGACCGAACACACGTTCAAGGGCCACAACTCCTACTGAACCCACTAAAAAATCACCCCAACAACCAACTCGAGAATTAACCCCTCCACTGCCACCTCCCCCTCCCTTACCCGAAGTTACATCACCATTCTTCCCATTGAAAGTGGCTCCTGCCAAAAAATTTAATAATTTAGGAATTGGTACGATGGAAGCTTATGTTTTAATGAAAGAATGTCAAAAGAACCTTGAAAAAGATAAAGGGCTAGGGGATGCTAGTGGTCAAACATCTGAGCCACAACCTGATGAGGAACTGAGTGATGATAATTTACGAGGTCAATTTCTATTTCTTGATTTTGGCTTAGTTCTATTGTTAATTTTTTCTTGATTTAATAGGCATTCGACTATTAATTAAGTGTTTTGTAATATATTTAGGTGCACCCAAGAATAGAAAGCCTCGAGGACCTACACTCATGAATGACGTTTACAGAAGAAGGCCTGATGAAAGAAAGGTCATTAAACTGAATTGCGAGCTTCAGGCCATCGCTGATGATGACAAGGTCCTCTCTGAATTTACCAACTTTTTAGGTACATTGGCTAGGCAGACTGTCCCACTTGATTGCCTCTCTTGGCATAAATTTCCTGAACAGCAGAAGGAAGAGCTCTGGAGTTTTGTTAAGGTAAACCGGAAACATAAACACGATAATTTACTATGGTATTTTGTACTGTCTTTAGGTTTAGATCGAGTTGCACTAATTTTAACTAATTTTGCTAGTCAAAATATGATATTCCTGAGGAAGGAAGGACGTACACATTGCGAACAATTTGTGCTTTGTGAGGCTGCACAAAAGCCGATTTAAGAAGAACCATTATCTTAAGTATGATAATGACGAGGACAGACTCAAAAATAGGCCAAATGTTGTTTCAGTCGAAGAATTTAAGATTTTACTTAAATACTGGGGGGATAAAGACGTGAAGGTATGTATTTTAAATATTGAACAGCTAGCCAGTACTCTACATCATGTTGGAAATTAATTAATTGTTTGCACATTATTGAATGATCAGGATCGAGCTCAGAAAAATGCTAAAAATCGCAAGTTAATTGTCGAAACGCACACTGCTGGTCGTAAAAGCTTTGCACAAATTGGGGAGAAAATTGTATGCCCATAATTTATAAAATCGATGTTTTTTTATTATCTATTTATGATTTCATAGGTTCACTTTTTCTTATGAATTTTTCTTGAGTTCTTGGTTTATCTTTGTAGAAAGCAAAGAAAAAAATGTCACATAAGCAACTAGCTCCCAAGGATGAAATTTATGTGAAAACCCGTAAACGAAAAGAAGGACGCGAATACATGGTAATTTAAATTACTCATTTTCAGTTACAGGGAGCAAGTCATTTTAATTTTTATTTTTAAGCTACGGAACATGATACTAATGTTTTATACCTGTTAATTTGGTAGACTACATTGGTTGCTGAAGATGGCAGTGGGAACCAAGCTGGTAAAAAACCAAGTCATGAACCGAATTGGCTTCTTGGCAGATCGGGGAAATGCAGAAAAACAAAGAAGGATCAGCAGCTAAAAGATCTAGGCAGTACTGTGCCTACTGATGTCACTGAATTGAAAAACACAATAAGGGAGGAACTTATGGTTGAAATGCAAGAGATGATTGAAAGAAAGGTGTTTGATAAAATGACCAAAATGGTGGCAAGACTTGGAGAAATCAATCTAGATTTCGGCGACATTGATGTTCAAGAGCTTTGTGCTGCTGCTACGGATGAAAGCGAGGATAATGATCATGGTGATGAGAATTTGGAGGATGACAATCAGGTGGATGGTGAACAGGGTGATACTGAAACTGTAATTTATGATGAATGATGCTCGGTAGTTTTATTTCTATGTGCATACTTTTGGTACTTGGTCTTTTGATATTTTGGTCCAAGAATATTGTTACTGATGTTTAGACTATTATCAGTACTTGGTTTGATATTTAGACTATTATCAGTACTTGGTTTGATGTTTAGACTATGATGCAGTATGTGGTTTGTTGCCACTTGTTATTGTTGGATTTGCTAAATTGCAAACTGGAATGTGTTTTCAGGATTTTGAGAAGTATTTGTCAGGTTATTGTAATCACAAACAGTATATTGCAGTTTTACCATATAAAAGTGTTGCACAAAAATGTTGCCATATACATTTAAAGTATTACACTAGGAGATAAAAATGTTGCAAGCACATGTTACTAAAAACCCAAAATTTGTTACAAATAGTATAAAATGTTGCAAAAAATGTTACAATAACTCGATTTTGTAACATTTTAAATATAAAAATGTTACACTAACGTGTTGCAAAGTTCTATTGTAACACCCTTAAATGTTACAAAAACAGAAATAAGTGTTACTAAAACTCCATTTTGTAACATATTTACATATTAAAATGTTACATAAAAGTATTACAAGATCTATTGTAACAATTTAAAAATGTTACAACAACAGGACAAAGTGTTACAAAAAAGCTCTAATGTAATAACCAAGAAAATGTTACAACAGACTAAAATTCGTTACAAAAAGGGTCTATGGCAACGGCCGCAAATGCAATGTTGGTTTTTGGCAAATATGTTACCATAGATTCTATTGTAACACATATTGGGTCTACCACAACGCTTTTTTGGTCTTGGAATAGGCCATATTTGGTGTAGTGTATATACAGATTATATAATCATCATATGATTATACAGCTCTCATGAATATCATATATTCAAAACATATATATACAGCCGCATATATAAACATAACAACATGTAAAATATACAAAATCGCATACATAACAGTCATGGAATATTGTATACATGTTTTCATCATAAAATCGATAAACACATAAACGAATTAAACACTTTTCGCAAGTAGCTCTGATGGTATTGTTGGGTTTCGAGTACATAAAAGCAACAGAAACAATAATTAAAAACATAAAAAATCAGAATTTTTGAAACCCGCGGCAGGATCCATTCGAAAAACATATATTTAATTCGTAAATCAGATTGTTTACCTTAAGAAGTTTTACCAATTGGTTGACTAATGGAGATCCAAAGCTTGTTCAATCACCATACATCTAGCTCTCGCGATCTACGCTTTATCAGTATCCACACGATTGCTTGAACTCAAGGATTGAATGTTTACTAGCACAAACTCGTTTTTTCTTGCTCTCTCCATCTTCTCTCTTGGTGGCTAGGGTTTTAGTAAAGGTCTTTTTTTTTCAAAATCAGCCACACAAGAGATATTTTATAGAGATTAGAATAACGAATTATAACTATTAATTAATTAGGAGTTATTATTAATTCGAAATTCCTATTTGTATTATAATTAAGTCTCACTTAATTATTTAACAAATAAATTTCATAATTAATATTAGTAAATTTGAATATCATTATTTATCTAATTAATTAAGTCAAACTTAATTAATATTATAAATAATTTAAATTACTTTAATTTAATTTAAATCCGATTTAAATTAAATAATCCTTCAAGCATTCTTTGTGTGTGACCCTATATGTTATTATTATATTGACAATAAATTTTAAATCAAATTTAAAACGTAAACAATGAGCGGCATCTAGTAATACATCATTGCTACCCAAGTAATAATAATTGAATCGTGATCGATTAAACCTTTCATGAATAATGTACAATGTAGTATAATCCCTTTAACCAAATATTATAGATTAAACTAGAGGCATGTAATGTGTCATCCTCATCATAGTTTAATCCAAGTTTCCTTGATCAATGAGTAGACTATCATATCAAATTAGCATTTGAGTGTGGCCATGCATTTCATAGTCTAGCTCACACAAGAGGCCAATAATATCACTCCTAAAATAGGAGGGTTAAATTCCATCTAGATCATTCATATTTCTCATACGATTCATAATATACCCAATGTCCACTTTTATCATTACCCGATCAAAGATAACTTTTAATGGAATCAATGTATATTAATTCTCGTATATAAATATAATGACTTCAGGTCTAAGGACCATTACATCATTATCACTGTGAGAATTACTTATAACACAACAGACATGTAGAATCTCACGTTGGGTCTGTCCAGCACCATGTACATATACATATGCCTGTGTTTTTGACTTTAGTATCATCATACCTATGATCAATGAGATGTGATCATCAGTCAACAAACACACCAGTCTTAATGTATTATTGTTGTCCTTTAATAATAATACTCGACTAGGGACCTTTAAAAATATTGATACTATTCTCATAATCTCATATTTAAGTCAGGTACTTAGAGATATAGAATTGCATATCATATTCCAAGGACATTTATTAATCTAACATTTATATCGTAGTAAATTAAGAATTAATAAATTAGAAAGAGAATAATCGATAGAACATAAACATTAATAATCCTAATGTCTTAAACTAAAACATCATAGTGTTGTCTCTAGGGCACAAATGCTAACATGGAGGAATATCATATATTTTATGGTATTGTGCTTTAGGAATAATTTTCCCCTTTCAGTTCCCCTTTTTAGGAAATTTTTTTCGATTTTATAATAGTCCTTAACTCAACCGGGCTGGGTTTTCATCCGCCAAAGGCCCAGGTGTCCCCATATTTTTGATAGCAACTCCATTGTTGAGAACAACCTAAAGTGGAGAGATGAGTTTCTTAGGCTAACCTGGCTAGCAGATTTGCCACTTCCGCTTGCCCATTGGCATGCGGATGAGCTACGGAGGTAACCCGTAACTCGATCTCATTCTCCTCGCAATACTTCCTGAACTCTTCATTATTGAACTTTGTTCCATTATCAGTGATTAGGATACGAGGGATCCCATATCTGCACATGATGTTTTCCCACAGAATTGTGCAACTTGATTGGTTGTGATCTTTGCTAAAGGTTTAGCTTCAATCCACTTAGTAAAATAATCTATAGCTACAATCAGGAACTTCCTTTGTGCAGTGGCCATGGGAAAAGGCCCAAGTATATCCATTCCCCGCATAGCAATTGGGATTGGGGAGTTTATGGAAGTCAGCATTTCAGGAGGTTGCCTTACTACAGGGGCATGTTTCTAACAACGATCACATTTTTTAACATATTCTTTAGCATCAGCCATCATTTCTGACCAATAGAAGCCTAAGCGAGTAATTTTGTGGGCTAAGGCCATGCCCCCCAAGTGTTGGCCGTATATACCCTCACGCACTTCCTCTAAATCAAGTCGAGCCTCATCCGGCCTGAGAAATCATAAATAAGGAACTACAAAAGACCTTTTATAAGGAATCCTATTAATCATAGAATATCTTAAGGCTCGCACAGACAACTTTCTTGCCTCCATAACATCACTAGGAAGCGACCGGGTTTGTAGATGAGCCTTAATAGGATCTATCCATGATGTCCCCAGCCCTATAGGGGCAACAAGCTTAACATCAATGCTATTTATTTTCAAAATGCGGAAGTACATGCTCCCAGAGCTTTCTTCTATTTCTGACGAGGAAAATTTGGATAACGCATCGGCCTTGGCATTTTTTTCCCTTGGAACATGGTCAATATGACATTCATCGAACTGAGTCATTACGACCCTCACTAGGCGTACATACTTCGCCATGGTTTCATCCATTGCCTCAAACTCCCCCTTGACCAGGGATACTAGCAACTTAGAATCTCCACAGACTTTCAAGTTCTTGACCCTCAATGTTCTTCCTAGGCCAAGGCCAGCTATCAGAGCTTCATACTCTGCTTCATTATTGGTGGCTGGAAAATCTAACTTCATAGCATATTCAATCAAGAACCCATCAGGGCTTTGCAAAACTAAACCTGTTCCACTCAAATTTATTTTTGATGCTCCATCAAAATAGAGAACCCAGAATTCCTTGACCTTATTATCTTCTCTTTCCTCCATGCCCTGAGGTTCTGTATCTCCCTGCCCCCTAACTTCTTGGTTGGGGATGGTACATTCAACCACGAAGTCAGCCAAGGCTTGGGCTTTTATCTCCGTCCATGGCTTATACTTTATGTCGAATTCTCCTAGCTCAATAGCCTATTTAATCAATCTTCCACTGGCTTTAGGACTATGGATGATGTTTCTCAAAGGCTGATTCGTTAGTACCTCAATCTTATGCGCTTGGAAATAAGGATGCAACTTCCTTGAGGCCATCACTGAGGCTAAGAAAAACTTTTTAATAATCGAATAATTCAACTCAACCCCATGCAAAACCTTACTGACATAGTATATGAGTTTCGGGACTTTAAGATCCTCCTTAACCAATACAGCACTCAGCGCATTTTCCGAAACGGCCAAGTATAAGTACAAAATTTCGTCCAGGTCTGGTTTGGCCAATAACAGAGCTTGGGCCATGTATTTATTTAACCCTTAGAATGCTTCTTGACTCTCCTTAGTCCTTATGAAATCTTTTACTTTCTTCAAAGATTTGAAGAATGGAAGGCACTTGTCTCCAGATTTGGAGATAAATTGCCCTAAGGCAGCAACCTTTCCAGTGAGCTTCCGAACATCTTTTATAGTCTTTTGAGGTTCCATCTCCAAAATGGATTTTATCTTATCGGGATTTGCCTCGATTCCCCTATTGGAGACCATCAATCCCAAGAACTTTCCAGATCTCACTCCGAAAGCACACTTTGCAGGATTTAACATCATTTTGTTGTATCTCAGGACCTCAAAGGCTTCCCTCAAATGGGTTATGTGGTCAGTCTTCACAAGACTCTTGACTAACATGTCATCTACATACACTTCCATTATTTTTCCAATAAGATCTTTAAAAATCTTGTTTACCAACCTTTGATAGGCGATTCCTGCATTCTTGAGCCCAAACGCCATAACAAGATAACAAAAAACACCAAAGTCAGTGATAAATGATACCTTTGGGATGTCATCCTTATGCATTTTGATCTGATTGTACCCTTTGAATCCGTCCATAAAGCTCAGCATCTCATGACCAGCAGTTGCATCGATCAGTATATCTATCCTTGATAACGGGAAACAATCCTTTGGGCAGGCATCATTTAGGTCGGTAAAATCCACGCACATCCTCCATTTTTCATTATCCTTCTTTACCATTATAGGGTTTTCTAACCATTCATAAATTGTATCTCTTCAATGAAACCAGCCTCTAAGAGCTTCTCCACTTCTTGTTTGATTGCCTCCTGCCTCTCAGGGGAAAAACTCCTTTTCTTTTGCTTCACGGTCTTTCGATCCAGAACTACATTCAATTTGTGAGTGATCAGTTCCGGGTCTATGCTAGGCATATCAGCGGCTGACCATACAAAGACATCACTATTTTCTTGTAAAAACTTCACCATCTTCCCTCTAAGGGGCTTCTCCAATGATGCTCCAATAAAAGTCACTTTCTCAAGATTCTCGGGAGCCAAATAGATCGGGATTAAGTATTCTGTTGGCTTCCCTCTTTTCTTATCAGTCTCGCGAGTATCCAGATTTCGATAGGTAAAACCTGTCCCCCAACTCCATCAGCCCTAAGGGAGGCCACATAACAACTCCTTTCCATCCTTTGATCTCCTCTCTCTTCTGCAATCCCGTTTCGGGTGAGAAACTTCATCACTGAACCAGTAAGAAGAGGGGACTTCCTTGAAAGCATGTATTCACGTTCTTCCCATGATTGCATTGTAAGTTGATCCAGCCTTTACCACCACAAAGTCCAACATCTGTGTTTCTTGTCTTTGTTCCTGACCTATAGTCATAGGCAACTTAATTATCCCTTCCACGGGGCACTCAACTCCAGCGAAACCATATATTGGCATGTCAGTTGGGGTTAATTGAGAATAATTGTAACCTATTATTATAAAGGTATCATGAAGTAAGATGTCCACTGAGGCTCCATTGTCTACAAGGACCCTCTTTATCGGACCGTTTCCTATTATCGGTGTTATGACCAGAGGATCGTCATGAGGAAATTTGACACCCTCTAAGTCAAAAATATCGAATGTCATTGTTACTTCTGTCCTAGCCCTCTTTGGAGTTTCTCCGACAATATGCATGATTTCTCTAGTATATGCCTTCCTCGAGTTTTTAGATGTGCCAGCAATAGTCAGCCCTCCAAAGATTGTATTTAATCCTAGTCCTTTAGGTTTGGGTCCCCCAAAGATTGTGTTTATCATCGGCCCTCGGGGTTGGGGGTTTCGCCCCTGATCATCCCAATCCTTTCTACAATCATCAAAGTTCCTTCTTCCATTATTATTCTTATCTCCTCCATCTCCGGTATACTTGCTCAGTCTTCCTTTTCGAATGAGGAACTCAATTTCATCTTTCGGTTGTCTACACTCATCGGTGTCATGTCCAACATCCTTGTGAAATCTACAATATTTGCTCTTATCTAGCTTAGAAGGATCAGCCTTCAAGGGTTTGGGCCAACGAACATCCTTATCTCTCTCGATTTCCATTAAGATCCGGGTTCTAGGGGCATTCAACTTAGCATATTTAGTGAACTTTTGTCTAGGTCCTCCCTTCTCTGGGGTTGAATCACTGTCTTTCTCGGTCCTAGGATACTTGTCCTTAGCATTATATTCCAGATCAGTTTTTCGCTTTTTGCCACCAGCCGGCTCGTTGTTCACCACCGTCTTCCTCATACTCTCTTCCACTTTGATATACTTCCCGGCCCTATCTTGAAGCTATAACATGCTCTCAGGGGGTCACTTAGCTAGGGATATTTTGAAGAACTCATCCCTTGTTCCCTGCTGCAGTGCTATCATAGCTACCTTGTCATCGAGGTATGGGACCTTCAAGGCCTCCTTTGTGAAACGGTTCAGATAATCTCTCAAGGACTCCTTTGCTCCTTGCACAATGCTCGTGAGCGATGCCGAACTTTTCTCATGTACTCTTCCACTGATGAATTTCTTGATAAAAACTTTACTTAGATCTCTGAAGTACCCAATAGAATTCGGTGGCAAACGATTGTACCATCTTTGAGCCATTCCCGACAGGGTTTGCGGAAAGGCTCGACACTTAATAGCATCGTTCACGGGCTGCAACAACACTGCATTAGAGAATGTTCTGACATGATTGGCAGGATCTCCCGTGCCATCATAAACTTTCATGGAGGGCATCTTAAACTTCCTTGATATCTTTCAGCAGCTACATGCACCTGTGAATCCTCGGCCCGTTGGGTATGAGTATTTAACTAATGTGACCATTAACCCCCCTTACGGGATGCCCCTATACCCCGAGGTTGGAGGAAGTGGACTTGCTAATCGGAGTGAAGTTCAAGGGCAAACAACCCCAATATACGCGGTATGGCTTCTATTCCGGAGGACCAAGAGTTCTGTGGACCTTACGCTGTAGACTCCGAATCTTTGGATCACGATGTAGCTCCGGGAAGGAGATGTGCTGGTAAAGAACCAATGCCTGATGTTAACCCGCGCCCCAGAAGCACCCGAGGGGCAAACCCCCAAGAAGTACAAGAGAGGATCAGGGCTCACGAAGCTGAGATCCAAAGACTGAAGCGCGATCTAGAGGCGCACCTAACCCCAAGACCCCCACTTCCTCCAAGGAGGAGAGATCCTCCTCCAATCATAGACCTGGATGGTCCAATACCAAGAAGGGATATTGTCCTAAGGGCCGACCCAAGTGATCTTATGCCCCTAAGGAGATCCCGGTGATCCAATTCCACCATTCACCGAAGAAATAATGAATGTTGTCCCTTGAGGAGCCGGGGGATTCGTCTCTTGTGGTTGAGGCTCAATTGTCCCTATTAGGGTTCCACCTTGGGTGGAGGCGTAGGATTAGTGTAGGGGTATCTCTACAATTGGCGAAATCATTTGAGGTGTCCTCGCTAGTGTTCCTTCGGGGGAGTTGTTTCCGCTTCGTGTTCTCACCATGGTTGTTGTTATGCTTTCCCACAGACGATGCCAAATGTTATGGATTGAAAACTGGATCGTAAATATTGTTAGGGTTCGTGAGTTTCGAGGCTCGATTTGACTGCTCTTGAACTTCATGACTCGATCTGCCTTAACAAAATTCCTACGTACCTTGTTGTATGCCAATGATCAAGTCAAAAACGGAGTTATGATTTATGGGGTGAGACCCCTGATATAGGCATATGATGCCTTGGAATTAGGTTAGGGTTGGAAGACTTGGTGGACAAGTCTCAAATTTAGAGTGGACTTTGGAGTCCTAATAAGTAGGAAATTGATTCCTTATCTTATAAGGCCTCTGGGAGCCTGATCCACAATGACTCATATCCTTTTTAGAACTTTTATCAATAGCTAATTTTCCCCATTTTTATTAATAACAAAAATAATTAATATCCAGGATTTTGGACCCTTTTTAATGGGCTTTATTGTTGACCCAGCGGGAGCATAATTAATGCAACATTAATTGCGCAGCCAGGTTTTATTTTTCTCCCTATCAATTACAACATAACTTCAATTTTTATAATATACATAGGATTTTATTAAAATAAAATTAGAGATAATTCGTTAATTGACATGATGGCGTTGGGTTAAAATAAAATGTATGATTCACCTGAGCTTTAAGTAAGAATTGATCCCATCAGAATGTATTCCACCTCTTAAAACGAAATAATATATACTATAGATCTGACTTCAAACAAAATTAAAATTAAACTAAATATAATTAATTGAATTTAATTATTATAATAGGTCTCCGTATATAATAAAACTAAAATTCAACTAAAATTAATTCGTATACTATTGATTTGGGGTAAAAAATATTTTTTAAATAAAAAATAATTGTATTTCGTAAACACATATATAAATATTAATAAGAATATTTCTTTCAATTAGCAATGTTATTTTGTAAAACTTAAATACCTTTAACTAAAAAATATCAAAAACATATATGTGTGTATATATATATATAATAAATTATTTAAAATTTGTAAATGAAACTAAAATTAGAAAAATCTTATAATTAAAAATTGTGCATGGTTATATGTTAGTTTATTTTGTAAAATAATTTATCATTCGGATTAACCATTTATCAACCAAAACGTGTTAGATTGTCAAATATGTTTACGAATTAGGTTATAAAAAATTAATTATTTTTAATGGAACCCCGTTACCATTTTCTAAGACGAATAAAAGTCTTATCCGGCCTCTCCCGCGATAAGCAAAGAGGAAGCCGATAGGGGCAAGAAAAATATGAATAGACCCAACATGAAATATTCGTCAGAGCCTATCATTGTCCTAATTCTTTTGACTGACTCCTGCATGTCCTTTGTCTTTGACCTTTATACCCTACTGGCTACTCCTACTACTACTAGCCCCATAATTACCCCTACTCTCAACAGCTGGGTGTGCATGTATATCAGATGTACAAAAATCTCTCTACTTGCATCTTTAATGCTGCTTGTAATCTGTTTCTCTTCACCGCTAGCTCTCGTCCCCGGAAATGAAAGAAAAACAGATTAAATTACAAAAAAATTGTCATATAAAGTCCGAGTGAAAATTGGAATTTATTTTGTTTATTATAATTTATATATATGAATTATAATAAACAAAAAGTTAATTAATTAGTTAAGAAAAAAAAACTATCCATACTATATTGATTAAAAAAGTAAATTTAACCAGAATTTAACATATCCATATTTACTTCAAATCAAATTTCACGATATTGCAACATGTAAATTTTTCAATCAAATAAAAACCTCATTGCCTAAATAAGTGAAAAGATTCTTGCATATTACTAACCATTTTTTTATATAATTAATCACACGCGAGATCAACTGCAACTTTTGTTCGCTCCTAGCCATCTTTTTGTTCTTGACATCTATTGCTAAAAATTAAAGTTAAGTTAGTGATTCCCTAAGAAACAAAGTTAAGTTCGTAATTTACTGGGTGTTTGACAAGGGTTGAAATTTTTGGGCTCTTAAGCTCAATTCTGTTTTGGATGCCTTTTTAGAAAGTACTCTGAGGGCTGTATTTGGATGGAGGGTTGGGAGGGAGTAGAGGTGGCCAGATGGTCGGTTTAACTCGGCCCGCTCGTTAATCGACTCGTCAAAAACTCGTTTGACTCGGTTCGTTCGTGTCGGTATATTATTCGGCAGTAACCGGCTGTAGAGATGAACCGAACACGAATCAGTAATTCAGAAACCGCGAACGGACCGGCACCGGCCCGTGTAACCCGTGTACGAGCTAGAATCTGCTTTATTCGTTATTCGGCCCGGCAAGTGGCGAATAACCGGCCCACAATTGTCTTTAATAAAAATGTTATTTTATTATGAATCAGAATTTCGAGCTCCATGTTCTTCGAATTGCAGTAATTATTACATCTTTAATAGAGTTTCAGTTCAACATTTTCCTTAATAAAGTAATATTTGAATAATTATTTAGAGCTCAATTGTTTACTGATTCAACTATATCACATCTTTTTCCTTTTAAATCTTTATTTAAGTTCAATATTACACAAAACCATAACTCCGGTTGTAATATTTAACTTTAGGCCTCCACATAAATTAACTTGTATATTCCGTGTGTATATACAACTTTGTTTAAAAAAAACAATTTTGTTTTAATTATTTTATCAAATAAAAATAGGAGTAGTAAAAGGTGGGTTTGTACTTTTAATTATTTGCAAAGTTTGTTTGTACAAATTTAAAAAACAAAACAAAAGAAAAAATCAAAAAAAAACAAACAGTAGTCTGCCACTTCGGTGTCAATCAAATCAAGATTTAAACAAGGCCCGCGGTTATTCGCGGTTATTCGGCCACTAGTTATTCTCCTGACCTGTTTAATTTCCCCGAACTGCCGACTCGCCGGAACCGTTAAATTCGTCTAATTCGCGAGCCGTTCACGGCTTCATATTCTGTCAACTCGGCACGACACGGCTCGTGCAGCTATACGGACCGTTCACGACTTAATTGGCTGTTGAACCGGACCGCCGAAAATTCGGCCCGGCACGGTCGGCCTGACCGTGTGGCCGGCTGTAGGAGGGAGTGGGTTGGATTAGATTGGAACGCGCTCATGAGAACCATGTTTGGGAAAATTTGTCAAAGCAGGGGTTGAATTTTGTGAGGGTTCATCAATGGTTGAAAATGATTAATTTACAATATAAAAATTGAACTTTTCCAACACTCTGAATTTGGGGTGTTGGCAACTTACCTTTTCTTATTAATCTTCCCTTTTTCATTCTCTCTCTTTCTCACTCTCTCTCTATCTCACTCTCTCTTCATTAAAGTTTTTTCATTTTTTTTTTTTGACTTTTTTTAATTTTTGAAAATATTTTATAATTTAGTTAAAATTTTAAGGTTAAATTTAAAAACATTCACTAATTTTTCAATATATAATTTATACATGATAAAAATCAACATTACTCCAACTCCAAACCAAACATGTAAATGATTCAACCCCTACCAACTCCACAACTACATCCAAATGAGGTAAGAGTTCAATCGAGTCTAACCCAACCTAACCTAGTCTAGCCCAACCTAACTCAACCCAATCTCTCCCTCCTCAATCCCCAGTCCAAATAAGGCCTAATCCTTTTTTTATAAGAATAAATTTAGTGGTGAGTAAAAGTTTAACCAATATAAAAAATGACGAGATTTGGATTTTATCATGGTGATCTTAATAATGCTTATTTTTTAATAAATTGGAGGTTAGAGTGGACATACTTTTCCTACCCTCAGCTACGAGAATACGCGATTCGGATCAGATCGGTTTTGGAGTAAAAGTCTAAACCAAACCGCGAAGAACGATTTTAGAAAATTGTTATCCGCAACCGCGCGAAGAACGATTTTAGAAAATAGTTGTCCGCAACCAAACCGCGAAGAACGATTTTAGAAAATTGTTGTCCGCAACCGCGCGAAGAACGATTTTAGAGAATAGTTGTCCGCAACCGCATTTGCGGTTGCGGTTAACCGCGTCAATTGCGGTTATTGCAGATCGGTTTGCGGTTCAACCACTTATTTTAAAATAAATAATAATTTGCAAAAAATAAATTCGAAATATTAATAAATTCAAGTTAAGGTACGTGATAAATTTACATTCAAAAATAAAATATAAACTAATGCTCCGTGTGAAATAAGGATATTAAAAACATAAAAAAAAATATAGAGGCGAGATAAAAGAAAAAAAAAATGATAAAAAAATTACATGTTGATTACATTTTCAATTTGTTTGGTTATATATTTTATAATGATTTTGAATGTTAGGAACGAAATCTTAACATTAACCTACGATTAGTTAATAAATGTACATACTTATTAATTTATCTAATATAAACTATATTTTTGGAAATATATTTTATTATAACTATATGTTGCGAGTTGCGGTTTAAGTTGCGATTTTGTGATTTTCAAAAATTTAAAATCGCATTCAAACCGCGAATGAGCAGTTTTTAAAATTTAAATACATAATCAACTCGCGTTTCGCGATTATCCGTAAAATACAATTCGGTTGCGAGCGGTTGGGCGGTTGGATGCGGTTGAGCGGTTCGCCAGTACACCCGTACGGCCTCTGCTTATATGGCTTTGAAGCTAAGCACCTGGTACTTACTCGTGAGATACAAGGTTCCTTGAAATTTTGGGTTATATAAATTTTAAAAGTCAAATATGTTTCAAGGTTGAGCATATTTTACTTGTTTATGATTTTAAAAATTTAGAAATTGAATATAATAATAGATCAAACATACTTTCTAATAATATTTTTATCATAAATTTATATTTTATAATAATAATTAATCATCGATCAAATTGCTTGCTTTGACTTCAATATTTCACAACAGTATTGAAGAGAAAATGTTTAAAATATCCACATTTCAGTATAAATGATTCAAAATATTCAGATTTGGAGTGCATGGCCCAAAATACCGATATAATACGCATTATAAAAAGAAGTAAATTTATAAACGACACGCATTTTGCAAATACGCATTCCAAGAATGTGTTTCTTCACTTGTTTTTTATTATTTTATAAAAAATACGTATTTTGTACATATCCCCATATACGCATACAAAAATGCATACCTAACTTAATTTTTTTTATACTTTTTTTTCCATTTTTTAAGTGAAATCTAAGAAAAAATATTCGTTTTTAAATGTGCATTCTCAAAATGCATATCTCTATCTCTGGATACACATACGAGACATGCATATCATATTGGTATTTTGAGCCACATGAATAGAATCCGGGCATTTTGACCCATGCATATAGGGCCATGACCCACTATTTAATGAGTAAAATGTTTAAATAGTTACTATTTTTACTTGGTAATTCATTTTTAATAATTGATTTTAAATCTTTTATTTTTTTTACTTATTCAAAAATATTATTTTCTTTAATATTTTTCCTATAATTGTGCTTTAAATTTGTCGTCTTGATTAAAAATTTTGTAATAAAAATCATAATTATTTTTAAAAATCAATCTTTTTAATTCAGAAGTTACAATTATAAAGCACATCATCAATTTATAAGTAAAATTATCCAAAAAAATAAATAACTTATAACTTATAATTATACAGATTATTTATAGCTTATATAACATTTATCTACTATAAATTATAAGTTGTTTTTATTTTAAGATATGTGAAATCGGTCTTTAAACTCGTTAAAATGTGTGAGAGGGCTATTTATTTGGTGGTGATATGAAGTAGACTGGGGAGAATTATAGATGTTCAAAAATTTTGAAATTTGATCTGATTTAAAAAAAATAGATCCGGAAAAAATATTATTTTAGTATTTTAACTACTCTTTCATAGTTTAAAATATTATTCTGTCAAGTATCTTAACAAATTACAGGTTAAAAGGAAATATATTAAATAATATTTAACATATAAATAAAAAAGTATGGATAAAGTCAGCCCACTCCAATTAGGCTCGAGTTTAAAATGAGCCCCGTATTTTAAAGAAAGTCCCCATCAACCCCATTTTAAAAATATCCAATATTTTGATTTTCTTATAAACACTGGATGATTATAATAGTATTCATTTGCTTTTTTCCTGTCTTTCTCTATTTCTTGTAAAATCAAACAGCCACGGAATTAGGAAATTTCATATCAAAATAAAGAAAATGTTGTTGAATCTCTTGAAAATTTAATCATTTCATTATTTTCTTTGACATAAAAATTTTTCATTTATAAAAATTAAGAAGACAATTCGAAAAAATAAAATTTCCTTCTTTTATATCATTTAATTGAAAAATGAGCAAGTACTCTAATGAATTCAAATAATATAAAAAATAATTCACGAAAAAGGTCTCGTTTAAAACTTGCAATAGTAAAACTTTGTGCGCAAAAAAATCAGTATAAAAGAGAGTGCCCTCCAAAAAAGACGCTATATACAAAAACTTAAGAATAAAATTAGGATTTTATAATAAATATAGAATTAAGAGTTCCATGAATAGATAATTGTGCTTTAAAGTATGATAAACGGATATCCATTAAATCTTTTTCAATCATTTTACAAATAAGAAAAAACGAAACAAGGATAATATACTAAAAAAATAAAACAAAATTATATTCGATCATAATTTATAAAAAAAATGTAAATATATTTCATAAAGAAAAAAAAAGAAAAAAAATAAAGTCTAATTCAGAAAAATCTTCGGTTCAACACCAAGAGAAATAAAATAATATGCATATCATCTAAATAAAAAAAAACCCAAATAAGCCAACAAAATGTCATACGATTAGCCTTCAAGAAAGGAAATAATTAAAATAATATGATAAAAATTTCTATTTCTTTGGATGAATAACTGCAATCTAAAAACGAGATCCCTCCAAATTTTGCAAAAGATACGGCCTTCAAATTAGGGTCGCAAACATCCCGATATCTTTGATAGTCCCAGACAGTTAAGATCCCGTTCCGGAAGATTGATAAATGTATCATACACTAGGCTAAAGAAGATTAACATAGGAAGTAGAGAGAGTCATAATTCAAGAATCATTGCGCATAACTTGCGGAAAATTGTTATACATAATAATATTCAAAGAAGAGAAATTTCAGGGCAAAGGTAAGTCTTATTTGAATAAAATTACAAGTCAAGTGTTATCTCATTTATTATTAGATTAAATCATGTCTCGTTTATTATATGATCAATCTATGTTGGTTAAATTTTAAGTAATTTATATATCATTATATATTGTCAATGTATTTAGATTTATGGAAAGTTCCGTGTGAATCAAATCACTGGTTAAGATATTGTCTCAAAATATGACACACGATATTTTATGTATTATTCACCAAGTCAGGGTCATCGAAAAAACATTGTCCCAAATTCTAAGGTGTGGGTAAGGCTACATACATTCTACCCTACCCAGACCTCATTTTCAGCGAGTTATATTGGATACGCCTAGTTTGATTTGGTCATATAACCTCCATTAATATATACTAATCTATATCCCGTGCGATATACGGATAGTTTTAACACTCGAATTATTTTTAATAATATATTTTATCTTAAAATTATTAATATATTAATATTGATTTTCAATAGTTAAAAAACATAATTAGTTATAATAATATATATTTTATGATAATTTGAGATTTAACTGAAAATAAATAATATAGTATATAATATGTTATTCATGGGACTCGAACCTTAAACATGTAGAAATTGTTAAAAATAAAAAATATAAAAGTTTAAATATAATCCGCCCTTGACAGAATTCGAACCCTAAATCTATTAGAGCAGTTTAAATATTAATTTACTATTATTTTATTATTATATCCAACAGATCCCATCTATTTGTCTTTAGTTCTAACGATTGTTATTTATCGTGACAAGTAATTATATTGAACAACCGACCAAATATCAAATAGAGAGTATTATACTTATAATAATATAATATAAATTAAAAGATCTCAAAATATTAAAAAAAAATTATGTTTGTGAATTTGATCAAACTATATAGGGAAAATAATGTACAATTTTAGTTAAAATTGAACCACCCACAACCCTGTTTGATGGCACAAAAATTAAGTTGCGAGTTAGAGCAGAGCCTCTGTACAATTAAAGATTTACACATTCAAAAATGAAATTTTAACTATGTTGGGCATGTTAAATATATAATTTTATCAACCCTGTTTTTGTTGAAAATGAAAATACTATGTTGGGCATGTTAAATATATAATTTTTTTTAAAATAGTTAATTGTAGAATAGTAAAAAAGGCCTACAGTTTTTACCAACATATGATATTTACAAAATTCCTTGCTGGTGTTTAAATTGTTTTTTGACTTTTCCTAGAGTTTTCTTGCGCTGCTGCATTGTGGGCTGGGCCATAGCCCGTCAACATGTTGCAACGTCTCAGACAGGGAGAGTTCAATGAATCATCTAAGCTCATATTGGGCACTTGAACCAGGTTCCCATATACTCCAAAAGCATCATGTATTGGACATCATGCACTGCACAGTCGCCTAAAAATGAATTAGGTACAGATTGTGCTTCCCTAATCAAATGCATATTACACACATACTTTCGTTGCAAATGTATATATGAAAACTATTTGATAATAATCGGTAACATACTTCAACAAACCGAACCCGACTTGAACGAGTGAAAAGTTGCGGTTTAAGCCTAGAACATAACTCTGGCCTCTAGCATGATTGTACATGTTGTTGGACTGCCTGAGCAGTCCTAACTCCACTTTATTATAAAATTGTCCGCTTTGGGCCGAACCCGCACGAATTTATTTTTGGGTCACTTCCAAAAGACCTCATACTAATTGGAGTTGTCTGACTGCTTATATTCTAGCAAACTGTCATTCCCACAAACGATGTGGGACAAATCCTAAAAATCTTCCCCTTCACACATCGGGTTCAACGCCAGTCGAATCTGCCTCCTTTAATGTGATCTGACTCCCCCTTGACCCATACTGGAAATCCATCTAGCTATTTGCTCCCCCTAGGCCCATACTGGAAGACCCACCTGCCTTTTCCTTGAGCATATACTGGGTATCCCATCTGACTCCTCCTAGGTTCATTCTGGAGCCCACGTGAGATTGTTATGTTGTCCAATCTGTGCAGAAACAAACCAATATGTGTATGTGTGTGTGAACAAAATGAACAAACAAAGTAACAGAAAAAGAGGAGAGAAGGATATAATCCCAGTCCAGTGCAGAACTGTCTCCTTAAAGCTTATTAGCCCTCACCGTCGTGTGCGAGCGAAAAGCCTCCCAGAATAAAACGGATTGCAGTGATGTAGAATAGCACTCTCAGCGAGTTTGAAATAGAGCAAGAAATTATCACCGGAGGCGAGAGAGGTAGGGTTTTGTGTTTAGAGGCGAATGAGTTTTGGTGTAGAGGTGTTTATACAGGTGTACATAGACTTGTGCACTACTCTTTTCCATAATTAAATGAAATCAGTGTAATACTTGCAAGCTACTCTATTTCATAAATAATCTGAAACAAAATTAGATTAAATATATCAAGAGATACACCATATCAATTAATCTGAAACAAAATCAAATTAATTTATGTCATAATATTTGAGTCAAATTCTAGTGAAAACTAATAATTACTATTATTAAGAGAATATCATCATATCTCACACATCTTTTAGCCATAATGCTCAAAATATGACTTAACAATATGGGACTTATACCCATATTTTCTAACAATCTCCCGCATGGATGAGATTGGTGATCTTAGTAGCACACACCAGACATGAAGACACAAGGTTTGACTTGGTGATAATTTCTTCGATCAGATATAACATACGATAGGTAGAGAATGCTCCTTGAACCTTCGCTCGAGTAAGCATACCGACTTTACTGGTAGACAGTAGATGTGCTTGTCCTTGAACTGGTCGACCATTTATGTAAACGATGATATACTTATCACTATATCTTTTCTGACTCGTTCATCTCTCATGGGTATGTCCATTTTGGCCATGAAACATCGTCCTGGTTCTGCAGGAGTTTCTAAAGAATCGTGTCTCGTAATTCTCCTTTGAAGCGGCCCCACTTCTCTCCCACATAGGTGATCTTTGTCTTATAGAGTAACCCGCGCTTACTCAACTGAATTCCATGCATTCAACATTTTGAACTCTATGTATTCACCAAAAGATCATTAAAAGCTCAAAATCTTAACCTCGTACCTTACGGGTCTCACTGTTTCTCATCATAGGAACATGCCAGGGGTTACCCCCACAGTGATTTGGTCATCATGATTTAGTTGTCCCATTGAACTAAGTTCTTGGCATCTCCAGTCAGCAATGGTTAGGTGTCCACCATGATGCCGTCAAGCAATAGGCTTAAGGCACATCCCTCTCGATGATTTCTCAACCACTTCTCTTGATAACCCTTTGGTTAGCGGATCCGTGATATTATCATTTGACGATATATAGTCAATGGTAATAATTCCGGTTGAGATTAATTATCTAATGAAACTATGTCATCGTCGTATATGACGGGACTTTCCATTATACATCATGCTCTGTGCTCTGCCAATAACGGATTGACTATCAAAATGTATCCCTATTGCAGTCATAGGCTTTGGCCATCTTGGAATATCCTCCAGAAACTGGCGTTGATATTCAGCCTCTTCAGCGCATTTATCTAGTGCCATGAACTCAGCTTCCATCATGGAATGAGTTATCACTGTTTGCGTGGAGGATTTCCATGATACTGCCTCTCCGGCTAGTGTAAATACGTAGCCACTCGTAGACTTTAGTTCCTTCTTGCTAGATATCCAGTTTGCGTCAGTATATCCCTCTAATACTGCTAGATATCTGCCATAGTGCAGTCCATAGTTTCGAGTTCCCCTCAAATACCTCAGTACTCTTATGATTACTTTCCAGTAATCAGCTCCCGGATTACTCGTAAATCTACTCAACATGCTAATTGAGTATGCAATGTCTGGACTTATACAATTCATAAGGTACATCAGACTTCCGATTGTTCTCGAGTATTCCACTTGGGAGACTCCTACACCTTTATTCTTGGATAGATGTAAAGTCATATCCATAGGTGTCCTAGCTTTCTCAAAGTCATCCTTAAGAAACGTTTAGGAATACCACTATTAGGCTTCAAAAGCCCTTTGGGATTGGACTTTGGTTTGGCACCAAATAAGATCAGATCTTCACCTTGCCTGTCCACTTTCCTTTCCCATTTGCATTCCATGTGTACATCATCAATATGGACGTAATTCATGCCTTTACCGTGTTATTTTTAGCAGTTCTAAACATGCTTAACAACTGAGTAAATGTTCTGTTTATCTCATTCCTTTAGTTCTTAACAAACTAAGAATATAAGTTGTTCAAAGATTGTTTGATCAAATCAATCCGAGTCTCTAGACTTTTCTTGAAACCCAAAATATCAAGGTACATATACCTATCATCTTTAGAATATGTGGTCCAACCGGATATCATTCTCCCATTAATGCAAAAATATGGTGCCTTATTATTGTCAAATATTTCTGACAAGCCTATCCTTCAAACATCCTTTAAAGGTGCTCAATCATATCATAAGCATCATTATGCTCTTGTTGCTTCTAAATCCCAACACTCATAATTACAAGCATGAGACATGAAATATCAGTTGCATAATCAATTTGCTTCTGGTAAGCATTTTGTTCAGCGCATGTTTCATTCTCATATAGAAGAAATAAGGGAGGGGTTTGAGTGACATCCTTGAACCCGAGGACAAGCCTCAAGTTCCCATGTCAATTGAGAAAATTATTTCATGTCAGCTTGTCCTTCTCAAAGACTATTACATAGAGAAGTTATTTGTGTTATTTGTCATTTGATATCTACAATATTAAAGTGCATAAAATGACTTAGTCTACAAATGATCATTAAATTATGTTCAAGTGATTATTCATTATATATTCACAATTTATATCTCCCATTATTTTTATCAAATCAATAGCTCTAACTATTATTTCAGAAAAAATACCTTCTATATCCTTTCTAGTGAGCCAAGATCCATATTTCACCATGCGTTAGGTCAGATTTGGCTTTTCTCCTAAAACATGATTATTTAGGTAGACAACATTTGTCAATTATATCAACTATATAACTCTTGGATAGCTTGGTGGAATAACATTTGTTCAAATTTATCTAATAAATCTCGCCAAACTCTATGCCTCTAAGTTCACAATCCTATTGTGATAACTTAGTTAAGTCAAACCCAATAGTCAAAAAGTATCAATATACTTCAACACATCTCCCACGATAGATAGGAGTACTTCACTTTGGCGAACCCACTCCTGGTCGATCTAGGGGTTAACGCATTGGACTCATTGGAAGACATATGATCAACTTAATATTGACTTTAGGGTTTTGTTAATTTTAAAACGATCATGATCCCATCATAAATAGATTCTCAATTTTTCCTTGAATAAAATACTTCAAATCAATATTCGTCAATGGTTTGATTTTCTGGTAGTGAAGGAGTCACAACGGTCTCGCTTAAAACCCACAACCTTACAAGTTCAATGAACTCGCTTTTGACAAAATTGCCCAATGTCAGAAACAAAAAAAAATTATGTTTTATTACGTGTTTCATAAACATGAGAATCTCATAATCGTTTGTTCATTTTACAATCTTGAGTCGTTACAGATTTTATCTTGTTTAACAAGCATGGCATGGGTGTCGTATCTAATACATACATCCTTAATCTAATTAAGCATGCATCTTTATAAACTACTCTACACATACATTCATCATATGCGCATATATATCTAAAGTGCGATAAATACTTCATTTTATGTGATCTTTATCAAGCTAATGATAAAGATCTAGGTCAATCTAAGGTGGAAAATAAATACAGGCTAACTATTACATGTCTTCTTTCCTGTATTGCTTCCTTAGATGACCTCCGTGTGGGATTACCCTTGATCTTCAAATCTTCATGTCTTCATGTACATTACAAGAATGAAATATGAAAACTAATCTAATGAACTTACAAGAAGAATTCGAGTTACATTCGAGATTTAATAATTACAAGGTTAAACGACATGCAAGCCGTATTTGAAAAACCAAAACCATTAACCTAAGGTCAAAAGCCATAACCATCCACCATGCTCAATTAACACAAAATAACATGTTAAAACACATGATCTGATCTTAACATATCATACCCATCATGATCTAATCATAAAAACCAAATATTGAAAAAAAATCAGAAAATTTGAAATTAAATCTGATAACATTAAATCGCAGATTACAGGGCCTAAACGACGTCAAACGCTTTACAGATCAGTCGATGATAGCTATAGCTATCAATTATGTTCAGACGCTCGATTACATATGAAATAGCGTATTCGTTCGCCAAAATCGGACACCAGACACAGATTTCAACAAATTCGCTGCATCTGATTCAAAATCGTATCAAATACAATTCTTATAATAAGAACAAACACAAAACATGTATATATAAGTATATATACATATTATATAATCATCATATGATTATACAACTCTCATGAATATCATATATTCAAAACATATATATATATATATATATGCATATATAAATATAACAACATGTAAAACATACAAAATTGCATACATAACAGTCATGAAATATTGTATACATGTTATCATCATAAAACCAGTAAACACATAAACGAATTAAACATTTTTCGCAAGTAGCTCTGATGCCATTGATGGGTTTCGAGCACATAAACGCAAGGGAAACAGTAATTAAAAACGTAAAAAATCAGAATTTTGGAAACCCACCGCAGGATACATTCGAAAAACATATATTTAATTCGTAAATCAGATTGTTTACCTTAAGAAGTTTTACCAATTGGTTGACTAATGGAGATCCAAAGCTTGTTTAATCACCACGCATCCCGCTCTCGCGATCTACGCTCTATCGGTATCCACACGAATGCTTGAACTCAAGGATTGAATGTATACTAGCACAAACTTGTTTCTTCTTGCTCTCTCCATCTTCACTCTTGGTGGCTAGGGTTTTAGTAAAGGTCTTGCACTCAAAATCAGCTACACAAGAGATATTATATAGAGAGTAGGAGAAGGTATTATAACTCTTAACTAATTAGGAGTTATTATTAATTCGAAATTCCTATTTGTATTATAATTAAGTCTCACTTAATTATTTAACAAATAAATTTCATAAATAATATTAGTAAATTTGAATATCAGTATTTATCTAATTAATTAGGTCATACTTAATTAATATTATAAATAATTTGAATCACTTTAATATAATTTAAATCCAATTTAAATTAAATAATCCTTCAACCATTCTTAGTGTGTGACCCTATAGGTTATTATTACGTTGGCAATGAATTTTAAATCTAATTTAAAATCGTAAACAATGAGCGGCATCTAGTAATACATCATTGCTACCCAAGTAATAATAATTGAATCAGTGATCGATTAAACCATTTGTGAATATTGTACAATGTAATATAATCACTTTAACCAAATATTATAGATTAAACTAGAGGCATGTAATGTGTCATCCTCATCATAGTTTAATCAAAGTTTCCTTGATCAATGAGTAGACTATCATATCAAATCAATATTTGAGCGTGACCACGCATTTCATAGTCTAGCTCACACAAGAGGCCAATAATATCACTCCTAAAATAGGAGGGTTAAATCCCATCTAGATCATTCATATTTCTCATACGATTCATAATATACCCAATGTCCACTTTTATCATTACCCGGTCAATAATAACTTTTAATGGAATCAATGTATATTAATTCTCGTATAGAAATATAATGACTTCAGGTCTAAGGACCATTACATAATTATCACTGTGAGAATTACTTATGACACAACAGACATGTAGAATCTCACATTGGGTCTGTCCAGCACCATGTACATATACATCTGCCTGTATTTTTGACTTTAGTATCACTATACCTATGATCAATGAGATGTGATCATCAGTCAACAAACACACCAGTCTTAATGCATTATTATTGTTCCTTAATAATAATACTCGACTAGGGACCTTTAGGAATATTGATACTATTCTCATAATCTCATTTCTAAGTCATGCACTTAGAGATATAGAATTATATATCATATTCCAAGGACATTTATTAATCTAACATTTATATCGCAGTAAATTAAGAATTAATAAATTATAAAGAGAATAATCGACAGAACATAAACATTAATAATCCTAATGTCTTAAACTAAAATATCATAGCGTTGTCTCTAGGGCACAAAAATTAACAATGTGGAGGATATCCGACAAAGATACAATCCACAGTCTTTGGACCAATCTTCACCTTTTTAGGGGTAGAGATTAGTACCTTTACAAGATACCCCCACACTTTCAAGTGCTGATAACTTGGTTTATTCTTCTTCCATAATTCATAAGGACTTACATCCTTATTCTTGTGCATCGTAATATTTAAGATATTATTTGCGCTTAAGATGGCTCCCCCCACATCGACTACGGAAGTCCAGAGCTTAACAATATTGCATTCATCATCTCTTTAAGAGTTCGATTCTTCCTCTCAGCCACACCATTTGACTGAGGGGAGTATGGTGTAGTGACCTCATGGATTATACCTTGTTGTGAACAGAATTCCCCAAAGGGTTCAACATATTCACCTCCACGATCACTTCCTATTATTTTGATTTTCTCAGATTGTTGTATCTCAACTTCTTCCTTATAGATTTTAAATTTATCTATAGCTTCGTCTTTGTTTTTTAGCAAATATACATAACATTATTTTGTACAGTCATCTATGAATGTAATAAAATACTTGTTTCCTCCTGTTGTTGGAGCAAATTTTAAATCACATATCTCGCTATGTATTAGGTCTAGCACTTTGGTGTTTCTTTCCACACGTTTAAATGATGATCTCGTTAATTTTACCTCAACACAAGTATGAAACTTATGTTTTAAATCAATTGTTAATTTTGGTATGTATTCTTACAATCGGCAGACCTATGCCCCATTTTATCACAGTTGAAGCACTTTCCTTGAAACTTCGACGACTTCGAAAATCCTCCTTTGGGTGCCAGCTTCCCCCCTTTCCCAAAATTATTCTTCTTGGGCTTAGAACTCCGGTGCTCCACCATGTTTTCCTTTTCAGTGGCAACATTAGTTTTCCTCTCGGATCCTCTGTTGTCTTCTTCGATACGAAGTCTAACGATAAGATCCTCCATAGACATCTCCTTACGCTTGTGCTTAAGATAGTTCTTGAAATCCTTCCAACCAGACGATAACTTTTTAATCACAACAATAACTTGGAAGGACTCACTTATGACCATCCCCTCAGCATGGATATCATGGATGATCACTTGTAGTTTTTGTATCTGACTGACCACAGTCTTAGAATCCGCTATCTTGTAATCAAGAAAGTGACCAACGATCCACTTTTTTGCCCCAGCGTCCTCTTTGTTATACTTATGGTCAAGTGATTCTCATAAGACCTTAGATGTTGTTTTCGAGCAGTATACGTTATACAATGAATCAGCCAAACAGTTTAGTACATAGTTCCGACAGATATAGTCGGCGTGCTTCCAGGCATCCGCAACATACACAGTCTGCATATCACTCTCAGCAGTGAGCAATGGTACTTCCTCCTTGAGATATCGATCAAGGTTTAGAGTGGTCAGATAAAATAGCATATTTTTCTGCCAGCGCTTGAAGTTCGATCCATTAAACTTCTCAGGTTTCTCAGCGTGTGCAGCAGGCACAACAAGATGAGTAGGCACTACAGGATGCGTAGGCGCAACATGTGGGATAGTCGTAACAGGTGTCTGTACACCAATATTCTGTCTAAGAGACACCTGGAACTGTCCAACGATAGCATGTCCCCAAAGAATTTCAAATTGCATGTATACGATATTAACATGTCAATTGTACAAATATATGGCGGCAAGTGACTCTTATAGGATGAAAAATCACTCTAATATGGTGTAAAGTTACTTACAAAGTTGATTAGAGCCGAAATGTGGCCCAAAATTGACTCGTATAAAAGTGGTACCAAGAGGTGGTAAAAGGATGTCAAATTGAATGTATATGATGTTAACATGTTAATTGTGTAATATATGGTGCCAAGTGAATCTTATAGGGTGTAAAGTGACTCTAACATGGTGAAAAGTGACTTACATGGTGGATTGCATCCAAAATATTGCCCAAAATTGTCTCGTATAAAAGTGGTACCAAGAGGTGGGTAAAGGATGTCAAATTGCATGTATACGATATTAACATTTCAATTGTACAAATATATGGTTGCAAGTGACTCTTATAGGGTGCAAAATCACTCTTATATGGTGTAAAGTTACTTACAAAGTTGATTAGAGCCAAAATATGGCCCAAAATTGACTCGTATAAAAGTGGTACCGAGAGGTGGTAAAAGGATGTCAAATTGAATGTATATGATGTTGACATGTTAATTGTGTAATATATGGTGCCAAGTGAATCTTATAGGGTGCAAAGTGACCCTAACATGGTCAAAAGTGACTTAAATGGTGGATTGCAGCCAAAATATTGCCCAAAATTGACTCATATAAAAGTGGTACCAAGAGGTGGGTAAAGGATGTGAAATTGCATGTATACGATGTTAACATGTCAATTTTACAAATATATGGTGGCAAGTGACTCTTATAGGGTGAAAAATCACTCTAATATGGTGTAAAGTTACTTACAAAGTTGATTAGAGCCGAAATGTGGCCCAAAATTGACTCGTATAAAAGTGGTACCAAGAGGTGGTAAAAGGATGTCAAATTGAATGTATATGATGTTAACATGTTAATTGTGTAATATATGGTGCCAAGTGAATCTTATAGGGTGTAAAGTGACTCTAACATGGTGAAAAGTGACTTACATGGTGGATTGCATCCAAAATATTGCCCAAAATTGTCTCGTATAAAAGTGGTACCAAGAGGTGGATAAAGGATGCCAAATTGCATGTATACGATATTAACATGTCAATTGTACAAATATATGGTGGCAAGTGACTCTTATAGGGTGTAAAATCACTCTTATATGGTGTAAAGTTACTTACAAAGTTGATTAGAGCCAAAATGTGGCCCAAAATTGACTCGTATAAATGTGGTACCAAGAGGTGGTAAAAGGATGTCAAATTGAATATATATGATGTTAACATGTTAATTGTGTAATATATGGTGCCAAGTGAATCTTATGGGGTCAAAGTGACTTTGACATGGTGAAAAGTGACTTACATGGTGGATTGCAGCCAAAATATTGCCCAAAATTGACTCATATAAAAGTGGTACCAAGAAGTGGGTAAAGAATGTCCAAACGGCGGCTGACCCCCATTAGGTACCAGTACCTGTGCATTAGGGTTTAGCGGCGGTTGATGATCCC
This sequence comes from Apium graveolens, assembly GCF_009905375.1. NCBI lineage: Eukaryota > Viridiplantae > Streptophyta > Magnoliopsida > Apiales > Apiaceae > Apium > Apium graveolens. The sequence continues at coordinate 97,200,681 of NC_133653.1, forward strand.
CATCAGAAGTTATAGTATGTGCTTTGGGATCAACTATATCGTTACCAGTCATATTGTTCACGTTCTCCATTAGTCTGTTAAACAAACACACGCAAGACATATTTGTCAGTCACAGATTAAACAAATTAATAAGCTTTAAGATGGTTGTCCAATCTGTGCAGAAACAAACCAATATGTGTATGTGTGTGTTAACAAAATGAACAAACAGAGTAACAGAAAAAGAGGAGAGAAGGATATAATCCGAGTCCAGTGCAGAACTATCTCCTTAAAACTTATTAGCCCTCACCGTCGTGTGCGAGCGAAAAGCCTCTCAGGATAAAACGGATTGCAGTGATGCAGAACAGCACTCTCAGCGAGTTTGAAACAGAGCAAGAAATTATCACCGGAGGAGAGAGAGACATGGTTTTGTGTTTAGAGGCGAATGAGTTTTGGTGTATATAACCCTAACGCCCTAGAGGTGTTTATATTGGTGTAGATAGACTTGTGCGCTACTCTTTTTTCATAATTAAATATCATTAATTATGAATAAGTGTAATACTTGCAAGCTACTCTATTCCATAAATAATCTGAAACATAATCAGATTAAATATATCAAGACATACACCATATCAATTAATCTGAAACAAAATCAAATTAATTTATGCCATAATATTTGAGCCAAATTCTAGTACAAAAGAATAATTTCCATTATTAACAGAATATCATCATATCTCACACATTTTTTAGTCATAATGCTCAAAATATGACTTACCAATATGAGACTTATACCCATATTTTCCAATATGTTATGGACCGTCTCAAACATAGCTCTGATACTACTTGTTGGGCTTGCTGGGCAGACCTAACTACACATTAATATGATATTGTCCGCTTTGGGCCGAACCCGCACGGATTTGTTTTTGGGTCACTCCCAAAAGGTCTCATACTAATTGAAAATGTCTGATTACTTATATTATAGCAAACTGTCCTTCCCATAAACGATGTGGGACAACTTTCAGCACATGTGTACCATACTCTTAAATTAAAGCATTTATCACGTATCTTCAAGTTGCGGTTTAAGTCCAAAACTAAACTTACACGCCTATAGCATAATTGATTGTACATGTGTACTATACTCTTAAATTAAAATATTTATCAAGTATCTTCGAATTGCAATGATTTGAATTGATCATCGTTTTGCGGAAGCTTGATTCATCATTTGTTGTGACTGGCAATTTGATCTCAGGATGCCTAAAGAGATGCCGCATATGGAAAAAAAGGTGATAGTTTATGATAAAAGGTACCTTGGCGGCTGCTGATTTTGACACCCATTTACACACGGAATAAATGGAGGCTGGCGCTATACATGAGGATGGTGATTTGATAAAAACAGATAACTCATGAAAATAAAAACTTTATCCAATCTAATGCTGCACAGCAAACAAAACATCCAAAAAACAAATATTTATCAATAGTTTATATTGTTTTTCTTTCAAAACTTTGATATAAGGGTCAAAACAATTGTTGCAAGTAGTAACCCTCTATCCACATTGAATTTTCAGTTTACAGGTATATATCGAAAATGTTTGTGAATGCAGTCGGACCACGTCGTCGATGACTTTGAATGCTTCATAATAAGACTAACTGAAATTTGTTTGAACCAGCTGAGACTTGTTTGCATCAGCTGATATTGATGCGAGCTAAATTATGGCTGTGATGGTATTAGGATAAACCATCTTTTTAGCAAATATACTGATTATTTATTGCATACAAGTCCAAGAATTGTAAAAGATGCATACTTTGTCATCTCCAAGTCTAATCAAATATATTCAACCCTTATTTTGATAACTTTCGACATACAGACCACTAGAATCAGTAAAAAACATAGTATATGTTTCGAACTGCAGCTGATTTGGGTTACCAAGATGCTTTCTTTATGCCCATCGAAGCACCTTGAGATGCTAATCTGTGAACCTTGGCTGCACAGCAAGTATGTAAATAAAGCATGAGATTCAACAGACAAAACCTTCGCAGCAGTTAGCTGCTGATTTTTGACAGTCACATTGAAGATTCATACAAGGAATCAAAGAGGAAGATTCATACGCGGAATCAAAGATGGATATACTGCAGGAATCTAAAGGCAAAACACTAATCATTGTTAGGATTCAAATTACACTATTTATTGAAAAGGCCGGGGATTCTTTTATAATTAACGTTGCCTTTCTTTCAATTTACTAAGAATGTAACGCCCTTAATCATTTTGGTAAAAACATGATTGTTTCCAAGTTCAATTTCAAAACATAATGTAACGTTCATAAAGCTCGGATCACATCACTTTCCTTTTAGAATATAAGGATTTTAGTTGTAATTTGATTTTATAACACATAGACTGAAGAAAGATTCGGACACTGGTTTAATTTTATTACAAAGATTGGATAAAGACATATTGTTACTGTCTTACTGATACTAAAAATATTGAGTTGCCTCGGAACTCTTCGACACTACCATATAAACTAGGTGTAAAATTATGTGTTGATAAGGTAAGAGTGAAGTTTCAATTTTTAACCCCCACAATAATTCTTTTAAACATGGGATTGTAATTTGTGCAACAGTCTATATAATCAAACATCAAGGATGGTGTGTGCATACACATTGATCCCGTAAACCTCCCTAAAGTCTTTGTTTTTCTCCTTACCCGTACCAAGATCCCGAAAAGCTTTACTTTTTTGTTTGGAAGATCCTAATGTCTATGGACAAGTCTAAGGTTCTGGCATCTTCTTCCAGTGAACATGTTGATGCAAAAGTAGTAGCAGAAAAGGAGATTGGAGATAATCTGCCTCCAGGCTATTATTTTCTTCCTTCACCATCACAATTAATTGAACTATACTTACTCCAGAAAATCTTGGGTCTCCCGATGGCGTCTGATATTGTCAAGATCATGGACTTTGTTGAGCATCTAGACCCCAATCAGCTTAATTTAGGTATTGCTTTCTATTCTCTTTGTTCCTTACGGTCTAACATGAATTTTGGCCCTGTTTGGTCGGTTAGTTGTAACTCGTTGAATTAGCGGATTGTGTAAGCTTTTTTTACTGAGGAATCAAATTTAGCTATTTTGAATGAAATTGTTTAGTAAATAGTTTTTGAATTAACTGTTTGTATATTAACTAGATAATGTGTCAATTCTCTCATTGAAAAAACTCATCCAAGTAGTTTTTTCAAATTAACGGATTTGGTCCAAACTGTTCTTTCAATCCGCTAAATATCAAAATATTAGAAGATTCATGTGGTCAAATCTCTAATTTGATCCAATCTGCTAACTTTTGCTCAAAACCTCAAACTTCCAAACACCATCACTGTTTTGTAATTCGACATTAAATATTGTAGCAATTATATGATTAGTTGAGTCTTGCATGATTAATCATAATATTGAAGTTTTTGCTGATAATCCACATTTATTTTTGATTTTATGAACACAGATGAGTTCAAGTACAACAGAGACAATGAGGGCTATTACATTACAAAAAAGGCAGAAAGAAAGATGGATGAGGAAACAACTATTAAGACAACAACTGGATATTGGAAGGAAACTAAATCAAATTCTCATGTTTTTAACAAAGATAGACAAATTGCTGGGTACAAAAATACTTTTACTTTTTACCAGGCAGATGGTGAAGAAACGGCTTGGAGATTGAACGAATACACAGCCATTCCCGATATCGTTCCACTTGATGCACTTTGTGACACTGTTCGAGCTAAGGTAAACATATAGCCATATTTAACTTGAACAATCAAAGTTGAACACAATGTTATTATTACTGCTACCGTTATAAGATTCGAAAGGTCATTAAATTGTATGGATCATCCTAATCAGCTTTTTGTCCTCTTGACAGGTTGATGAATATGTAGCATGCAAAATTCGATTCAAAAGAGAGAAACTGCCAGAACAAATTATCTACGATGAAGAAATTGAAACCGATGAAGATGAAGATAAAGATGTAGATCAATAATATAAAGATGAAGATACCTTTTCTTTCTGTTTTTGTATTAAATTTCCAAAAAATTGTATCTGGTTCCAGTGTGACACTATTTTACCAGGTTGAAATAAAATAGTATTATTGCTATTTGTACGTGTTTTTACGAAACTTGAGTTTGATTTTAATTTTATTTAAAGTCGGATTAATATTATACTTTTCTTAAACTCAAATAAATTGTATGTATAATTTTATTTTAATTGGTCAAATTTTATTTTAATTTTATTTATGTTTTACTGTGGTTCAGTTCCATAATTTTTATGTCTGGAGAAATTATATATATATATATATATATTTTTTTTATTTTAAACTAACGCTATTATACTGATCGAAAAATAATCAGTTCAATAATATATATTTTAGCAAAATTAATAGGATTTATTATTTATTTTTAGCATGAAATCCATTATACCAACCAAACCAGCTAATCACACTTAGTTTGATTTTAAAATTATTTTAAACTCGACCAACATTAATTTTTTTCTTAGCCAGGATCAATAATGTATATTATTTTTTCTTATTTCAAGGCCATTACACCGATAAATTAATTATATCTATTTAGGTTTTTAAAAAAAGTAGCATAAATAACATAGATACAAAAGCAATCTTGTGTACCATATAACCCAAGTACGGTACCGACTGACGGACAACCAAATTTTTAATATTTCGGCGTACAATGCACAAATGCTTTATTTTTATTTAACAAATATTTAATAATTTGAAATAATTAAAAAAAGAATCAAATTAAAGTTCAAACAAATAGAAATATTATCGAGTTCGTATGATTTTATTTCGACTCTTATCTTGAGTTCTATAAATCAGCTTATGACGATTTTACAGCCCACACGAAGCTCACGAAGTCATTTTTAATTAAGAGACGGTTTAAAAAAATTTCCAACAAATATTATTAAGAAATTGAAGAAAAACAATTATGAATTTTGCATTAATATTTCATTCATTTAGGAATCCTACTTCTTTTTATTTAAATTATTGAAAATGTAGGACATTCTATTCAATTTATAATATCTACTTATCGTTGTTTATAAAATATTACTTTATTTTAGATTCAACAACTATAATCAATTTGTTTAAAGTTCATACCGTGCGTATTAAATTGGTAGTATAGTACCATGACTACCAAAAATTTAATTGAGATTTCTCTTATGCATATTATATAATAAGGAAATAACATGTAGCTTGCTCCGAACATGGTCTCAAATTAAGATGTATTCGAAAATTAATCGAGATATAGCATATAGTAACTTCCTCTATTCAATACCTGCAAGTAATTTATCTCGTCATCCGTCAGTGAACGTTCTGTTAGGTCACACAACACTGTAGAAGGGGGTTGAATACAGTATTTATACAATCAAATCGATTTAACACAAGTATGTAACAAAGATCAAGTGTATTCAATAAACTCTGTTACAATAAGAACTGTTGTTCTCTCTCAGTGATGAACAAATATCACTAAGAGCTGCTAGGTTACAATGTATAATCTTCTCGATAATGATAACAAATATAGTGTAAACCCTAAGTCTGTGTTTATATAGTACACAGTTACAAGATAACTTCTAATTGATATGGAATACAATTCTGTCTCCTAAAATATATCAATCAGATATCTTCTACAAGTCTTCTAGTCTTCTAACTCTTTCCATGCGTATCTTCTTTTGTTTTAGTCTCGATCTTCTACTGTAAATCAGCTTCCTTCCTTATATGAAAGTCTTCATAAAGCACTTAAGTTCTGATATGACCTTAAGTTCTGATATTAAGTTATGACTTCCATTAAGTTCTGATTTTACTAAGTCCTGATATGTCCTGTTTGTTAAGATCTAAAAACTAAACATGAATCACATTAGACATGACATCTCAAATATATCTAACAATCTCCCCCAACTTATAAATTATGCAAAATATACAAGTTAATAGATTTGATGATGTCAAAAACATTTTAAGTACAAATGCAATAAGAGTTTAACTAGATAACTAACTACAACTTACAGTCCTTGTAGCTTTTACCAATCTCACTTAGTCAATTTGAATCCATAATGATTCTCGACAAAACTTGATATCAACTTTTCTTCTTTAATCCTCAGGACTTGAGAGAGTGTAGTCTTGACTTGCTTCATCTCTTTATTTTGACTTCCAATCTGGTAGATTGCAGTCCTTAAAGCAGAGATATGGTTTCTTTTTAAACCATCATTCAATCTTATTACCCTAGGATGAGAAGAATCTTCATTGTAGCACAGACATTTCTCATTCAGTAACACTTCAAGCTTAGCAGAATCCTTCTTCATTGGAATTTCACTTCCATCATCTTCAACAATATTAGGAATGAATTCTGTAACTCTTGAACTAGAAATTCTTGCTTTATCTCTGATGGTCTTCAATATGAAATTTGACCATCTCCTAGTAATATCAGACTTTACCTCTAAAAGGTAATGAAAGAATTGAAATTCTTTCAGTGATTTGTTCAGCACATCTGATTCTGACATCTGATATGTCCTTCCATCTTCAAGAAATAGAATCAGATTTTTCTTGACATTGTGCTTGTCATGAGCATCCAGTACCACTTGAACAGAGATAACCTTATCAAGGTGTTTCTGTGTAACATCTTCAAGAGGTTTGTCAGTCAATAGAAATGGATCTCTAGTAGCAATTTTAACTCCTGTCTTGATCTTAGCTTCATCAGAACCTAACCCAGCCATGTCTCTTGGTTCTCTAGCATTTAACCCAATAGTCATGAAAGTAGACATCAATTGGCTTTTCTTTGGATCTGATGGTTTGACATTTTTCCACAAAAATTTCTTTTTATCAGCTACTTCCATCTTGTCTAAATCAACTTGAGCACTGTTAGAGGTAGATGTCTTGATGATTTTATCAGAACTTGCTGTTTCTGTTGTAGCTTGCAGTTCTTCACTCTGAACAACTTGAGCCTTGTCAGAGGTTGTCTTGAATTCTTCAGTAATCTTCTTTCTTTGCAGAGTTTGAACATCTTCATCTTCAACAAGAGTATCATCAGTAACTTGAACCATTTTGCCCACTGGTTTCATCAGAATTTGAGGAATTTTCATCTCCAATGGCTTGATTGGTTCATCAATTTTTCCCTTCCCTTTGTCTTTGGGATCAATCTCAGATTGTGATCTTGTTTTGGGCTTTGATGCCTCAGTATGTGACTTCTCCTTGATCACAATGCCTTTTACCTTAGGCCTCAGAGGTTTCTTTGCAACAGAAGCTTTTGGCTTTAGATTTGTCTTTTCAGCTTTAAATATAGCTTCTTCCTCCTTGAGATTTTCTAAATCCATTCCTGGATTATGCTTCAGAAACAATCTTTTAGCAATTTCCTCATCAAGTGTCTGAATCTTGGGATCTTTATAGTAGACAATAGTCTGCTTTCCCTTGAGCTTCAGAGTTTGCATGCACTTTTGAGAATCTTGACTTCCACCTTGTATCAGAACATCAGGCTTTGTCATCATACCTTGCTCATCAGAACTTGATATCAGATTTTGAGTATCAGCACTTGCTATCAGATTTTGAGTTTGAGCAGCTTCAGAACTTGTCTTCTTTTGAATAGAAGATCTGCTTGCATCAGTAATTAGTTTCCTAGAAGAAACCTTACTGTTGTGCTCTTTACCTTGAACTTGACCACTACCCCTGCTAGGGTTTCCCTGGCCATCAGCTTCATCGTCTTTCTTCTTCAGTATTTGATCATTAGAGCATTTGGACTTAACTATCTTCTCCCCCTTTTGGCATCATCAGATAGTAGGAGAGAGAGAAGAAGTTCAACTGAAGATTGGATTTCATCCAATTGAGCCTATTGAGAAGCTTGATTAACCAAGACCTCAGAGATTTGGGCCTGTTGATTCTCTTGAGCTTTCTCAATTGCTTCTACTTTCTCAAGTGTAGGTCGGATAATCCTTGTCTTGTCAAGTTTGATCTGCATATCTAGCTTATTAGCCGATTCTTGTAGTTTATCAACCTTTGCTTGAGTTTCAGATTGTAGACCTTGAAGGCTTTTGATAGTTAGAGCTGTGATTTTAAGTTGAGTCTTCAAATCAGTACTAGTCATCAGCTCATCAGCCTTAGCAATGTGCTCTATCAGAACTTTAGAGCTTGGAATAAAATCAGAATCATTCCACTTCTTGGTCCACTCTACTCCTCTATGAGTTTCATCCCAAGGTACAGGAGCATCCTGTTCAACAAATTTCTTGACCAATGCTTCCTTTCCAAGTACAGGAGCTGGAGTATGTACTGAAACATTGTCTCTAGAGCTTGAAGAAGATTCATTATCCTTTGATAACACAACAATGCGTGAGGCTATAGGAGTTTCTGATTCAACTTCCTCTAAATTCTGAGCTTCAGGTTCTTGATCCAGAATTGGTGTAGATGGTATCTCAGTATCAGCATGTAAGATTGGAGAATTATCAGTAGATGGCTGAGCTGCTGTAGGAGCTTCCAAATAAAGAATAGTAGGAATATGCAGCCTATTGATGTCAATTTCAGGACTTAAACCTGAATCTTCAACTGTAACATCTTTATGAAGAGGAGAGACATGAGGTGTAACCACTGTATCCTGAACAATGTCTTTTGGTTTTGGAAGAGCTTCAATGATAATTGGCTCTTTTGAGATCAGAGATTCCTGATCCCCTTCCTCAGCTTCTTCAATATCTTCTGATGGAGGCTTAGCCATGTGCCTCTTAGCTCTCATTTTCTTCAATCTTCTTGCTAGTGAAGGAGTTACTTTAGCATCAGAACTAGCAGTTCTCTTCCTCTTCAAAGTATCAGAACTTTGAGCTTCAGCACTTACCTGTTGGGTTGACCCTACAGCTTCTGATTCTTTCTGAAAACCCAGAGTTTCAGCTTCAACAGTCACAGGTTCTGATGCATAAATGGGTGGAGGTCATGGTCAAGGTGGAGGTCTCTCATCAAGTAGAGCTGAAACTACAAGTCATAGAACAAGTTCTGATACTGGGAGAAGAATAACTTCTGATACTGGTAAAAGGATAAGTTCTGATGAACTTTTGGATCTTGATGAAGAAATTTCAAGACAGTTATTTCTGAAAGAAAAATCCAGGAATGGACTTTGAGAGTCTAATGGAAGAAGAAGTTAGGCTTAAGTTAGAAAAGGTCAACTATGACATAGCTCAAGTTGACTTGATATCAGAAGATAAGTCAAAGGAAACCTCTTACATTGCTCATGTTAAATCCTCAAAGTTACTTCTACCAGGATTCACTAAAGCCAAACAGACTCAACCTTTGAAGACTGCAGCAAGTGGTTTTGAAGCAAGAGTGGTTACTGGAAAGGAAGAAAGAGATAAATCTGGATTGGGTAGTGCTGATGAAAGAAGAGTACAGAACACAACCAATGATCCAACTTCTTTAAGTGAACCAGGTATTGGAGCAACTCCTGAAAGATTGAATCAACTAGAATCTGTACAGATGGTCTACCATACCTTCTTGAAAGAACACATCTTGTTATATTTCATGACAGATGGAAGGGTTTACCATATAAGGGAAAATGCTATACCACTGAAGTATTTTGAGGAACTAGAACATGTTTTATTCTTACTTCAAGTGAATGACAGAATAACAGAATTGCTGCAAACTATTTGAAGACTCAAATTCAGAGACAGAAAAGACTTTATTCTGTAAAGTCTGACAGCACATACTGTCCAAAGTACAGAGATCACAAGGGTGATATTGTTGATATGAAGCCTAATACTGCACAAATCAGAACATATCTTGGTATTAAGGGACTTGAATTCAATCTGGAGTCTGACAAAGCCTATTTCATAAGACTAGATCAGGAGTTGAGAAAAGCAAAATTTAATGATCTCAGATATGCTATCTTCCAAACTGGTGAAGATACTGCAGAACTCAAAGATGCTAAAAGGAGGATGATTGATGAACTCAGATATGCTGAGAGATGTTTTTTAAAGAACTATCTTAGAACAACTCCTGACATCAAAGAGATCAGAAAATGAAGCCAAGTCAAGATCTACAACTGCTCAAATTCTGATATATATACAGACTGAAGTTGTAATCCGAAGTTAAAGTTGGTAAAGCTTTAAGGACTGTAAGTTGTAGTTATCTAGTCAAATTCTCATGCATTTGTACTTAATGTTTTTGACATCATCAAATATCTGTTAAACTTGTATATTATGCTAATTTACAAGTTGGGGGAGATTGTTAGATATATTTGATAATGTCATGTCTAATATGATTTATGTTTAGTTTTCAGATCTTACTTGAACATGACAAATCAGTACTTAACTGAAATTAGCACTTATACTAAAGTCAGAACTTAAGTTATCAGTACTTAAGGTTCAGGAGATAATATCAGGACTTAAAGGAAACTTTCAGATAAGGAAGGCGGCTGATTGAAAGGAAAGAAGATCAAGACAAACGTAAGAAGAGATATGCATGAAGAAGGAATTCTATGAAGAATGGAATATTTGGAAGAAAAGATAACTGATTGATATATTTTAGGAAGCAGAATTATATTCCATATCAATTAGCGATTATCTTATAACTGTGTAATATATAAACACAAACATAGGGTTTACACTATAAGTGTTATCATTATCGAGAATATTATTAATTGTAACCCTAGCAGCTCTCGTGATATTTGTTCATCACTGAGAGAGGACAGTTCCATATTGTAACAGAGTTTATTATAAAGTCTGTTTTCTGTTACTTGAGTTTTTTTAATTCGATTTGATTGTGATAAACATTGTATTCAACCCCCTTCTACAGTGTGTGTGACCTAACACAAACTGAGATTGATCCTAAGTCAAAAGGAAAAGAAAAGGTTGGTGAACCTTTAAAGATTGAGAAAAAAGATAAGTTCTTCCGTTCCAGTCTATCAAATTACAATGCATGATGATGATTTGATAGAAGATGATACTGTTCAAATTCTGAAGAGAAGAAAGATAATTGAAGAATCTAAAATGACCTCTGACACTGCTCAAGTTGTTCAGAATGAAGAACATCAAGTTACAGAAGAAACAGCAAATTCTGTTTCAAGTTAATTTGAAAAAGATGACAATTGCTGATAAGAAGAAGCTATTATGGAAGAAAGCTACTCCAGTTGAACCAAAATCCAATCTTATGATAAATCAACTCGCAACATTTGGGTTGAGATCCAAGAAACCTAGAGATAGAGCTGGATTAGGTTCTGATGAAGAGAAGATACAAACAGGAGTAGAAGTTACTCTAAGAGATCCTTTCATGTTGACAGATAAACCATATGAACATATCAAACAATAGCACCTTGACAAAGTGTTGTCTGCTCAAATTATGATAGATGCTCATGATAAGGATAATCTAAAGGAGAAATTGATTTTATTTCTCAATGATGGACTAACTTACATACTATCTGATACTGATGTGCTAAAGAAGTCTGTCAGAGAGCTTCAACATATTCACTATCTTCTGGAAGTAAAATATGATGTTACAAGAAGATGGTCAGAATACATTTTGAAGGCTATAAGAGATCTACTTAGAATCTCTAGTACAAAGACTTCTCAGTATATACCAATGATTACTGAATGTGATGGAAGAGAAATTCCTATGCTGAAGAATTCTGCTAAGGTGGAAGTTATTCTAAAAGGAAGATGCTTATATTATAATGAAAACTCTACACATCCTAGAGTTATCAGACTTAGTGATGGACTTGAAAGAACATCAATTCAAGCTCTCAAAACAACCATTTATCAAATTGGTGACAGTAAAGATGAAGAACTGATACAGGTCAAAGCACAGTTAGTTGAAGTTCTGAGAAAAGCTGAAGATAAGCTGGTAAAAGATTTTTTTAAGAATCATTATGGATTCAGATTGATCCATTGATGTTGGTAAAGCTACAAGGACTGTAAGTTGTAGTTAATAGTCTTATAAAACTCTCATTGCATTTGAACTTAAATGTTTTTGACATCATCAAATCTATTAACTTGTATATTTTTGCATAATTTACAAGTTGGGGGAGATAGTTAGAAATATTTGAGATGTCATGTCTAATATGTTTCATGTTTAGTTTTCAGATCTTAACAAACAGGAAATATCAGTACTTACTGGAATCAGTACTTACTGGAAGTCAGAACTTAAAGATATCAGAACTTAGGTTATCAGAAGATAAATATCAGAAGATAGATATCAGAACTTAAGTACGTGAGGACTTATAGTTAAGGAAGGAAGCTAATTTACAGGAAAGAAGATCGAGACTAATACAAAAGAAGATATGTATGGAAAGAGTTAGAAGATAAAAAGAATTGTATAAGATATCTGATTGATATATTTTAGGAGACATAATTATATTCCATATCAATTAGAAGTTATCTTGCAATTGTGTACTATATAAACATAGACATAGGTTTACACTATATGTGTTATCATTATCCAGAAGATCATACAATGTAACCCAGCAGCTCTCGTGATATTTGTTCATCACTATGAGAGAACAGTTCCATTATAACAGAGTTTATTATATTGAATATATCATTTTACTGTTACTTGTGTTCGAAATCGATTTGATTGTATTAAAACACTGTATTCAACCCCCTTCTACAGTGTTGTGTGACGTAACATAGCAGCTTGTTCTTTCTTTTGCTTCTTAGCATCCAATGTAGCTTGCTTCTTTTCTAGCCTGATTCTTTCTTTCTCTTCCTTCTTAGCTTCCACAAACAGTGGGTGTCCAACTGTTAGTCCCTTAACAATATAGAAAGAATTACAGAAGGGGGATTGAATGGAATTCTTGAACCTTTTTCTCGAAATAAAAAGTTCAACTCGAATATAGATATAAGTGTTTTAATTAGCACAATGCGGAATAGAAACTTAATTGAATCAAAACATAAGTAATTAAAAACAAGAGTCTTTAAAAAGTTTCTGGTGGATTTAAACAATTCGACCAGATATATATATATATATTATATATCGAGAGGACTCTGTGTACAAGAATGCTCACAGCTGCTTACAAATTGAACTTCTGAGAATTCAGGGAAATGCTAAAGATATTGCTTACAAAGATTTCTCTGTTTTGGTTGTGTCTCAGCTCTTTTTTTTTATTTGCTACGTTCTTGGTTTATATATTACCAAGATTACAAAGTCAAAAAGACTAAATAAATATAAAAACTATCAGCCTTAAGCTTTGCTACTTTTCATCCTCTATTACCCAGTTAATGGGCTTCCATAGTAGATTTGTATACATCTCGACGGCTGTGCTCAGTTTTCACTGTTCAACTGCTGTTTGAATTCTTTGTATGATCATCCGTTGGACTTTATGAATATCCGTTGGATATATGATCATCCGTCGACTTTCTGAACATCCGTTGATGGCTTCATTGATCATCCGTCGACTGCTATATTAAACATCCGTTGATAGTCATTTGATCATCCGTCGATGGCTTTGTTAATCATCCGTCGGTAGCTATTTTGGCACTTGACTTCATTTCACTTATGCAGAATTACAAGACATCATTTATATACAATTAATCAACCTATTCTGCATATCTAGTTAAAGTCAACATGACTTATAGGCTACTACAGAATCTATACAAAGATGTATACCGAACTGTGCTACAGACTTATTATTACATAAGGTACTCACTCGATGGATAATAAGTTAACATCCGTCGGGACTATAATGAGTTATCCATCGGGACTATAACTCTTATCCGGCGAGTGCTAATTATTTCACTAAGTAAAATCTACTTAGATGTTTTGTTTATGAAATCATCAAGTACACAACATATGTACAACAATCTCCCCCAATTTATGTCTACTGGAATTGTAGCCATAAATTAAGAGATACTTGATGATAACAAAACATCCTAAACATACAGCTTTAAAGATAAGCAGATAATACTGAAAGTACTTCAATTAATCAAAATGTACAAAGTTTGGCTCACAGTCATTTCAAGATGCTCCTCTAGCCTGAGCAGATTTTTCTAGTTTCTTGAAGGTCTGGATATTCTTCCAAGCTTCCTGTTGTTTTCATCAATCTGATTTTGGAGCTGCCTGTGGAATTCCAGTTCATCAGATTCTGAGAGATCTAGCTTTTCTTGCATTTCCAAGAGAGTCTCATTGCTAGAGATACTCAATTGGTCTTCTAACCTGAAGAATCTTCTCACACCTTTGTCATCTATGACTCCATCAGCCAGTAGGGCCTTAGATGCACTCTTCTCCCTGTGTATGGGATGATTAGAGTCTTTGGGAGTGCATCTTTAGCTCTAATACTCCTTAGTTCTTCAATCTTCTTCAATACTAGTCTTCTTGCAGTTACATTGAACCCAAAGTTCTTCTTGAAGGATGAATAAAATTTAATCAGTACAACTTACCTTTCTTGAAGAATCCTGTGAAGTGGCCACACAATCTCCTTTCCTCCTTTGTACTTGAACACTAACCTTTCAGGTAGGTTTCTGCATGCATCAATTCTCCTCACTCCATCTAGTTCATCCAGATAGAGGTTTAAATTAGAAAATTCCTTGATGTCACACAAGTACAAGTAGTCTCCCCTGTTGACTTTGGGTTGAACTTTAACTACTGATTTGGATTTGAGAGGTGACAGCTTCACTTTCTTGACTGCCCTTGACTTTGTTCTTTTTGGCTTGCTAAGGATTGATAAACTGAAGTCAGAAATTGGTATTTTATCCCACTCTATTGGCTCATCCTTGGGCACAATAGGTTCACCATGAATATTCCTGTAGGGATCCACCACCCTTATATCTTCAAATACCACAGAGGGCTTTGATGCTTGAGTTGTAACTAGTGTGGGTACCTTAGGAAATTGATCTTCCAATCCTTTGTCAACAATATCCAGTTTCCTTTTTGTTCTTCTAGCCAATTCTTTCTTTATTGGAGATTTCTTCTATTCTTCAATTTTCTTCTTTGATTCAGCAGCTTCAGATGGTTGAGAGGGGATTTGTTGACATGTATTCACAGCCTGTAGTTTGGCCAAGATAGCAATCTGCTCTTTCTTTTGTTTAGTCTTCTTTGCATCTAGAGCAACTTGCTTCTTTTCCTGCTTTAATCTGGCTTTTTCTTCTCTCTTTGCTTGAGAAAATTGTGGATGTCCAGCAACCACACAAATTTTCTTTCCATTTCTGAATATCTTAGCAATTCTCCTTTTTGAAGCTGAATCAGCTGGATCTTTATAGAAGACAATTGATCTTGACAGAAGCTTCTTCTCATCAGGCTTGGGTGTCTCATACACAGTGTCCAAGGGATTCTTTAAAGATGATTTTGGATAGTTTGCCCTTGGTTTAAGAATTATTTCAGCCTTTGTAGACTTGATGCAGGAAGATTGTCCTCTTTCCAGATAATTCATGCTCATCTCATTCACACTGATTTGCTTGATTTGAGAGTGATGGATGGCTGACTTAACTGGCTCCTTAACAAGTTCAAACTTTTTCTGAAACTCCTCATCAATCATATCCCAGTTGATCAAACTCAACTTTCCTTTCTCAGCAACTTTCAAATTTGCTGCTGCTGCTTTGATTAGATCTATACCATCTGCAACTGGTGGCTTGGAGACAGTAATTGAAGGTACAATTACTTTGCTGATTTGAACTTGAAGTTTCTCCCCCTCACTTGGTTCTCTCTCCCCCTTTTTGTTATCATCAAGTTGAGGAGTTAGGCCTTGTGCTTTAGCCAGTTGTATGAGAATATTTGTCTGAGACTGTTGGTTTTGAAGAAGGGTAGCCACTGAATTCTCAATAATTTGAACTCTATCTTCCAGCTTGGCCAGCTTCTTTTCAGAATCTGATTCTCTCCTCAGTCTTAGTAATAGATCCTGCATGGTACCATATGGCATGACTGAATCCAGCTTCTCAGAATTATAGGTCTTCAAGTCAGCTATATCCTTTTTGAGTTCATCCATACTCAGATTCTGTCTTAATTGCTGTATCTTCATGAGATATAGAGAGTCTAGGTGAGCTTGAAGAATAGCCTTGGTACCAGCATCTGAAGTTTCCTGAAGGGCCTTTTGAATAGCCATAACCTGCTTAAACAAAGATACACCAAATTGTACTGGTGTAGATTCCTTTGTCCATGCCCATTCAGGTAAATTTGGAACAGAACTTGGGCCTTCATCTCCCCCTAAGTTCATGCTTCCATCCAAAGAAACAGAGTCGTCATCATTAGAATTTACTTCAAATACTTCAGATGGCTCACCAGCTTGAGAAGGCATCCTATTGACAACAACTTTATCTCTTTGAAGAGATTCTGAAGTGTGTACTAAGTTCAAGGTCTGTTCTGCCTCCACATTGCCCTGAGCAGCCAACAGTTGATAGCCTGACACAGGGTGAGTAAAAGTGTCAGCATCCAAAGAAATGTTATCAATTACAGCTTTGTAATGTTGCTGAAATTGTCTTTCCTTTTCAACATCATACACAATCATTGACTCACTAGAAATGGTCTCACCCTGGCTCCCCACCCTCACACCCTCACCTTCACCTACTAAGGTGGGACTCCTCTCACTCACTTTTGCCAATCCTGAATAAATGGATTGCTGATTTTCACTCTTTTCCTCTCCTTTTGCCTGGGAGCAACCCAGCCTCTCACTCAATACACTCTCCTCTCTCAGTCCTAAGAGTGACTGTACAACCACTAAATCTTCTGCACTTGAAATAATTGAAGTTTGAAGTTGTGCAGAGATACTCGACGGATAAGTGATATCCGTCGAGTGAGTGGTAATGCTATCTGACGGATAACTGCTGTTAGGCTTATCCGTCGGGATACAATCACTACTCGATGGATGAGCAATATCCATCGAGAGAGTAGAAATGAATGAGGTGGGAAGAGAAACTATTGTTGATTCTGTGTTGATTGAAGATATTTGGGGCACAGATGTCACAATAGAATCTGAAAGAATTGGAAAGTGAGCCAACAAATCATCTAAAAGATGATGCTCACTTGCACTAGATTTTGGCTTCCCCAACAGAGTTAAAGAAGGGGAATCAGGAATTGAAGTGTTTATCATATCCACTTCCAGAGAGTTTGTTGGTGAGTATGGTGTTTCAGATGCTTCTATTATTAGAGATTTTGGCTGTGACTCCA
Source organism: Apium graveolens (assembly GCF_009905375.1). NCBI lineage: Eukaryota > Viridiplantae > Streptophyta > Magnoliopsida > Apiales > Apiaceae > Apium > Apium graveolens. The sequence continues at coordinate 97,217,744 of NC_133653.1, forward strand.
CATTTATTGGAGCCACATCAAGCTGAATTTGAGAGAGTGCATGGACTGTGTCTTTAGCACCAGTTTGCACTGTGTGTGTGCCCTGTGCATCCCCAAAGGTCTTAGATTTCTTCTTTCTTGTGTAAGTTTGGGGTGAGCTTGTGTCCCTAACCCTTTTGGCCTGTGCTCTTGGCTGAGAGCTTTGTTCAATAACTGCATCCTTTTGGGAGGATGTAGCTAGAAGTGAGCTTTTATCCTTTCTAAGCACTGCAGTTTGTTGGGAAACTGCAGTGTGGCTAGGCCGGGATTCACTTAACTCTCCATCCTTATTCTTGGGGTTTCTTTCATGTTCACCCCTTCCCTCACCTGGCTTTCCCTCCTTCACACTCTCCTCTTTTGCTTTTGTGGATTTTACAACTGGTATCTTTTGAGAGATACTAGAGGGGGTTTTCTTTGATTTAGATTTGGAAATTGTAGAGGGTTTGGAGGCTTTAGTAGGCAACTGTTTGGTCATTGGCACAGTTGCCATAGCTACTCTTGAAGTCAAAGAAATAATGGAGGTTGGAATAGTTGTTGGGATGGATGAACTTACCTCACTTACCTGAGGTGCCTGTATTATAGGAAAGTAGAACATTGGCACATCCCTGTGATGGTTGGCCTTGTTCAGATCTGCAATGATCCTCCTCTCTTGAACCCAACAATCCAGTTTGTTGTTAGGGTTCTCAAGAACTATTTCTTCACAGAGGTGGTTAGCCAATAACATAAAAAATCTGGCATAATAAACATTCTTCCCTCTTTTATTTAGCTCTCCTAATTTGTATCCTAATTCAAACATGATAAGGTCACTGAAGTTGTAAAATTTATCTGTAACTAGCATGTATAGCATGTTAAGCATGGAAATATTCACTGAATCAAAATTACTGATTTTTCCAGAGAAGACCTTAGTAACTACATCACACATGAAACTCCATTCCTTCCTAAGACCCATTCTCCTAATATCACTCATTTTAGAAGTGGAAAGTGCATAGTGAATAGAATTAAGCATATTGATAATATCAGTGTCAGTGTGTGGTGAAGTCACATTGTTATCAGGTATTTTGAAACATGCTTTTATCACATCACTATTGATACAGAATTCTTTACCTTTGATGGTTGGAGTGATGGTCTTGTCAGTAGAGTTGTATATAGCAGTGGTCCACATCTCTTCAACAACTTCACAGAAGATTGTGGGTGATTCCAGCATGGCGTAATTGAGCTTGCAATTTTTCACAAAGTCCATCATCTTGTGGTAGTCCTCTGATTGCTGAATACCCTTATTGACCAATGTAGTAAAATTGTTCTTCTCATAAATGAACCCAGTTTGAGACATAATCTTTACTACAGGTGCCATTGTTAGAGAATGAAAGCTTGAAGAGAAGGAGAGTAATCACTTGAGAGAGAATGAAATTAGAGCAGTTGAATTTGAGAATGATAAAAGAAAACAATTACAATGAAATAAGCTTTTATACTATCTCAAAAATAACTGATAAAAATAATAAAGTAAAGTAAATTATCAAATAGAAATAGCCTAAAATAGACGTTTAAAAATAAACTGTAAAAATTCCTCCCATTATCCGTCGTGTAATGCTTACAAACTGTAAGTATACTCGATGAATAATGTTCAGGGAATTAACGGCTGAGATTTAGACGATTCGACGGATGAGGATAAACTGATATCCGTTGAGACATAAAGTATTCCAGAAAAATAATTGACTTTTATTAGCAAGTAGTATATCGACGGATGACTAAACTCGATGGATAAGGGTCATCCGTCGAGATGCAAATTTTGACTTTGCCAAAATTTCATCCAAGATTTAAAGATCAACTAAATTTCTGGCTGCATTACAACTTGCAAAATAACTCAGATAAATTTAAGAGTAATTAAGCATACCTAACTCACTTACCAATCCTGAAAAGGTGGATTCATCCAGTGGCTTGGTAAAGATATCTGCAAGTTGCTTCTCACTTGGAACAAAATGTAATTTCACAGTACCATTCATCAAATGTTCCCTTATGAAATGGTACTTGATGTCTATGTGCTTTGTCCTTGAATGTTGCACTGGATTTTCAGTGATGGCAATTGCACTTCTGTTATCACAGAAAATAGGAATCCTTTTTAACTTGCAAACCATAGTCTAGCAATTGATTTTTCATCCATAAAATCTGTGCACAACAACTGCTAGCAGCAATATATTCAGCTTCAGCTGTAGAAGTAGAAACTGAATTTTGCTTTTTACTGAACCAGGACACAAGCTTGTTTCCTAAAAATTGACAGGTTCCTGTTGTGCTCTTTCTATCGATTCTACAACCTGCATAATATGCATCTGAATAACCAGTTAGATCAAAGCCAGAATCTCTAGGGTACCAAATGCCAAGTTTTGGTGTTCCCTTGAGATATCTGAAAATTCTCTTAATAGCTATCAAGTGAGATTCTCTAGGATCAGCCTGAAATCTAGCACATAAACATGTAGCAAATATTATATCTGGCCTACTAGCTGTTAAGTACAGAAGTGAGCCAACCATGCCTCTATAACTTGAAACATCCACAGACTTTTTAGTAGTGTTTAGTTGAAGCTTAGTTGCAGTGGCCATGGGAGTTTTTGCAGATGTGCAATCCATTAGATCAAACTTCTTTAAAAGATCAAAAATATATTTAGTTTGACTAATGAATATTCCATCACTAACTTCCTTAACTTGAAAACCAAGAAAGTAAGTTAGTTCTCCCATCATACTCATTTCATACTTACTTTGCATCAATTTGGCAAACTTTTTGCAAAGTTTCTCATCTGTAGAGCCAAAAATAATATCATCTACATAAATTTGAACAAGTATACTAGAGCCATTAACATTTCTGAAAAATAAAGTTTTATCTACAATACCTCTTGTGAAATGATTTTCAAAAAGGAACTTTGATAAAGTGTCATACCAGGCTCTAAGTGCTTGCTTCAGTCCATAAAGTGCTTTCAGAAGATAATAGACATATTCCGGAAAATTTGGATCTTCAAAACCAGGAGGTTGACTAACATACACTTCTTCCTCCAAATCTCCATTTAGAAAGGCACTGTTGACATCCATTTGATAGACCTTGAAATTGGCATGGGCTGCATAGGCTAAGAAGATTCTGATGGCTTCAAGTCTTGCAATAGGAGCAAAAGTTTCATCAAAATCTATTCCTTCTTGCTGACAATAACCCTTAGCAACCAATATAGCTTTATTCCTGATTACTATGCCATTTTCATCCATCTTGTTTCTGAATACCAACTTGGTGTCTATTGGATTCTTTCCTTTAGTCTTGGGTACCAGCTTCCATACATTATTCCTTTCAAATTGGTTTAGCTCCTCCTGCATAGCTAAGATCCAATCAGGATCCAACAAAGCTTCTTCTACCTTCTTTGGTTCTTCCTTTGATAGAAAGCTGCTATATAGACATTCTTCCTGAGTTGCTCTTCTTGTTTGAACTCTAAAAGAAACATCACCAATGACAAGCTCAAATGGGTGATCTTTTGTCCATTTCCTTTGTTGAGGTAGACTAGCTCTAGATGAAGAGACCTCATGATTGTCTTGAAGTGTGATTGAGTTTTGATTGCTAGAAACTCCCCTTGAGTTTGTGGATCTTTGATTTGAGAAAGGAGTATTTTCTGTAGGTGATCTGTCTTGACCTCCTGCTCCTTTTGATAACACGACGGATGGTGAATTTTGAGTACCGACGGATGAGGCAGGTTGTCTTCCGACGGATAACACAGATTTCCTTCCAACGGATGAAGCATTATGCAACTCGACGGATGTTGAGTTTTGTGCTTCATTGGTGGTAGATTTGTCTGCATTGTCCTTAGACACTGTTTCTTGATCACTCTCATCATCACTGTCATCACTAACCATCTCCACATTGTCGAGTTTGAGGCTCTCATGGTAATCTCCATCTTTCAGTCCTTCAATCTTTTTATCATCAAACACAACATGTTTAGATTCCACAACAATGTTGGTTCTTAGATTGTAGACTCTATATGCTTTACCAACAACATATCCAACAAAAATTCCTTCAATTGCTTTAGCATCAAACTTCCTATTTTGATCAGTTTGATTTCTCAGGATATAACATTTGCAACCAAAGACATGAAGAATGTTTAGAGTTGGCTTCTTGTTCTTGAACAATTGATAGGGAGTCATGCATCTTGCTTGATTAATGAGAGAAATGTTCTGAGTGTAGCATGCAGTATTTACAGCTTCAGCCCATAAATATGTTGGTAGTTTAGATTCTTCAAGCATTGTCCTTGCAGCTTCAATAAGTGATCTTTTCTTCCTTTCCACTACTCCATTCTGTTGTGGAGTCCTTGCTGCTGAAAACTCATGCAGTATCCCATTTTCTTCACATAATGCTCTCATGACAGAATTCTTAAACTCAGTTCCATTGTCACTCCTGATTCTTCTAACTTTAAAATCAGGATGATTGTTGACTTGCCTTATGTGATTGATGATGATTTCACTAGCCTCATCTTTAGACTTTAGAAAATATGTCCAAGAGAACTTTGAGAAATCATCTACAATTACTAGGCAAAATCTTTTCCTAGAGATGGACAATACATTGACTGGTCCAAACAAATCCATGTGAAGCAGTTGTAAAGGCTCTTCAATTGCTGAATCAAGTTTCTTCCTGAATGATGCTTTGATCTGCTTCCCTTTTTGGCAGGCATCACACAGTCCATCCTTTGAAAACTCCACTAGAGGAATACCTCTTACCAATTCTTTCTTTACCAGCTCATTCATGGTCTTGAAGTTTAAATGAGATAGCTTCTTGTGCCATAGCCAACTTTCATCCTGACTTGCTTTACTAAGAAGACAAGTTACAGATTCTGCTTTAGTTGAGTTGAAATCAGCTAGGTACACATTTCCTCTTCTCACACCAGTGAGAACCACTTTGTTGCTTTGATTATTAGTCACAACACAGACTTCTTTGTTGAAGGATACTGAATTGCCTTTGTCACAAAGCTGGCTTATACTCAACATATTGTGTTTGAGACCATCCACTAAGGCAACCTCCTCAATGATGACATTGTCTTTTGAAATCAAACCATATCCCACAGTATAACCCTTGCTGACATCTCCAAAAGTAATACTTGGGCCAGCTCTCTCTTTAAACTCTGTGAGCAGGGTAGAATCACCAGTCATGTGTCTTGAACAACCACTGTCCAAGTACCAAAGATTCCTTCTGTTTCCCTGCACACATCAAAATCAAATCAAGTTGATTTTGGTACCCAAGTTTCCTTGGGTCCTGCCTTGTTAGCTTTCTTCTTCTGTTTCTTGGGTCTTAACTCATTTGACTTAGGAATTTCAGATTCTTCCTTAGTCATTTGGGTTGGGCCTTTGAAACCATTTAATGCAACAAAATTCTCATGCATATTATGGCTAACAGGAAATGGCATGCTTGGTGTAAACATGTTATTCTAGTAAGGCATGCTAAATGGCATTTGAGGCATGCTGTATGCAGCATAATATGGATTAGGTGCAAATGACATATTAGCAAACTGTGCATTCATGTTCTATGTAGGCATAACATTAACAGGCATGGGAGGCATTGCATTCATGTTAGGAAATTGAGACTGAACATACATGGGAGTAGGCATGGCAGATTTGCAATTAACAGACAAATGATTTACACTACCACACTTGACACAGATTTTTCTAGGAGCATATTTATCTGGTGTGTAGTTATTGTGTTTGTTAATCCCTACTTTACCATTCATGTTATTTTTCCTTTTAGTCTCTGTTTTTATCTCAATTTTCTCAAGTCTGTCACTTAACTGTTTGACAGTCATGTGACCAACATTAGCCCTATTTCCTTTCTTAACTTGACTTGACTCTTCTGAAACAAAGTTCTTGGAAACACACTGTAATAACCCCCAAAATTTTGAACTTTTTGTAACCCTTATGAATAATGTTTTTGATGAATGAGAAAACTTTTCATGCCACACTATGTAGGGGTTCTGTTATGTATATTCTGAGATTTTATTATTACTCTATATGGTATATAAGTGTATGTAAAGATCATCAGAATCCAATTCCGAACACTTTGATTTTTCCCGGAAATCCACTAGATACGGAAATAATTGAGTATAAGGTAACAGGATAAAAAGGATTTAAATTAAAGGATTATAAGAGAGGATCATAAAAGGAATATAATGTATTGAGAAAGGTTAAGGAAACCCAAGTAATAAGATCCCGGGTATGATCCCTCAAACGAGAAACGAGAACGAAAGTTAAGCGAACCGTATAACAGATCAGCGGTCATTAGGCAAACAATTAGGAAGTTAATCAAGGAGATTAGGGATGATGAGGTCATCCAAATAAGAAGTTGGCAAGTAAGGGATGACGACATCACAAAGTGACATAAGCATGACATAAGGGGAAGGAGGTGTGGTTGATTTAAAACCAAACAAAGTTCAAGGTTAGAAAGGTAATTAACCAAAAACAAAACAAAAACAACCAAGCTAGGCAAAACAAATCAAAAACACAAAATCATTTCATTCTTCAACATTGCTCTCGGCTTTTCTTCATTTCAAGAAGAAGAATTTTCAAAATTCAAGTTCCAAGCTTCCTTAAATGGTAAGATAATTATCTAGTACTCCTTATGCATAGATATGGCTATCCTATAAGTTTAAGCCTCCAATTCATTCTCAATCTCTTCCAAGAAATCAATGAAGAAGATAATGAATAGTGATTTCAAGATTTTTAACTTGATTTTTCTTGTTTTTCCTTTAAGATCCAAGCATCCCTAAGACATCTCAAGGCTACTTAAGGCTTCCTAGCTACTCCAATCACTTCAAGGAAGGTATAACATCTCCAAACCCTAGCTTTACTTGTATATTAGGATGATTTTGATTGTTATGGTAAAAGAGTAGCTTGATGCTTGTTGGTTTAGAGTTTGGGTTGGAATGGTAGTGAATTGAATGTTGAAATCTTATTGATTGGTTAAAGGACTTAAGTATAGTTTAAATTCAAGTTTAAGAATAAGTATAAATTGTTAATGTTGAGTTGATTGGGGCTGTTATGATGTAGTGTGGATGGATGTTGGTTGTATGAATGAATTGGGATTGATTGGTGGTTGAATTGGAATGGTATAAAATTGGGAAATCGCGTAAACATAGCCGTCGTAATGTCCGATTTACTTTAGACTGCTTTTGTTCATAACCTTAGGACCCGAGAACTCCGTGCTAGGTTTTGACCATTGCCATGTTTAGATAGTTCATGTTACGAGCTTCGTTTTGATATGTGGTTCGTTTGATTCCGATGTACGGTTTAGGAGAAACGACCGTTTTAAGTAACGACGTTTCGCGACCGAACCATTACCCCTCGCCTTACTTTGAAACCTTGGTTAAGGACCTTAAATGACTAATTGGGGTATGAAACATTTATGTAAAGTGGATTAGGCAGTTGGTAAGGTACTCGCGTAAGAATTGCCTTAAAACTCGTAATGGTTAATTTATTAAAAATGGTGGAGCCGAGGGTACTCGAGCGACTTAAGAAAATTATTAAGCGCAAAGCGAGCGTTAGAGTCTAAATTGGTTAAAGTATAGATTTACAAGTGACTTTGGTTTAATTCCAACTTATATGTTGTTTATAGGTTACCAGACTCGTCCCAAGCCATTTATAACCCCCAGTCGCTTAGGCAAATTTTCTACCCGCTAAACTGTTGTTGTGATATATATATGTATATGCATTGTCTTGTGATAAATGCATGTTGGATAATTAGCAAATTCTTGCAATATATTGTAGCATGTGATATGGTATATATGCATGCTTGGTTCGTAATCTTGATACATATATCTGTTGATTCAGTTGCATAATACCTATGCTAGAGATAAGCGGTATTTGAAGTTTACCCTTAGTATAGGGGATCAAAGGTGAACTTTTTTCTAAAACCGGGAGGCGAGGCTCCTGAGTATAATATATATATATATATATATATATATATATATATGAATAGTTTTCAAAAACTATTAATCGAATAAGGTTTATTCGATATTTTTATTTTATTATTTGAATATGATTTGAATATTCATTCGAGGGCTTATGACTCAGTTTATATTATTTAATGAATATTATTTGAATATTCATTTAAGGATGTATGACTCCGTTTATTTTATTTAATGAATATTATTTATAATATTCATTTGAGGTATTATGACTCCGCTTATTATTTAATAATATTGTTTATTTTATTAAAGAATAATATTTCGATAATCAAACTTATTTTTGATTATTCAAATAAAGATAGTACTTTCGTATAAGTATATCTTTGGTTATTTAATACTCATTTCAAGTATAAGTTTTACAACTTCTACCTCAACTATTTGTATAAAGATTATCCTTTATGGGGATATTATTTAAATAATAATATTCAGATATTTTTTAATATATTGGGACTGATTTATTTTATTAAATCAGCATTACTCCAAATATTCTTAAAAATGTTTTCGAGTCTTCAAAATGAATTTAAAAGGTAGAGCGGATCCCAAAACTTGTTTTCAAATTCAAGATCTTCCATTTTAAGGGGACTTGAATACTCGCTCAAAAATCTAAGGGATCCGGCTCTGTGGTGTATTTTATATTCGCAACAAGGTTGCTGTTTTGATGAATGAATTGATTACTTGCCCAATGTTCGGGAAGTAAGCCCATCTAATTGAGTCGGCATAAGCGACAGGCCGGGGTACGGTCTATAAAAGTGTAAGTGGCTGGGTGGTAGTCCATCAACGCGTAAGAGGCCGGGTGGCGGTCCAGCACAAGGTCCTAATACGACCAGGGTGATGACCGGTGGGGGATTCATCCATCTACTAGTAGAAAAGGTTACTTATTGGTATCTTTGCCTGATGAGCAAGATATCAGGTTTATGCCAAGGTTTTCTCCTTTCCAAATTCATTGGATATTTCAACTCTGTTTATAATTTTCATAATAGAGGTTTTCAAGGAGTGTATGAAATGTATATATATAGGTGTATATATATATCGGGACTTAATGAAGTATCTCGTAACTTCATTATTTATAATGATGTTCAAAGATTGAATTTATTCAAATCTTGTCTTGTAGTCTCATCTATGTGATGAACTTTTGAATCTAATTATAACTTGAACGATGGTAGTTCAAGTAGTATTTGGGTATTTGGAAAAGATATAAGTATATTGGAGTATCTTGTAACTTCATCTTTTAAACTTATATCTAGTAAATGATTATCTTATGCATGTCAAAGATTTTCATAAAAACGTTGAGACAAGGTTAGATATATGAGATTACCTTGCAACAATAGTTTTATACAGTTATAAACTGGAACTCTGTGTATATTATGCATGGAAGAGGACTTCCAAGATTTTGAAAAGTATATATATACACATATACTGAATATTTTACGACTTGGTCGCGTTAAGATATCAACTTGGTTCATTTCTTCTTGACCAAGACTTTCATGAGTACTATGAGAATGCTCATATATTGTAAATCATTATACATATTATTTTGGTGGGCTTGCTGCTCACCCTTGCTTTCTTCTTTCATTACACAACAACAGATATAAAAGATGAACAGGACCAAGCTCCCAATTCGCGAGCGGATAGGAAACATTCCACAGTTTCCTATAGGCATTGATGTCGCTGTAGCTGAGGTAGGAACTACCAATAGGCTAGGTTTCAACTTTTGATGTACCGGATTTATGTATATTTATGAATTGTAATAATGGCAAAGAAATGTAAATTTATTCAGAAACCCCTTTTAAGGTGTATTGGCAGATAATTGTGGAATAAAATGACTCGTGATTATTTTAGATATTCATCTCTGAGACTATAACTTGTGGTCTGTGTGTTTATTGTGGGGTCACAATACAGAGTAGTTGATTATTTATTAAGATTGGGTGTTATTAATGGAAATGGAACTCGTGACAACCCGGATCCCTGGCCCCGGATTTGGGGGGTTTACAGAGTGGTATCAGAGCTAAGCGTTATAAACCTCAGAGATGATGTGACTTTAAGATAATAAGTTCACTAAGATAATAAGAACTCTTGCCAAGTTCATAGTCGGGCTACCTAACGTAGTACTGACAGTTAAAACCCTTATGGGAACCTTTATAAATATCGTGATAGAAGCGTAGTTCGTTATCGTATATGGTAGCGAGACTCCGAACCCTGAGGTTGAGGAGCAACAACGTGATGATGTTTTATTACTTATTGGAGATCAGATTACGGATCCGATAGAGCGTCCTAATGTGGGATCGGATGATGTTCATATTGAGGATGTAGCGGTTGAGGATGTTGTCCTAGAAGGGATAGTTGTTGAGGAGGATCCCATGGAGGATCCTGACAAGAATGAATAAAGGACCACTGATGAATTGACGACCATGGTTAGGTCGACTACCAGATGTAGGATTGGTCGGTCACTACCGGAGGTTCATTCAAGTTTGTAAAGATAGTAGCCCCCTTTAACGCGGCTTACTCGTAAGACTGAGAAGTTTGAATGGACAGAGAAATGCGAGAACAGCTTTCAAGAACTGAAGCAAAGGTTGGTGACGGCTCCTATGTTGGCGTTGCCGGATGGAAAAGGAGATTTTGTGATTTGTAGTGACGTTTCGCATAAGGAATTAGGGTGCTTCTTATACAGCACAACAAGGTAATCGCGTACGCGTCAAGACAATTAAGGGAATATAAAATTCGATATCCCCACCCATGAGCTTGGGCTCGTGGCAATAGTTTTGCCCTAAATATTGGAGGCACTACTTGTATGGAGATAAGTGCGAGATTTACACAAGCCATAAGTGCTCTAGTGCATTTTCACGCAGAAAGAGCTCAACATACGCCAGAGGAGGCGGTTAGATCTAATCAAGAATTATGATTGGGAGATTCTTTATCATTCGGGGAAAGCCAATGTGGTGGCTGATGCCCTTAGTAAAAAGGAGAGACTCAAGATAATAATGTCTTTGGGAGAGTTTATAAGAGATTTTGATAAAATGGAAATAGAAGTGAAGGTAATCGGAGCCGGTACCGAAAAGCTGTTTGAGATTGTAATACAGACCGAATTATTGGAAAAGAACATATTGTGCCAGAAAAAATGATGAATGAAGGCAGAGAGCCAACAAATAGATATGAGATTAATACCGAGAAAGATGATAAGGGAATAATGAGGTATTCCTATAGAATTTGGGTTCCAAATGTTCAAGAGCTTAAAGATGAGATCTTAGATGAAAGTCATAGTTCAAGGAGTAAGATTAAGGGCAAACCCTGAATGTGATAGTCAGGGAGGACGCCATTAAGATAGAAGGAACCCATAACATAATGAAGTGGAAAATGAGGATTTTAACGTATAAGATAACCCCAAGTATGGGAGAAGGATGAAACATTTCATACTAAAGAAACAGAAAGTCGAGTAAGGAAAGGAGACCCGAGACGGTAGTCCTATACGGAAATTCATGGACCTGCCTAAAAAGAACTTAGACTATTATCCCCAACCACCACCTTGAGGAAACAATGCGGTAGGAAATTCTTTCATGACCTTTAAATCGCTAAGCTCTCAGAGTTCCAAGGAACAGGTTGACCCAGTCGAGGCAAGAGCCTGGCTAAAGGAAATATAGGAATCATTTGAGATTCTAAATGATTGACGAATCACAAAAGATTGTTTTGTCACTTACTCTCCTAAGAGAGAGGCCACCCGCTGGTGAAAGGCCAAGGAAGGCACGGAGCAAGAGATTATAATAAACTGATTTAAGTTCAGTCAATTGTTTTCAGGAAAGTACTTCCCAAGGTTATGGAGATAGTGTAAAAGCTTTAGAGCAAAACAAAGCTGGTCAAGTATGATGAATCATGAATCTAGGTTGTGAAAGTCATCAAGGTTCATCTGAAGGACACGAATCCAGAATGACGGTATGTTTGAAATCAATGCTTATGTTGTGTTGGTTCATGAAATGATGGTAAGAGAAAGGAAAATAAAAATAAACTGAAGTGGAAAGGAATATAAAGGCAATAAAGTTTGAGGAATGATAAGGGAGTTGGGTATGAGGAAACCCTAAAGACTCGTAGCAATAGAAATAGAAAAGTATGCATTCGTCATAATGAGGGTGATTCACCATGAGTTAAAATTGATGGTTGAGGGCATAAGAGATACATATATTTTATCCCCTGTAAGTTGGGAGGATTCGAGGAAACCTTGAGATAATTCGAAGGATAAATAATGAGACGCGGATAGACTGAGGAGACAAGGAAGTAAGAAATTAGGAAAATTGGATGAAGTTGTAGAGCGCAAGATGCTCAGACCCGCAGTAGTCCAAAGGACCAAGGATATAATAGATCTAATCAGAGGACGGCTGGTAGTAGCCCAAGATGGACATAAGAAGTATGTTGATTTGACACGAAAGGACAAAGAATAGGAAGTAGGGGACCTAGTGTTTTTAAAGGTATCCCCTTGGAAACCCTTGGAAAGGATTGATGAGATTCGGAAAGAAAGGAAAGCTAAGTCCACAATTTATCGGACCCTTGGATATACTCAAACATATTGGGAAGTTAGCATACGAGCTAGCCCTACCCCCGAACCTGTAGCAAGTTCATAACGTGTTCCACGTATCAATGTTAAGGAAGTGTAATTCGGATGCCAGATAAATAGGGGCATATGAGCGCATAGACATGCAACCCGACGTAACCTAAATGGAGCAATCAGGAACGGTTATAGAGTGAAAAAGAACAAGTGCTTAGGAGAAGGGTTATCAAACTAGGCAGAGTTTGGTGGTAGGACCACAATGTGGGAAAATTTACTCGAGAGTTAGAAAGTGCAATGCTAAGAGAGTATCCCTATTCATTTTCTATCTGATTCCGGGACGGAATCCTTTTAAGGAGGGGAGACTGTAATAACCCCCCAAATTTTGAACTTTTTGTAACCCTTATGAATAGTGTTTTTGCTGAATGAGAAAACTTTTCATGCCACACTATTTAGGGGTTCTGTTATGTATATTCTGAGATTTTATTAGTACTCTATATGGTATATAAGTGTATGTAAAGATCGTCAAAATCCAATTCCGAACACTTTGATTTTTCCCGGAAATCCACTAGATACGGAAAGAATTGAGTATAAGGTAACAGGATAAAAAGGATTTAAATTAAAGGATTATAAGAGAGGATCATAAAAGGAATATAATCTATTGAGAAAGGTTAAGGAAACCCAAGTAATAAGATCCCGGGTATGATCCCTCAAACGAGAAACGAGAACGAAAGTTAAGCGAACCGTATAACAGATCAGCGGTCATTAGGCAAACAATTAGGAAGTTAATCAAGGAGGTTAGGGGTGATGAGGTCATCCAACCAATAAGAAGAGGGCAAGTAAGGGATGATGACATCACAAAGTGACATAAGCATGACATAAGGGGAAGGAGGTGTGGTTGATTTAAAACCAAACAAAGTTCAAGGTTAGAAAGGTAATTAAACAAAAACAAAACAAAAACAACCAAGCTAGGCAAAATAAATCAAAAACACAAAATCATTTCATTCTTCAACATTGCTCTCGGCTTTTCTTCATTTCAAGAAGAAGAATTTTCAAAATTCAAGTACTCCTTATGCATAGATATGGCTATCCTATAAGTTTAAGCCTCCAATTCATTCTCAATCTCTTCCAAGACATCAATGAAGAAGATAATGAATAGTGATTTCAAGATTTTTAACTTAATTTTTCTTGTTTTTCCTTTAAGATCCAAGCATCCCTAAGACATCTCAAGGCTTCTTAAGGCTTCCTAGCTACTCCAATCACTTCAAGGAAGGTATAAAATCTCCAAACCCTAGCTTTACTTGTATATTAGGATGATTTTGATTGTTATGGTAAAAGAGTAGCTTGATACTTGTTGGTTTAGAGTTTGGGTTGGAATGGTAGTGAATTGAATGTTGAAATCTTATTGATTGGTTAAAGGACTTAAGTATAGTTTAAATTCAAGTTTAAGAATAAGTATAAATTGTTAATGTTGAGTTGATTGGGGCTGTTATGATGTAGTGTGGATGGATGTTGGTTGTATGAATGAATTGGGATTGATTGGTGGTTGAATTGGAATGGTATAAAATTGGGAAATCGCGTAAACATAGCCGTCGTAATGTCCGATTTACTTTAGACTGCTTTTGTTCATAACCTTAGGACCCTAGAACTCCCTGCTAGGTTTTGACCATTTCCATGTATATAGTTCATGTTACGAGCTTCGTTTTGATATGTGGTTTGTTTGATTCCGATGTACGGTTTAGGAGAAACGACCGTTTTAAGTAACGGCGTTTCGCGACCGAACCATTACCCCTCGCCTTACTTTGAAACCTTGTTTAAGAACCTTAAATGACTAATTGGGGTATGAAACATTTATGTAAATTGGATTAGGTAGTTGGTAAGGTACTCGCGAAAGAATTGGCTTAAAACTCGTAATGGTAAATTTATTAAAAATGGTGGAGCCGAGGGTACTCGAGCGACTTAAGAGAATCATTAAGCGCAAAGCGAGCGTTAGAGTCTAAATTGGTTAAAGTATAGATTTACAAGTGACTTTGGTTTAATTCCAACTTATATGTTGTTTATAGGTTACCAGACTCATCCCAAGCCATTTATAACCCCCAGTCGCTCATGCAAGTTTTCTACCCGCTATACTGTTGTTGTGATGTATATATGTATATGCATTGTCTTGTGATAAATGCATGTTGGATAATTAGCAAATTCTTGCGATATATTGTAGCATGTGATATGGTATATATGCATGCTTGGTTCGTAATCTTGATACATATATCTGTTGATTCAGTTGCATAATACCTATGCTAGAGATAAGCGGTATTTGAAGTTTACCCTTAGTATAGGGGATCAAAGGTGAACTTTTTTCTAAAACCGGGAGGCGAGGCTCCCGAGTATAATATATATATATATATATATATATGAATAGTTTTTAAAAACTATTAATTGAATAAGGTTTATTCGATAACTTTATTTTATTATTTGAATATGATTTGAATATTCATTCGAGGGCTTATGACTCAGTTTATATTATTTAATGAATATTATTTGAATATTCATTTAAGGATGTATGACTTCGTTTATTTTCTTTAATGAATATTATTTATAATAATCATTCGAGGTATTATGACTCCGCTTATTATTTAATAATATTCTTTATTTTATTAAAGAATAATGTTTCGATAATCAAACTTATTTTCGATTATTCAAATAAAGATAGTACTTTCGTATAAGTATATCTTTGGTTATTTAATACTCATTTCAAGTATAAGTTTTACAACTTCTACCTCAACTATTTGTATAAAGATTATCCTTTATGGGGATATTATTTAAATAATAATATTTAGATATTTTCTAATATATTAGGACTGATTTATTTTATTAAATCAGCATTACTCCAAACATTCTTAAAAATGTTTTCGAGTCTTCAAAATGAATTTAAAAGGTAGAGCGGATCCCAAAACTTGTTTTCAAATTCAAGATCTTCCATTTTAATGGGACTTGAATACTCGCTCAAAAATCTAAGGGATCCGGCTCTGTGGTGTATTTTATATTCGCAACAAGGTTGCTGTTTTGATGAATGAATTGATTACTTGCCCAATGTTCGGGAAGTAAGCCCATCTAATTGAGTCGGCATAAGCGACAGGCCGGGGTACGGTCTATCAAAGTGTAAGTGGTTGGGTGGTAGTCCATAAATGCGTAAGAGGCCGGGTGGCGGTCCAGCACAAGGTCCTAATACGACCAGGGTGATGACCGGTGGGGGATTCATCCATCTACTAGTAGAAAAGGTTACTTATTGGTATCTTTGCCTGATGAGCAAGATATCAGGTTTATGCCAAGGTTTTCTCCTTTCTAAATTCATTGGATATTTCAACTCTGTTTATAATTTTCATAACAGAGGTTTTCAAGGAGTGTATGAAATGTATATATATAGGTGTATATATATATATCGGGACTTAATGAAGTATCTCGTAACTTCATTATTTATAATGATGTTCAAAGATTGAATTTATTCAAATCTTGTCTTGTAGTCTCATCTATGTGATGAACTTTTGAATCTAATTATAACTTGAACGATGGTAGTTCAATAGTATTTGGAAAAGATATAAGTATATTGGAGTATCTTGTAACTTCATCTTTTAAACTTATATCTAGTAAATGATTATCTTATGCATGTCAAAGATTTTCACAAAAATGTTGAGATAAGGTTAGATATATGAGATCACCTTGCAACGATAGTTTTATACAGTTATAAACTGGAACTCTGTGTATATTATGCATGGAAGAGGACTTCCAAGATTTTGAAAAGTATATATATACACATATACTGAATATTTTGTGACTTGGTCGCGTTAAGATATTAACTTGGTTCATTTCTTCTTGACCAAGACTTTCATGAGTACTATGAGAATGCTCATATATTGTAAATCATTATACATATTATTTTGGTGGGCTTGCTGCTCACCCTTGCTTTCTTCTTTCATCACACAACAACAGATATAAAAGATGAACAGGACCAAGCTCCCAATTCGCGAGCGGATAGGAAACGTTCCGCTGTTTCCTATAGGCATTGATGTCGCTGTAGCTGAGGTAGGAACTACCAATAGGCTAGGTTTCAACTTTTGATGTACCAGATTTATGTATATTTATTAATTGTAATAATGGCAAAGAAATGTAAATTTATTCAGAAACCCCTTTTAAGGTGTATTGGCAAATAATTATGGAATAAAATGACTTGTGATTATTTTGGATATTCATCTCTGAGACTATAACTTGTGGTGTGTGTGTTTATTGTGGGGTCACAATACAGAGTAGTTGATTATTTATTAAGATTGGGTGTTATTAAGGGAAATGGAACTCGTGACAACCCGGATCCCTGACCCCGGATTTGGGGGGTTTACATACACCCATACTTCTCATTTAGCTTGATTAGTTTGGCTTTGCTAATGGGCTTGCTCACAGCCGACGAATGAGGATTTTCATCTTTCGACGGTAACATTTTTTGTTATCCGACGGATAGTCCTCATCATCCGTCGAGTCTACATCTGTCAGCAAATCATCTACCAAATTAGGTTCTAGTTTCTCTTTGCTCTTTTTCCAGGCTTCATCACAAAAAGACTCAATTCCTTGAACTTTGGTGATTTGCGCATGGACATCCCTGGATGTTTTCCATGCTTTAATCACCTCTTGTTCACGCTCGAGCTGCTTCTTTAAAATCTCTTCCTTTTTCAAGGACTCAGTTAATTCCTCCTTGGAAATCTTACACTCAATTCTTAGTTTCTCAAAATCAACAAACTGAGACTCAAACACATTATTCCTCTCACTTAAAAACAAGTTGTTTTCTTTAATTTTAGCATTTTTTTTAGTAAGAGACTTAAATGTAACACGCAAATGATATAATTCTGTAGACATGTCATTTATGGCATCATTACACTCAGCTTTAGATAAATGTGCAAGGTTTGTAGTAATTACCTGATTGCTTGAGGAACTTGTCTCTGTTTCATCAGACTTGGCTATTAGGGCTAGATTAACATAGCTGACATCTTCATCTTCACCCAAACCATCTGCTGCCCAGTCATTCTCTTGTGTAATAAAAGCCCTTTCCTTTTGTTTGAGTAGATCAAAGTATTTTTACTTATAATCCACAGACTTAAACCTTTTCTTACTGGAATCTGACTTTCTACACTCATTTGCAAAATGCCCTGCCAATCCACATTTGAAACATTTGAATTTTGACTTATCCACCATGTTTCTATGTGGCTTGGCTGCTCCAAAGTTCTTCTTAAACTTGAGCTTGGAAAATCTCCTGGAAAGAAATGCTAGGTGCTCATCAATGTCCTCCATGTCATCTTGACTCAATGAATCTTCACTTTCTACTGCAAGCCCCTTGCCCTTGCTTCACAGACCTTAGAAGTTGACTCAACAGCTTCCATCTTCACTTCCTTCTCCTTTTCTAAATCAGCAACTAGTGCAATGGATCCTCCTTTCTTCTTTCCTCTCTCCATCCTTTCATCCTGCTCTATCTCAAGCTCATAGGTCTTCAGGATGCCATACAGTCTCTCCAAAGTAAACTCTTTATAATCTTGTGAGTTTCTTAATGAAACTGTCATTGGTTTCCATTCCTTTGGAAGATATCTAAGGAATTTCAGATTAGAGTCTTTAGTCTGATAGACTCTTCCATGCAACTTAAGAGCATTTAGTAATTTTTGGAATCTACTAAAAATGTCAGTGAGTGACTCACTTTCCTCATTGTGAAAATGCTCATATTGCTGAATCAAGAGCTGCATTTTATTTTCTCTAACTTGCTCGGTGCCATCACAGATTATCTGTATAGTATCCCAGACTTCCTTGGCAGTTTTGCAGTTAATAATGTTGTCAAACATGTCTGCATCAACTCCATTGAACATAATGTTCATGGCTTTTTTATCCTTCCTGACTTGTTCAATGTCAGGATCAGACCATTCGTGCCTTGGCTTGGGAACTGATGGTTCATTTCCTGTTGGAGCTCTCATTGGAACATGAGGACCTCTTTCTATGCAGTCCACATAGGCCTCATCTTGAGAGAGCATATGAAGATGCATCTTTACCTTCCAATGATGGTAATTATCTTTATCTAGAAAAGGAATGTTGACTCCAACGTCTTTCTTGTTCATCTTGCTGAATTGTTTTGATCTTTAAACTCTTTGTAGATTAAGAGCTTGCTCTGATACCAATTGTTAGTCCCTTAACAATATAGCAAGAATTACAGAAGGGGGGTTGAATGGAATTCTTGAACCTTTTTCTCGAAATAAAAAGTTCAACTCGAATATAGATATAAGTGTTTTGATTAGATCAATGCGGAATAGAAACTTAATTGAATCAAAACATAAGTAATTAAAAACTTTCTGGTGGATTTAAACAATTCCACCAGAGATATATATTATATATCGAGAGGACTCTGTGTGCAAGAATGCTCACAGCTGCTTACAAATCGAACTTCTGAGAATTCAGGGAAATGCTAAAGATATTGCTTACAAAGATTTCTCTGTTTTGGTTGTGTCTCAGCTCTCTTTTTTTATTTGCTACGTTCTTGGTTTATATATTACCAAGATTACAAAGTCAAAAAGACTAAATAAATATAAAAACTATCAGTCTTAAGCTTTGCTACTTTTCATCCTCTATTACCCAGTTAATGGGCTTCCACAGTAGATTTGTATACATCTCGACGGCTGTGCTCAGTTTTTACTGTTCAACTGCTGTTTGAATTCTTTATATGATCATCCGTTGGACTTTATGAATATCCGTTGGATATATGATCATCCGTCGACTTTTTGAACATCCGTTGATGGCTTCATTGATCATCCGTCGACTGCTATATTAAACATCCGTTGATAGTCATTTGATCATCCGTCGATGGCTTTGTTAATCATCCGTCGGTAGCTATTTTGGCACTTGACTTTATTTCAGTTATGCAGAATTACAAGACATCATTTATATACAATTAATCAACCTATTCTGCATATCTAGTTAAAGTCAACATGACTTATAGGCTACTACAGAATCTATACAAAGATGTATACAGAACTGTGCTACAGACTTATTATTACATAAGCTACTCACTCGATGGATAATAAGTTAACATCCGTCGGGACTATAATGAGTTATACATCGGGACTATAACTCTTATCCGTCGAGTGCTACATTATTTCACTAAGTAAAATCTACTTAGATGTTTTGTTTATGAAATCATCAAGTACACAACATATGCACAACACCAACCACCACACAAATCTCCTTACCATTTATATAAATTTTGGCAATTCTTCTTTTCATTGCTGAATTAGTTGGATTCTTGTAGAATGCAATAGACCTAGCCAACAGCTTCTTCTCATTAGGCCTGTGTGTCTCATACATAGTGTCCATGGGATTCTTGTCTAAAAACTTAGGATAGTTCCATTTGGCCTTCATGATGAGATCCTTCTTTAGAGATTTGATACAGGAAGTTTGACCTCTTTCCAGATAGTTCATGCTTATCTCATTCTCAGAAATTTTCATGACTTTAGAATGATGATTGAAGACTTTGTCTGGATTTTGAATTGGCCCAAAATTTTGTTGAATATCTGCATCTATTTTTCTCTGTTTTTCTTTTATTTCCTTCTCTAGAGCTGTAACATCAAGCATCTAGGGATTTGATTTCAACTCAAGCTTTTCAGCTGCTCTTTGGATTAGATCAATGCTATCCAAAACTGGTGGCTTTGGGAAAACAATTGTTGGCACAATCACTTTGCTGACTTGTATGTTTAGCACTTTTTGCTCCCCCTCACTTCTTGATTCCCCTTGACTGAATAAGACAATTGAGCTTGCTTTCTCCCCCTTAGAAGAGGTTTCTTTCTCCCCCTTTTTGTTATCAGCAAGTTGAGTAGAAGAAGGGATTTGTGCTGCCACTAGCCTTTGAAGCAAGTCTGTTTGTTGTGCCTGATGTAGATGTATAGCTGTTAGAGAGGCTTCCATTGTTGTCATTCTTTTCTCTAAGGAATCCACCTTGGTGGCAAGATTAGTTTTCTTCCTTAATTGTCTTTTGATATCAAGCATTATAGTTTCTGGAAGTTTTGCATCTAATCTATCAACTATATCCTTCTTCACTTGAGTGATTTCTGTTGTGATAGAAGTGATATCCTGATTGTGTTGGAAGCCTTAGATTTGTTGTAGTTGGAGAGAAGCAAGATGTGCTTGCAGAAGCTTCTTGTTGCTAGCATTTTTGGATGATTGAAGAGAAGATTGTGTTTGATTGATAAGTTGGATGAGTGTGGTCTTGAAATAATGTTCATCACATTTCTTTGAGAAGGCCCATGATGGCATGCCTGATATGGAATTAGGGCCTACTTCTCCCCATATGTCCAATGGCCCTTCTTCACTGTCTTCATCCTCACCACCAAAGAAATCTTCTGAACCACCAGTCTCATAGTCAATATCACCAGCTGTAGAGGGCAAAGCTGTGATTGCATCCTTTGCTCTTTACATAGACTGTATGGTGTGCACCAAATTTAGCATTCTTTCTACATTATCATTGCCCTGTCCAACAAGAAGTTGATATGTTGGAATAGGGTGAGTAAATGTCTCAGCATCCAAGGAGGTAGAATCTATAACAGTTTGACTTTGCTGAGATAGTCCCTGCCTGTTTGCATCCTGGACATTCATTAACTCACTTGCAATGACATCCACCCTTATTTCTCCTGTACCTGCATTTCTCTCATTATCTCTCTTTTCTTGCATCAATGTCTCACCTTGGTTCCCACCCTCACACTCTCATCTTCACCATCTAAGGTGGGACTCCTCTCACTTACTTTTTCCAGTCCTGAAGAAGTGGATTGCAACCCAGACTCTCACTCAAATCACTACCTTCCCTCAATCCTAAAAGTGATTGTACAATTACTAAGTCATCTACACTTGTAGCTATAGTTGAACTTTGAAGTTCTGTAGAGACTCCCGATGGATGAGAAATATCCATCGGGTTAGTAATTTGACTATCCGACGGATGACTGCTGTTAGGCACATCCTTCAGGATACAATCACTACTCGACGGATGACAATATCCATCGAGTGAGTAGAAATCAATGAGTGTGGAGTGGAGAGTATTGTAGATTGTGTGCAGATTGATGAAAATTTTGGCACAGATGTCTCAACAGTCTCAGAAATAAATGGCAAGTGAGCCAACAAATCATCTAGAAGATGATGCTCACTTGCATGGATTTTTGGCTTCTCCAAGAGAGTTAAAGATGGAGAATTTGGAAGTGATGCGTTTATCATGTCAACATCCAATGAGTGTATGGGAGAATTTGGTGTATCAGGTGCTTAAATTATGAGAGAGTTTGGCGGTGACTCCACATTTATTGGAGCCACATCAACCTGACATTGAGATGGTGCAGTGACTGGGTCTTTAGCACCAGTTTGCACAGTGTGTGAACCCTGTGCATCCCCAAGGGTTTTTGGTTTATTCTTTCTGGTATAAGTTTGGGGTGAGCTTTTGTCCCTTACCCTCTTGGCCTGTGCTCTTGGCTGAGATCTTTATTCAATAGTCACATCCTTTTGGGAGGATGCAACTAGTAATGAGCTTATATCCTTATTAAGCACTGCAGTTTGTTGAGAAACTGCAGTGTGGCTAGGCTGGGAAACACTCACCTCTCCAACCTTATCCTTAGGGCTTCTTTGATTTTCACCCTGTCCCTCACCTTTCTTGCCCACCTTCACACTCCCCTCTTTAGGTTTGGTGGATTTTACAACTGAATTCATTTGAAAGAAATGAGAGGGCGCTTTCTTAGCTTTGGATTTAGGAACTTTTGTTGGTTTGGTAGCTTGGGTAGGCAACTGTTGGGTCATTGACATAGTTGCCATAGCTACACTAGAAACCAAAGAAATTTTTGAGGTTGGAAGAGTGGAGACAGAAGAAATTACCTCACTTACTTGAGGTCCCTCCATACTGGAAAGTAGAATAAGGGGACCTCCTTGTGATGGTTTGCTCTGTTTAAATCTGTAATGATCCTTCTTTCTTGAACCCAAAAATTTAACTTGTTGGTTGGGTTCTCAATCACAATATCTTCAATAAGATGGTTAGCAAGCATCATAAAGAATCTAGCATAATAGACACTTTTACCTCTCTTATTTATCTCTCCTAACTTAAAGCCTAACTCAAACAAAACCAAATCACTGAAATTAAAGTACTTATCAGTAACTAGCATGTAAAGCATGTTAAGCATATAAATGTTTATAGAGTCAAAGTTACTAACTTTACCAGAAAACACCTTATTTACTACATCACACAGATAACTCCATTCTTTCCTAAGACCCAACCTTCTAATTTCACTTAGAAGTAGTGAGTGCATAGCCCATGGAATTAAGCATATTAACAATGTCAGTGTCCGTGTGTGGAGCAGTTACAGTATTATCAGGAATCTTGAAGCATGCTTTAACAATATCACTATTTATGCAAAATTGCTTACCTTTCAGGGTGAATGTGATGGTCTTGTCTGTCGAGTTGTACACTGCAGTTTTCCATATCTCTTCAACAACCTCACAGTAAATGGTGGGTGATTCCAGCATGGCATAGTTGAGTTTGCAGTTCTTCACAAAATCCATCATTTTGTGATATTCACCAGACTGTTGAATCTCCTTGTTCACCAAAGCTGTGAAGTTGTTTTTCTCATAGAAATAACCGGTTTGAGACATGATTTTCACCATAGGTGCCATTGTTAGAGGTTTGGAATTTGCAGAGAGAGAGTTTGCTTTTGAGAAGAAAGAAATTAGAGCAATTGAATCTTGAGAATGATAAAAGAAATGAATAAAAGTGAATTTGCTTTTATACTATCTCAGAAATTAACTGTCTAAAATAACAAAGTAAAATAAAGTCACCAATAAAAATTGCCCAAAATAGCCGTTTAAAAAATAAATAAACTATAAAAATTTCGTCACTTATCTGCCGTGTCATGCTTACAGACTGTAAGTATACTCGATGGATAAAGTTCAGAGAATTAACGGCTAGGATTGAGACAATTCGACGGATGAGGATAAATCAGTTATCCGTCGAGTTATAAAATATTCCAGAAAAATAATTGACTTTGTTTACAAATTGTATTCCGACGGATGATCAAACTCGATGGATAATTATCATCCGTCAGGATGTAAATTTTGACTTAGCCGAAATTTCATCCAAAACAAAAAATCAATTAAATTTCTGGCGACACAACCACTTGCAAAAATATCTGAAATAATTCAAGAGAAATTAAGCATACCTAATTCACTTACCAACCTTGAAAAGGTGGATTCATCAAGTGGTTTGGTAAATATATCTGCAAGTTGCTTTTCACTTGGAACAAAATGCAGTTCCACAGTACCATTCATCACATGTTCCCTTATGAAGTGGTACTTGATGTCTATGTGTTTTGTTCTTGAATGTTGTACTGAATTTTCAGTGATGGAAATTGCACTTGTGTTATCACAGAAAATAGGAATCCTATCCACTTGTAGACCATAGTCCAACAATTGGTTTTTCATCCAAAAAATTTGTGCACGTCAACTACCAGCAACAATATATTCAGCTTCAGCTATAGAAGTAGAAACTGAATTTTGCTTTTTACTGAACCAAGACACAAGCTTGTTCCCTAAAAATTGACAGGTTCCTGTTGTACTTTTTCTGTCTATTTTACAACTTGCATAATCTGCATCTGAATAACCAGTTAGATCAAAACCAGAATCTCTAGGGTACCAAATGCCAAGTTTTGGTGTTCCCTTGAGATATCTGAAAATTCTCTTAATAGCTACTAAATGAGATTCTCTAGGATCAGCCCAAAATCTAGCACAAAGATAAGTAGCAAACATTATATCTGGACTACTAGCTATTAAGTATAGAAGTGAGCCAACCATGCCCCTATAACTTGAAATATCCACAGACTTTTCAGTAGTGTTTAATTCAAGCTTAGTTGCAGTGGCCATGGGAGTTTTTACAGATGTGCAATCCATTTGATCAAACTTCTTTAAAAGATCATGAATGTATTTAGTTTGACTAATGAATATTCCATCACTAACTTGCTTAACTTGTAAGCCAAGAAAATAAGTTAGTTCTCCCATCTTGCTCATTTCATACTTACTTTGCATCAATTTGGCAAACTTTTTACAAAGTTTTTCATCTGTAGAGAAAAATATAATATCATCTACATAAATTTGAACAAGTATACTAGAGCCATTAACATTTCTAAAGAATAAAGTTTTATCCACAGTACCTCTTGTGAAGTGATTTTCCAAAAGGAACTTTGAAAAAGTGTTATACCAGGCTCTAGGTGCTTGCTTCAGTCCATAGAGTGCTTTCAAAAGATAGTAGACATGATTTGGGAAATTTGGATCTTCAAAACTAGGAGGCTGACTGACATAGACTTCCTCCTCCAAATATCCATTTAGAAAAGCACTCTTGACATCCATTTGATAGACCTTAAAATTGGCATGGGCTGCATAGGCTAAGAAAATTCTGATGGCTTCAAGTCTTGCAATAGGAGCAAAAATTTCATCAAAATCTATTCCTGACCACTCTGCCAATCTAGCTTTGTTCCTGACCACTATGCCATTTTCATCCATCTTGTTTTTAAATACCCATTTGGTGTCAATTGGTACCAACTTCCATACTTTATTCCTTTCAAATTGGTTTAGCTCCTCCTGCATAGCTAAAATCCAATCAGGATCCAACAAAGCTTCTTCTACCTTCTTTGGTTCTTCCTTAGATAGGAAGCTGCTATATAGACATTCTTCTTGAGTTGCTCTCCTTGTTTGAACTCTAGAAGATACATCACCAATGATGAACTCAAAAGGGTGATCTTTTTATCCATTTTCTTTGTTTAGGTAGATTAGCTCTAGATGAAGAGGCCTCATTGTTGTCTTGATGTGTAAATAAGTTTTGATTATTAGAAACTCCCCCTGAGTTTATGGATCTTTGATTTGAGAAAGGGGAACTTTCTGTAAGTGATCTATTCTGACTTTCAGCTTCTTTTGATGACCCGACGGATGGTGAATTTTGAGTTCCGACGGATGAAACTGATTGTCTCCCAACGGATAAAGCAGATTATCTCCCGACGGATGAAGCATTTTGCAACTCAACAGATGTTGAATTTTGTGCTTCATTAGTAGTAGATGTTTCTGTAATATCCTTTGTCATTGTTTCCTGATCACTTTCATCATCACTATCATCACTAACCATCTCCACATTATCAAATTTGAGACTATCATGAGAATCTTCATCTTGCAGTCCTTCAATATGTTTATCATCAAACACAACATGTATTGATTCCATAACAATGTTCATTCTATGATTGTAGACTCTATATGCTTTTCCCACAACATATCCAACAAAAATTCCTTCATCTGCTTTAGCATCAAACTTCCCATGTGGATCAGTCTGATTTCTCAAGATATAACATTTGCAGCCAAAGACATGAAGAAAATTTAGAGTTGGCTTCTTGTTCTTGAACAATTGGTAGGGTGTCATACATTTTGCTTGATTAACCAAAGAAATATTCTGACTGTAGCATGCAGTATTTACAGCTTCAGCACAGAAATTTGTTGGTAATTTTGATTCTTCAAGAATTGTCCTTGTAGCTTCAATAAGTGATCTGTTCTTTCTTTCCACTACTCCATTTTGTTGTGGAGTTCTTGCTGCTGAAAACTCATGCATAATCCCATTCTCTTCAAAAAATGCTCTCATAACAGAATTCTTGAACTCAGTTACATTGTCACTCCTGATTCTTCTAACTTTGAAATCAGGATGATTGTTGACTTGCCTTATATGATTGATGATGATTTCACTAGCCTCATCTTTAGACTTTAGAAAATATGTCCAAGAGAACTTTGAGAAATCATCTACAATTACTAGGCAAAACTTTTCCTTGAGATGGACAACATATTGACTGGACCAAACAAATCCATGTGTAGCAATTGCAAAGGTTCTTAAATTGTTGAATCAAGCTTCTTTCTGAATGATGCTTTAATTTGCTTTCCCTTTTGACAGGCATCACTTAGTCCATCCTTGGTAAACTCCACTTGAGGAATTCCTCTAACCAGTTCTTTCTTGACAAGCTCATTCATGGTCTTGAAGTTTAGATGGGATGGCTTCTTGTGCCACATCCAACTTTCGTTTTGACTTGCTTTACTGAGAAGACAAGTAACAGATTCTGCATTTGATGAGTTGAAGTCAGCTAGATACACATTTCCTTTTCTCACTCCAGTGAGAACCACTTTCTTGCTTCTTTTATTAGTCACAACACAGGCTTCTGAATTGAAGGTTACTGAATTTCCCTTATCACAAAGCTGGCTGATACTCAGCAGATTATGCTTGAGACCATCCACTAGGGAAACCTCCTTAATGATGACATTGTCTTTAGAAATCAAGCCATATCCCACAGTATAACCCTTGCTGTCATCTCCAAAAGTAATACTTGGGTCAGCTCTCTCCTTGAACTCTGTGAGCAGGGTAGAATCTCCAGTCATATGTCTTGAACAACCACTATCCAAGTACCATAGATTATTTCTGTTTCCCTGCACACATTAAAATCAAATCAAGTTGATTTTGATACCCAAGTTTCCTTGGGTCCTTCCTTGTTAGCTTTCTTTTTTTTTTGTTTCTTAGGTTTGATCTCATTTGACTTGGGGATATTAGATTCATCCTTAGTCATCTGAGTTGGACCTTTGAAACCATTCATTACAACAAAATTATCATGCATATTTTGATTAACAGGAAATGGCATGCTATTAGTAAACATGTTATTCCAGTAGGGCATGCTAAATGGCATTTGAGGCATACTAAATGCAGCATAATAAGAATTATGTGCAAATGGCATATTAGCAAATTATGCATTCATATTCTGTGTAGACATAGCATTCATAGGAATAGAAGGCATGACATTCATGTTGGGAAAAGAAGGTGGCACATATATGGCAGTAGGCATGGCAGGTTTGCAATTAACAGACAGATGATTAACACTACCACACTTAACACAGATTTTTCTTGGAGCATATTTATCAGGTGTATAATTGTTACGTTTGTTAATCCCTACCTTCCCAATTCTATTGTTTTTCTTTTTAGTTTCTGTTTTAACCTCAATCTTTTCTAATCTGTCATTTAATTGCTTGATAATGACCAACATTCACTTTCTTCTCCTTCTTCACTTGATTTGATTCTCCTGGAACAAAGTTTTTGGAAATTGATCCATACTTTTCATTTAACTTGGTAAGTTGGGCTTTGCGCACAGGTTTGCTCACAGCCGATGGATGAGGATTTGTGTCACTCGACGGATAATCCTTTTGATTATCCGACGGATGAATCTCATCATCCGTCGATTCCACATCTGTTAGCAATCCTTCAACCAAATTAGATTCCAGCTTCTCCTTACTCTTTTTCCAGGCTGCATCACAAAAGGACTCAATACCTTGAACTTTGGTGATTTGAGCATGAACATCTCTAGATGTTTTCCATGCCTTAATCACCTCATGTTCTCGTTCAAGATGCTTCTTCAAAATCTCTTCTTTCTTCAAAGACTCGGTTAATTCCTCCTTAGCAATCTTACATTCTATTTTCAATTTCTCAAATTCAATAAACCGAGACTCTAGCACATTATTCCTCTCACTTAAAAACAGATTGTTTTCTTTGATTTTAGCATTTTCCTTAGTGAGAGACTTAAGTGAAACACGCAAATGATATAATTCTATAGACATGTCATTAATTGCATCATTACACTCAGCTTTAGATAAATGTGCTAGGTTAGTGGTGATTACCTGATTACTTAAAGAACTTGTTTCTGTTTCATCAGATTTGGCCATTAGGGCTAGATTCACATAGCTGACATCTTCATTCTCATCCAAACCATCTGTTTCCCAGTCATTTTCTTGTGTAATAAAAGCCCTTTCCTTTTGTTTGAGCAACTCAAAATACTTCTGTTTATAATCCACAGGCTCAAACTTCTTCTTGCTGGAATCTGACTTTCTACACTCACTGGCAAAATGCCCTGCCAAGCCATATTTGAAATATTTAAATTTTGATTTATCCACCATGTTTCTATTTGGCTTAGCTGCTCCAAAGTTCTTCTTGAACTTGAGCTTGGAAAATCTTCTGGAAAGGAATGCAAGATGTTCATCAATATCATCCATATCATCTTAGCTCATAGAATCTTCATTTTCAGCTACCAGCCCCTTGCCCTTGTTTTCACAGACCTTTGTAGTAGACTCAACAGCTTCTACCTTCACTTCCTTCTCCTTTTCCAACTCAACAACCAGTGCTATGGACCCTCATTTCTTCTTTCCTTTCTCCATCTTCCCATCTTGTTCTATTTCAAGCTCGTAAGTTTTCAGGATGCCATACAGTCTCTCCAAGGTAAACTCCTTGTAATCCTGAGAATTTCTCAGTGAGACTGTCACTGGTTTCCATTCCTTTGGAAGAGATCTAAGGAACTTGATATTGGAGTCTTATGTCTGATAGACTCTTCCATGCAACTTCAGAGCATTTAGTAGCTTTTGAAACCTACTAAATATGTCGGTGAGAGTTTCAATGTCTTCACAATAAAAGTCCTCATATTGCTGAATTAGCAGCTGCATCTTATTTTCTCTAAATTGCTCAGTACCATCACAGATAATTTGGATGATGTCCCAAACTTCCTTGGTTTTCTTTCAATTGATGATGTTGTCAAAAATGTCACCATCAACTTTATTGAATAAAATATTCATGGTCTTTTTGTCCTTCCTGACTTGCTCAATATCAGGATCTGACCATTCATGCCTAGGCTTAGGGACTAAAGGCTCATTGCAAGTAGCAGCTATCATTGGAACATGAGGACCTCTCTCTATGCAATCAACATAGGCCTCATCTTGAGAAAGAAGATGTAGGTGTGTCTTCACGTTCTAGTGATGATAATTGTCTTTATCCAGAAATGGAATTTTGACTCCAACATCCTTCTTGTTCATCTTGCTGTTTTGTTGTGATCTTTAAACTCTTTGTACTTCAAGAGCTTGCTCTGATACAAATTGTTATTCCCTAACAATACAACAAGAATTACAGAAGGGGGGTTGAATGTAATTCTGGCTTCTTTTCAAGATTTATGAAAAATGGTTCTAACTTAATAATATATATGTGTTTGATTTGTAAAGTGCAGAATGAAAGAATTATATAAATCAAAATAAAAGTAATAAAAACAAAGGCCTTTAAAACTTTCTGGTGGATTTGAATGTGTCCATCAGATATATATATATATATATATATATATATCAATAGAACCCTGTGAGGCTTAAATAGCTCACAACTGCTTTACAAGTAAAAAAACAAAACTACAGAGAAATTCTACAGAATACAGCTTACAAATGTTTCTCTGCTAAAAATGTGTTTGCTTAGTTGTTTGTTCTACTAGCTACACTTGGTTTATATATCACCAAGTTTACATGGTAATAAGACAAGATAATAAAACAAAACCTATCAAGTCTAACTCCATGCTGCTTCACTACTCTATTCCAGCATCTTTGAATATCTTCAAACTAGCATGGAAATGGTAATGCTTCTTTGTTCTCAAAACCCTACTAATCAGGCTACCACATTCCTTTTACAAACACTAGACGCATATGACTGTATTGTCACTGTCAACAGATATTTGAATTGATTATCCGTCGGGTACATGCTTGTTATCCATCGGGTAGCATTGTTGATCATCCGTCGGGTAGCTTTGTTGATCATCCGTCGGGTAGCCATTTATCACTTGACTCCATTTCATTTGTGCAGAATTACAAGACATCTTATATTTACATTTAATCAACCTATTCTGCACATCTACTAGCAGTCTACATGATTCATAAGCTACTACAAAATCTATACAAAGTTGTTTGCAGAAATGTGCTACATTACTTATTGTTACATAAGCTACTCACCCGATGGATATCAATTAGTCATCCGTCGGGACTATATTGAATCATCTGTCGGGACTATAATTGATCATCCGTCAGGTGCTACAAAATTCACTAAGTTAAATCAACTAAGGTGTTTTTTTTAGCTTATAATCGAGTACACAACATATTCCTAACAAGAACTAAGAGTTATCGATAAGTCAAAGTGAAGATATGAAGACTAGAGATCTCGACAAGCCTAAAATCTCTTATAGAGAACTGAAGACCTCTACAATCCAAACTAAACATGGAATACTGGAGAGCTCGATAAGTCAATATACTTATCGAGATGTCAAGTGTTTTGTAAACCTAAATTGGAGATCTCGAGGTACAATCTCAAAGTACAATATTGCAGATCAGTTTAATATCCAAGATAAACAATCAACAAACAAACCAACAGCTTGACTGACAAGTCTACAAAAAGCAGCTTGAAGAGTGTGCAAGATCAATGGCAAAGATTAACTAACAGAGGAAGATTAAAGTGAACACGGGATGCTAAAGATATGCTAAGCCAGAAATGGAAGATCTGCTTTTCTATAAATAAAAATGACAAGTGACAGTTTAGAAAAGCTAATAGCATATTTTATTATCCACTATGTAAACTAGCAGTTAACTGAGTTATAAAGTTAACACTGGTATTTAGTCAGAAGTAACAATTTAGATCAGATTTCTTGTAACACTCTCAAGTAGAAGCTAAGCTCTTTATCAATAAAAAGTATAGAAATTTTGTAGCAAAACAGTCTTAATTTTAATATAGAATTAAGTGAGTTTTGAAGATTTGTGTTCTTTATTTTTCTGCAAGTTTAAATTTTGCATGAACACATTTCTCTCAAGAATCAATTTACTTTGTTCAACCATAAACATTGAAGAAAAGCTCTAAAAATAGTAAAACACATTCACCCCCCTGTGTGTTATTCATTTCCTAACAGAGTTGAATGTAATTATGGCTACTTTTGAGATTTTAAAAATGTTCTAACTTAATATATATAACAGTGTTTGATTTGCTATAATGTGGAATGAAAGAATAATAGAAATCAAAATACTAAGTAATAAAACAAAAGCTTTAAAACTTTCTGGTGGATTTGAAAGTATCGACCATATATATATATATATATCAGATTGAGAACTCTGTGATACTTTGAATAACACAAAGCTGCTTTTCAAGTGAAAAAACAAACTACAGAGAAATTCTTAATAAATACCGCTTTATCTATCTCTCTGAAAAATGTGCTTGCTTAGTTAGTTGTTCTACTTGCTACACTTGGTTTATATAGCACCAAGTTACATGACAGTAAGACAAGATACTAAAACAAAATAAATATAGTCTAATATCATGCTGCAATATTACTCTATCCAGCATATTTGAATATCTTCACATTTGCATGGAAATGGTAATGCTTCTTTGTTCTCAAAATCCTGCTTAACAGGCTGCCACATGTTGGATTTTAATTGCAGCGGAGGCATGGTAAAACACTTTTACACATATAAAATCCAAATAAAAGCATATAAATCGTGATTAAAACATATGAATCGATTACTAACCTTTAATAGCGATCCAAAAGCAACGATTGGAGATCCTTAGCAGCTGCTCCTCAAACGCGAAGCACTCCACCGGTATCCACCAAGAAACCGACGTTAAGGAGGAGGAGGAGGTGGAGAGAATTAGGTTTTCTAAAAACTTTTGGGTTCGTGTTAGAATAAAAATAGGGTTTATAATAGTATATTTATAGGCAAAATTTTCAGCTGAAATTTTTCTATAAAATATTATTATTATTAACCCATTTATTATTCTCATTAATAATTAAAACACCTTTTAATTATTAATCCTTTTTCTAAACACTTTAGAAATAATTCTCTCTCTTGATTTAATTTCCAAAAATTAAATTCTTAATTAATAATATTAAGAACTTTTCTTAAATAATTTATAATCAATTAAATCTCATTTAATCAATTATTAAATTTGCCAATTAATTATTTATTTTATAAATAAATAATTATTAGCCATTATTAATTAATTCCTCCACCATTAAATCATTTTCTTTTTATGGTGTGACCCTGTAGGTTCAATATTAAGCCGGTAGTAGAAATAAATAATAATAAAACTATTTTATCATTATTTATATAAATTCTCTAATTTATTAAATATGATTAATTAATTAATCATATTTATTCTACATCGTGAGGGATACTTCTCAGCATATCGCGACTATCCGGATAATATGAATTCACTGCTTAGAATATCAAGAACCTATTCAGTGAATAGTTACCGTACAATAAACTCCTTATACTCTACAATGTCCTGATTAAATACAAGGCATGGATCTTGTGTCAAGCCTATCTAATTTAATCACTTGCTTACCATTTACTATGCTTAGTTCTATGCAAATTAGAAACTCCTTTCTAACTTCATTCACTCTGGCCAGAGATTCCTGAACTAGCATAAGTGGATCAGCCTTGAACATTCGCTTCCTTCACTGGAAGGGGTAGATCCTTTATTGATCATACACTATCTTCGTGTACAAATTCCTATACCCAGTAGAGCCCTAATAATTGTCCCTGGAGACTAAGAACTAAACCAAAGCATAGTTCAGTGTACACAAGATGACTATGATGACCTCAAGTCTAAGGATACTTGTACAACTATCACTATATGAACAACTGCTGACACGTGAGTGAACTCCATCAGTTGTTCAACTGTGCGAGTCATGTTCAGTGAACTTATTCTATAATAAGCACCTACATACTAGCTATAGTGTCACCACACAAATGTCTATGAGAATAGACATCCTTCATAATGAAGCAAGCATAGTATGTACCGATCTTTGCGGATTATTAATTACCAGTTAGTAATCCTATGATCAGGAACTATTTAAGTTTAGAGTTATCATCTTTTAGGTCTCACTATTATGATCTCATCATAATCCATAAAAAGCTTTACTCTAAACTATGGTATATCTTATTTAAACACTTAAATAGATAGAGCCCGTAATAAAAACAAAACAAGTCTTTTATTAATATCAATGAAATCAAAACATATTACATAAAAGTTATTCCTAAATCCTAATACATGATTGGACTTAGGATATATTCCTTTCAATCTCCACTTGTACTAAAGCCAATCAATCTGGTATCTAATACCCATCTTGTCTTTATGACGATCAAAGTGACTTTCAGAAAGTAGCTTTGTGAGTGGGTCTGCTATGTTGTTATGTGTGTCAACTATCTTTCAATACAATACAAGAAATGTTACCGCACTCCCACTAACCCTTTTGTAGACACATGGTTCATCTACGTTTTTGATAAAACCAAACTCTTTGATTGTCTCATCAAAACAGATGTTCCATCTACGAGAAGCTTGCTTTAAACCATATATGGTTCGCAGCAGCTTACACACTAGGTTTTCATTTCTCTTGGAAAGAAAACCATCTGGCTATTTGCTAGATCTCATAGTCGTAGTAAGCAGCAATTGCAAGCAAAATCCGAACTGATTTTAACAGGGCTACAGGTAAAAGGTTTCATCAAAGTCAATCCATTGCCTTTGTTTCAATCCTTTTGCCAAAAGCCTGGCCTTAAAGGTCTCCACCTGGCCATCTGCTCTAATCATTCTTTTGTATCCCGTATACATAGATTTTATTCCGTATTTTATGGCACTATGCCATTTCTCTGAGTCAACACTACACATAGCCTCATTATAGGTCACAGGGTCGTCATCATCAATGATGGACAACTCATTGTCATTCTCAATGACAAGGCCATATTACCTCTCAGGTTGGCGAGACACTCTCCCTGACCTACGAATGGGCTGTTCCACAGAAGGTTGTTCAGTCAGAACAGGTGTTTCCACTTGATCCGTAGTAGTTTGTGCTTCTTGAACTTCATCAAGTTCAATTTTGCTCCCACTGTTTCCTTCAAGGATAAACTCCTTTTCCAAGAAGGTAGCATGTCTGGAGACAAACTCCCGATGATCGGTGTAAAAGTAATACCCTAAAGTCTCTTTAGGATATCCCACAAAACTACATTTTACGGATCGATATTCCAGCTTATCTGGTTCAACTTTCTTGACATAAGCTGGACATCCCCAAATCTTAACGTGTTTAAGACTCGGTTTCCTTTCTTTCCATATCTCATATGGAGTTTGAGGAACAGATTTGGAAGGCACCTTATTCAGTAAATATGCTGAGGTTTCCAATGCATAACCCCATAGGAGTACTGGAAGATTTGCATAGCTCATCATGGACCGAACTATGTCTAACAAAATTCAATTTCTCCTTTCAGATACCAATCTGGAGGCGTCCACTGGGAGACTATACCATTTACTTTGAGATAATCCAGAAACTCTCCATTCAAGTATTCACCACCTCGATCTATTCGAAGAATTATAATACTATGTTTGGTTTGTTTCTCCACTTCATACTTATACTCTTTGAACTTTTCAAAGGCTTCAGACTTGTGTTTCATCAAACACATATCCGAATCTAGATCTATCATTTATGAAAGTAATGAAGTATGAAAATCCACCCATGGCTTGCGTAGACATTGGTCCACATACATCTGTGTGTACCATTCCTAGCAAATTTGCAGCCCTCTCTCCATGTCTACTAAATGGAGACTGCAGTGCCACAATGAAGTGAGATTTTCATCATCCCTTTTCTTTTATTAGTTTGTTCAATCTGAAGTAAATTATGTCACATTCATACAGACCATTATTTAAAGTACCACATCCATAAAGAATATTATCTTTAAGAATAGAACATTCATTATTCTCAATAATAAATGAAAATCCAGCCAAGTCTAACATGGGAATAGAAATAATATTCCTTACAATCGAGGGAACAAAATAACAATTATTTAAAACAATAGTCTTGCCCGTAGGCATATGTAAATGAAATGATTCTACATCTTTAGCAGCAACTCTTGCTCCATTTCCCATCAGTAGAATCACCTCCTCTTCCTCAAGAGTCCTACTTCTCCTTTGTCCCTGCAACAAATTGCAGATATGAGAACCACAGGCGGTATCTAATACCCAAGTAGAAATTTGATTTAATGACATATTCACTTCTATCATGAACATACCTGAATCAGAAGCGGTAGTCTCACTACCCTTCTTCTTCTTCAATTCTGCAAGGTAAACCTTGCAGTTCCTCTTCCAGTGCCCCACCTTGTTACAGTGAAAGCAAACAACTTTGCTCTTGGGATCTGCAGCTTTTGGTGGAACCGGCATTTTCTCACCTACTTTCTTCTTCTTGGAAGGGTTCCTCTCCCTTTTCTTAGGATTAGAACCTTCACCAATTAGAAGAATAGAACTCTTCTTGGGGGAAAATTCGATTCTGCAGTCTTCAACATGTTGTGGAGTTCAGGCAGGCTGACATCCAACTTATTCATGTAAAAGTTCACAACAAACTGCGAGAACGAACTTGGAAGCGATTGCAAGACCAAGTCTTGGCTCAGCTCCCCATCCATGGCAAAACCAAGTTGTCCAAGACGTTCAATCAAATTGATCATCTTAAGTACATGGTCATTCACAGATGATCCCTCAGACATCCTACAACCGAACAGCTCCTTCAATATCTCATATCGAGCTGTCCTCCCTGCCACATCATACAACTCTTGTAGATGCATGAGGATAGTATGAGCATCCATATGCTCATGTTGCTTCTGTAGCTCAATGTTCATGGAAGCTAGCATGATGCATTGAGCAACATTTGCATCATCTACCCATTTACGATACATAACATGTTCATCATTATGTGCATCAATAGCAGGTTCAGTAGGCTTAGGTGAGTCAATCACGTATTCCAGCTTCTCAATCCTGAGAACAATTCTCAAATTTCGAAGCCAGACAGCATAATTAGGACCAGTCAATTTGTGAGCATCCAGTATGCTCCTGAGTGATAGTGCAGAAGACATAATGTATATTGTAAATCTGTAAATGATAAACACATAACAACACTTAGCAAATATTCGATTTCATTTTAAAACACTATATGAATCGGGTCTTTATTTATAAGTGGCTCGCACTAGTTTACCTAATTTATTCAACCCCCTACATGAAAAATTAAGCATTCATAATGCTAGTGGGAATAGGGATCCTACATTCCATTACACAACCCCGGCTGTAGCACGAACCGCCATGTAATGTTCAATAGGAAGACAACTCTTGTCAATTACATCTTATGTTATTCCCTAATCAAACTTTAGCCTCTTGAATAATTGAGTCACGGCTGTGGCACGATAAACTCAATATTCTAAGTCAAGTCTAACCCAACATTCCATACAATTGAATCAGTCCCCAACAGCCCACGGTTGTGGCACGTACCGACCTTTAGATTCTAATTCAATGTACACATCTCTATGTAATAGACAAGTATTTCTTATTTCGAAATCAAAGCCCTCGGCTGTAGCACGAACCGATAATGATTCAAAAATGAGAACTACTTTTCTATCATGTTGGAAGGCTATGACCGACACAAGCCCGTTGTGTCATTGGCCAATTACTACTTGATATTATTTAATTTTAGAGGGATTATATTACGTTACAATCATAATCATATTATAAAGAGATTCTTCCTTTTAAATTAAATATTTCAAATCAATAATCAATAATCAGATGATTCCCAGATCGGGTGGAGCATTGTCAAGAGGCGTCACTTAATAACCCTTTCTTACAGATAGAAATCTGTTAATGACAGAATCATCCTTTCTCTCATATCGAAAATTCATATTCAATTACGTGTTTCATAAACACAAGAATCTCATGATTGTATTCATAATATTATTATTAAGGTTATGAAACAATTTCACTATACTAGGTTGTCTAACAAACGCCTTATGTTCATTTAAGTTCACCTAAATCTATCATCGCATGATAAACTAACATATATCACATATATCAACATGAATAAACATCAAGGTAGGCATGTTACATCATATAGCATATTGGTCTAAGCATTATACATCTCTATGTATCACATGAAGCATTTAAAAGCAATTCAAACAGTAAAAAACGGCTTTAAAACACTTCTATTAGCTATAAACAGTTCGAAACAATTTCATAAAATATCATACAATATACCATTAAAAGCGTCTCGAAAAGATGAATACAACGGCACCAAAATCGCCCAAATCTGAGCTACCACGCGCCGAAACAAGGTTCCCCACGCGCCCCCACGCGCACACGCGCCTCACGCGCCCTAACCCCTGTGCTGACGTCAGCATGACGTCATCTGATGACGTCAGCATGACATCTGACCTTTGACCAGTGCGTGTCAGCCACGCGGCACGCGTGGGCCAGGAGCGCGTGAACCCCACGCGCGCGTGGCAGTCGCGCGGTCCTCTCCTTTCTGCGATTCGCCGTCTGACATTCTTTTTTGAACAGCGTGCCGCCGTCTTTCTATGTCTTCTTCTTTTTCCGTGCAGCAGTAACATCACAGCAGACTGCTCTTTTTAGCAGCCAACAAAACAAACATATATATATATATACTATATATACATATATTTACTTATTTAATTACGAATTTTAATTGCAACAACTTCAAAAATTCATAATAAAAAATCTATACATCATAAAATTATGAAAAAAATACCCAGACGATCTACAACACTTGTAGAACCCAGATCAATATTCAAAATTATTTTGAGAAACGATTTCTCATCAGACAAAATTAATCCATGATATAACTTGTAAAAATTATAATTAATTCATACAAGCACATAAAATTCTGAAATTTTTACCACAGATCTATATGCATACAACCTAAGCTCTGATACCATTGTTGGATTTTAATCGCAGCGAAGGCATGGTAAAACACTTTTACACATATAAAATCCAAATAAAAGCATATAAATCGTGATTAAAACATATGAATCGATTACTAACCTTTAATAGCGATCCAAAAGCAACGATCGGAGATCCTTAGCAGCTGCTCCTCAAACGTGAAGCACTCCACCGGTATCCACCAAGAAAACGACGTTAAGGAGGAGGAGGAGGTGGAGAGAATTAGGTTTTCTAAAAACTTTTGGGTTCGTGTTAGAATAAAAATAGGGTTTATCATAGTATATTTATAGGCAAAATTTTTAGCTGAAATTTTCCCATAAAATATTATTATTATTAACCCATTTATTATTCTCATTAATAATTAAAACAACTTTAATTATTAATCCTTTTTCTAAACACTTTAGAAATAATTCTCTCTCTTGATTTAATTTCCAAAAATTAAATTCTTAATTAATAATATTAAGAACTTTTCTTAATTAATTTATATTCAATTAAATCTCATTTAATCAATTTTTAAATTTGCCAATTAATTATTTATTTATTTCATAAATAAATAATTATTAGCCATTATTAATTAATTCCTCCACCATTAAATCATTTTCTTTTTATGGTGTGACCCTGTAGGTTCAATATTAAGCCGATAGTAGAAATAAATAATAATAAAATTATTTTATCATTATTTATATAAATTCTCTAATTTATTAAATATGATTAATTAATTAATCATATTTATTCTACATCGTGAGGGATACTTCTCAGCATATCGCGACTATCCGGATAATATGAATTTACTGCTTAAAATATCAAGAATCTATTCAGTGAATAGTTACCGTACAATAAACTCCTTCTACCCTACAATGTCCTGATTAAATACAAGGCATGGATCTTGTGTCAAGCCTATCTAATTTAATCACTTGCTTACCATTTACTATGCTTAGTTCTATGCAAATTAGAAACTCCTTTCTAATTTCATTCACTCTGGCCAGAGATTCCTGAACTAGCATAAGTGGATCAGCCTTGAACATTCGCTTCCTTCACTGGAAGGGGTAGATCCTTTATTGATCATACACTATCTTCGTGTACAAATTCCTATACCCAGTAGAGCCCTAATAATTGTCCTTGGAGACTAAGAATTAAACCAAAGCATAGTTCAGTGTACACAAGATGACTATGATGACCTCAAGTCTAAGGATACTTGTACAACTATCACTATGTGAACAACTGCTGACACGTGAGTGAACTCCATCAGTTGTTTAGCTGTGCGAGTCATGTTCAGTGAACTTATTCTATAATAAGCACCTACATACTAGCTATAGTGTCACCACACAAATGTTTATGAGAACAGACATCCTTCATAATGAAACAAGCATAGTATGTACCGATCTTTGTGGATTATTAATTACCAGTTAGTAATCCTATGATCAAAAACTATTTAAGTTTAGAGTTATCATCTTTTAGGTCTCACTATTATGATCTCATCATAATCCATAAAAAACTTTACTCTAAACTATGGTATATCTTATTTAAACACTTAAATAGATAGAGCCCGTAATAAAAACAAAACAAGTCTTTTATTAATATCAATGAAATCAAAACAGATTACATAAAAGTTATTCCTAAATCCTAATACATGATTGGACTTAGGACATATTCCTTTCAATCTCCCACTTGTACTAAAGCCAATCACTCTGGTATCTAATACCCATCTTGTCTTTATGACGATCAAAGTGACTTTCAGAAAGTAGCTTTGTGAGTGGGTCTGCTATGTTGTTATGTGTGTCAACTCTCTTTCAATACAATACACTTTACTAGATTTACATCTTTATTCACGCATATCATCTTAAAAGGGTTCTTTCCTCAGAATCTTCTAAGTAAACAAATGAGGGTACTTTTCACGCATATCACTTTTTAACTCCCAGGTTGACTCTTCAACCTTTGGGTTTCTCCACAATACTTTTACTAGATTTACATCTTTATTCCTTAACACTTTCTCTCTCTTCTCTAGAATCTCTATTGGATTCTCAACATATGATAAATCTGCCTAACGTTCTATAAGCTCATACTCTATCACATGCCTAGAATCTGGATTGTACTTCTTAAGCATTGACACATAAAAGATATTATGAATGTGTTCCATATGCGGGGTAACGCTAATTCATATGTTACCTTGCCGACACGCTTCAGAATTTCAAAAGGTCCAACGTATCTAGGACTCAACTTTCCCTTCTTTCTAAATCTGGACAATCCCTTCCATGGTGATACCTTCAGCAAAACTATATCTCCATCTGCAAATTCCATGTATTTTCTAGCTTGGTCAGAGTATTTCCTTTGACGACTCTGTGCTACAATTATCCTTTTTGAATAACTTCGACAATTTCTTTTGTCTGTTGCACCAACTCTGGTCCAAGTATCTTACGTTCTCAAACTTCATCCCAATATACTGGTGATTGATATTTGCGTCCATAAAGAGCTTTATAAGGAGACATTCCGATACTAGCGTGGTAACTGTTGTTGTAAGCAAATTCTACTAAGGGCAAATGCTCATCCCAATTTTCTTTAAAATTGATGGCACAAACTCGTAACATATCTTCAATAGTCTGGAGCATTCTTTCGCTTTGGCTGTCAGTCGGTGGATGATAAGTTGTACTCATATTCAACTTGGTTCACAAATATTCTTGAATTTTTTTCCAAAATCTTGAATTAAATCCTGGATCTCGGTCAGATACAATAGACACAGGGACTCCATGACGAACTACTATCTCCTTCAAATACATGTGAACCAACTTGTCCAGTGAAAATATTTCATTAATAGGCAGAAAATGAGTTGACTTGGTTAGTCTGTCTACTATAACCCAAATAGAGTCGTGGTTTGCTTTCGTCCTTGGTATTCCGACTATAAAATCCATAGCAATATGTTCCCATTTCAATTCTGGAATCTCTAACGGTTGCAATAACCCACTTGGTCTCTGATGCTCCGCTTTAACTCTTTGACATGTATAATATCTGCTAACCCAATCCGCAATCTCTCTTTTCATATCTGGCCACCAATATTTCTCTTTTAAATCTCTGTACATCTTGGTACTCCCTGGATAGATCGAATACTTAGAATTGTGAGCTTCCTGTAGAATTTCATTCTTCAACTCGGTCAACTGTGGAATCCAAATTCTGGAAGAAAATTTGAGAATACCTTGATCATCTTTCTGAATGCATAACTCTTCTCCTACCAAACGGATGATATCATGGTCTATTATTTCCTCTTAACTTCTCTTTATCTTTTCTAACAATTCTGGCTGAAAGGTCATAGTATACATTTTTGCTTCAGTTGGTTTATAAATCCTGACTTCCAATTCCAACTTCTGAAATTCCTTATATAATTCTTCTGGTATAGT
This sequence comes from Apium graveolens, assembly GCF_009905375.1. NCBI lineage: Eukaryota > Viridiplantae > Streptophyta > Magnoliopsida > Apiales > Apiaceae > Apium > Apium graveolens. Next base: position 97,259,348 of record NC_133653.1, read on the forward strand.
CAACACATTCAATCTCTCCTTTCTTCTTGATGCGTCTGCCACTACACTTGCTTTTCCTGGGTGATAGTTAATCATGCAATCATAGTCCTTGATCAACTCCAACTAATGGCATTGTCTCATGTTTTTTACGTGAATATATACTTTAAACTCTTATGGTCCGTATAAATCTCACATCTTTTTCCGTATAAATATTGTCTCCAAATCTTCAAAGCGAATACTATTGCTGCTAGTTCCAAGTCATGAGTAGGATACTTCTGCTCATGAGTTTTCAGTTGTCTGGACACATATGCAATAACTTTATCATGCTACATCAGAACATAACCTAATCCCTTTTGAGAAACATCACTATTAATTACAAACTCTCCTTGATCATATGGAAGTGATACAAAAGGTTCCACGATCAATCTCTTCCTCAACTCCTGAAAACTTTCTTCATACTTTTCTTTCCATATAAACTTCTCATTTTTCCTGGTAAGCTTCGTCAGAGGTGTTGTAAACTTTGAGAAATCTTGAACAATCCTTCGATAATATCCTGCCAAGCCTAAGAAACTTCTCACTTCTGTTGGTGTTTTAGGTCTTTTCTAATTCATAATAGCTTCAATCTTCACTGGATCCACTTTGATTCCTTCATTACTGACTATATGTCGTAAGAATTAAACTTCTTGCAACCAAAACTCACACTTTGAAAACTTAGCATACAACTTCTCCTTCCTCAAAATTCCCAAAGCTATCCTTAAATGTTTCGCATGGTTCTATGTTGACTTTGAGTAAATCTAAATATCATTTATAAATACAATTATAAAATTATTTAGATATTACTTAAAGATTCTGTTCATCAAGCCCATAAATGTTGTCGGGGCATTGGTCAATCCAAAAGACATTACTAGAAATTCTTAACGACCGTACCTAGTTCTGAAAGTTATTTTTGATATGTCCTCATGTTTAATCTTCAACTGGTGATATCCGAATCTCAAATCAATTTTAGAAAAGTACTTGGCTCTTTTAACTGGTCAAACAAATCGTCGATTCGAGGTAAGGGATACTTATTCTTGATATTAAGCTTATTGAGTTCACGATAGTCAATGCATAATCACATGCTTCCATCCGTCTTCTTAACAAATAACAATGGTGCACCCCAAAGGGACACACTAGGTCTAATGACTCTTTTTTCCAATAACTCTTGCAATTGCTTTGCTAATTCCGTCATTTCAATTGGCGACATTCTGTACGGGGCCTTGGATACGGGTTCTGATCCAGGTGCTAGGTCGATTGCAAACTCAATTACTCTATCTAGAGGTAAACCTGGTAACTTGTCTAGAAACACATTTAGAAAGTTATTGATCACTCGAATATCTTTTATGTTTTGCTCGCTCCTGACTTCAATTTATAACATAAGCAATATAATGTTCACATCCTTGCCGCATTAACCTTTTAGCTTGAATCATCAATAAAAACTTCTTTGCATGCCTTCGGCCTCGAAATGTCACTATTTTCTCATCCGGCATCTTCAAAATTACCTTCTTATTACGATAATCTATCTGAGCGTCATGCTTAGATTGCCAGTCCATTCCTTGAATAACGTCAAATTTTCCTAACTTAAACGGTATCAAATCAGCACAAAACTTATTGCCAGAAATCTCAATCTCATAATTAATACACACTTGGTTAATAGATACATGTTCTTGATTTTATAGTTCCATAGTCATAATCTCATTTAACAATTCAACTGGGCAATTCAAGCTATCAACAAAATCTTGAGAAATAAACGATCGAGTTTCTTACGAATCTACTAATACTTTAGCACATAAAGAATTTACAGTAAGCGTACATGCTACTACATTAGTGTCCAAAATAGCCACTTTCACAGACATATCATAAAATATTGCTCGTGGAGGCTCATTTACTATCAGAATAGATCCCACGATTCTCAGTGCATTACTGACTGGGGATGGTGCTTTACAATCCTTTGCTATATGCCCTGGTTTCCCACACTTAAAACATGTCAACCCAATGGCTGGAACTTTGCCCGCTTCATTCTTGATAGGTTGATTTTTGTTTGAAAAATTTTGTAAAGAACAACAGTGCAACGAAATATTCGGAAGGATCCATAAGTCAATAAATTTATAGTTCAAAAAGAAATAGGGAGTAATGATTTGAATATGAATGAGATAACCATATTAGTACTTAAGATGACCAGTCTTTCATATTATATCGCATACAACACATGATTAGGTGGCGTCCCACCAGACTCTTCGTCATTCCGAAAATGCGTCATACCATAACACTACTTGTCTCAGTCAGAAAGCAAAACTTGAGGGGGAAAATAATTTTAAAAGGAATACAATAATCTTCTTTTTCTTAATGCCGCACATAACTTATTAATGAAAGAAGTTCATACTTATTCAGGAATCAAGAAGAATATACACTGTAGTATTGTAGAAAAAAATGATACCGTTGGTCGCCATCCACATTTCACTTATGTATACCTTCAGAGCTCGTTCGATCAATAGATCCTAATCCAAGTCATATAATAACTTCAGAGAGTCCTTTGTAATGTCTTCATAAATTGACCACTATAATAAATTTCTACTTATTAAGTCATGTATCTTTAACACCATGCCTCCACGTTCAATATTCTAATAATTCGACCATAATTGTGTTCTTACGGGATTTACAATCATAACTTCAAATTTCTTCTATGTCATGTAGAATAACCATAGATCATGCAACATACTGACTTCTTTGCTAATATTATTCTTCTTTTAGAAAAATCTGGAAATTTTCTCAATACTTTTCGATCATACTCATACTTGTTCTGAGTCAACAAGTTCTTTCGATCATACTCATACTTGTTCCGCACGCTGATTCTGTTGTTAATACTATCAAGCAAGATTTGCATTCCTTTGTCGGAAAATTTAAAACTTCTCCGTAATTGCGGGTCCAATTGTCTCTCTGAATTAACAATACTAAGTCTGGAACAAGTATTCTTCTAGGTAATCTGAGTCTTATAACAAACAAGAAACTCAAGTAGTAATTTGACAAATAATTGTTTAAAACTTATTTTGTTTAAATAACTTTAAGAAATTTTGTTAAGAAAAATCTATTTCGCAAAAATTGTTTAAGATTTTGAAAATCGCACATCTTGTCGTCATTACTATATGAGTTGGTTATTTCCCCTCCTCAATCATAACAAGGTACCAAATTAAGGAAATAATCACATAAAAGTCCATCCACTTTAATATATCTTCTATCCCTTATTGGTCCATTTTGCCTTCATTAGTCGACGAAAACTTCAGTTACCGTTGCATATTACTTATTCGTAACTCTACTCCAAAGCTCTCATCTAGTACTACAGTTGATACTTTCATTATCTTTTGGTTATCGCAATATACAACAGGTCTACCCAATAGTCAGAAAGTCTATTCTATATAACAAAAAAAGTCCGCTGATATCACACCACATCACTACTATACGTATAACATCTGTAATAACACCATAATCTAACTCCAAAAAACTCTGGATCTCTAATTTCCTCAAACTTCTCCAAAACCTATCTGGCCCATTTCACAAGATAATCAGGGGTGGCACACTCGAGGCATACAATGGGAGCTCTCTGTGACGCCCTCCAAACCTGGGTCTGAAGTTTGGGGTTCACAACAAACACACACACACACACAATATATACATGTACATGAAATATTATATGCAATGATCCTACACTACACAACCACGGATCGCAATAGGTTAAAGTGTGAACACAAGCCACAACCTTAATTTACATTACATCGTACTAAATCCCAACTAGTGTAACTTACATATGATAATACATTCTTACAAACTTTCCAAAACTTAAAACTAAAACATAAACATCCGCTAGATTGATCCAACTCAACCTGAAATCCTAGCTCACACACTGGTCAGGGGATCCTTGCTACCAACAACTTTCTTCTTAACTGGAAAAGAACATAAAAGAATCGCGAGAGTGAGCCAACTAGCTCAACAAGTCACAATGAAAATTACTGAGATTAACAATGATCAAATGAAATAATTTAGAGGAATCAAGTTTCTTGTTAAGCAATTATTAGAATCAGATATTCACTTTTAATTTTAAAAACCAAGGTTAGGCTTCTGATCGGCCACGCACTAACCCCGAGCAAGGCACACATCTGTGCTCTATATACTGGATCCAAGGCACACATTGGCCTAATATGACCACGAATCTGGTCCATATTTAGAATACTATCCAATTCTATAACAGTTTAATATGATAAACATGGTAATTCAATAAAATAGAATCATGAGTAACATTGATAAGATATTTGTCTTAGAGCATAATGTAATTCATGAGTATCAAAAAGGTATATCAAGGCAAGTATGAAGAATAGCTTCAAGCCTGTAGAAGAATCAGGTCATTGATAATAATGGTTTAATGGTTACACAAGGTTTAGTCCTTTGATGTTACAAGGTATTATAGAATGTATAAGTTATTGTATGTTCATGCAATTCTGTTTTAGTGTTTGGTATATGGTGTGAATGTATTTGTGGAGTAGTATCGTATTTATGTGGTTTAGTATCTGTGAATTCAACAATCAATGGTTTACAATAAATAAGGCTTATATTTCAAGTATCAAATGATATGGTTGGACTTTAAGGCTAAGAAATTCAACTATCACATGTTGTTGTATGATATAACTTACTCTTATTCAAAGCACTTGCAATATAAAACAGGAAGTAATCAGGGTACTTGCAATATGTCTCAAGAAAGTTAGGGAACCCTTGCCATATCACAAATGATTTCCAACTTCACTTGCACTCGTCTAACGGTTCTACTCAACAACCACTTATTTTCCTTTTCTATGCCTCGCTTCCTCTGCTAAACATAATAATTAACTATCAATTCTCAATCTCATATCTTTCTGATCATCACACAGACGTTATAAGCTTTTATCTACCCATCGTTCCACCCAAATCCGACTTACGGATTGAAAGTTATGCCTAAAACAGTTAAACAATATTCACATAAGCTTATTACAAATCGTTCAGTTAGCACGTAGCACGTAGCACACAAGGCATTCGATAAAAATATTTTTTCAGAGAAGGTTCAGGGTTAAAATGATGTTTCTAGCATTTAATACAAGTTTTTAAATATTTTTCCGAATTTAAACGACTAAACGAATTATTTTATAATTAAATAACAAGGTTCGAATACCTGAAACTGACTTTATAATCATTTATAAATATTTATCGAGCATTAAACATAATTTAGAAAAATATTTAAAATTTTGAAACTATTTTGCTAAACTTTTAAATCAAAAGAAATAATTAATTACAATTAAATGATCAACTAAAATTAATTAATAAATATTTAAACTAATTAATCAATTAATATTTAAATCAATTGACCAATTTAATAATTAATTATTAACTAAAATTTATTAATTAAATAATTCAGAGTTATTTCTGAATTTTTAAATAATTAAAAATGAATTTTGGAAATTAAAAATGAATTTTAGAAATTAAATAATGAATTTCTGAATTATTTCAAAAAGAAAAACACAGAAATAATTTTTATAAAATGAAATAGGAGTGGAATGGATTGAAACCGGGTTACATAATCAGAAAAACGGCCCCCCTATGAATGTTATTGGGTCGAGTATGAACACCGACCGAATTTTGAAAATTCCAGATTCCGACGGTCGTTACCCGGATTCCGGCGACTCCAATTTAGGCTAAAATGGCTTCGATTCAACATAATTTTAATACCAAAACTATTCTACACACCTTTAGCAACACATAGGTATCAATTATCAATGGAAACGATCGCTCGATCATCTTCACCGGCCAAACCACCATGAACACTATGAATAATATTGTTTGATTATGAAGAACACGATGAATAATATTGTTTTCTCTGGATAATTATATAAATTTACTGATAATTTATGTTTGTCTATACGAAATAGAATACAGTAAGGGTTATTTATATTTTCGGAATTTTGGTACCCCGCTGGATCACATCAGATATAAAAATAGAATACCTAATCGTTAATTATCAGTTTTAGGATAATTATCAAAACCGGGCTTTTTGCAAATACAATCTTGGTCTCAGCGCTTTGGTTATACGAATTACAAGAAGATAATATAATAGTTTAATCAAAATATCACGTTTCTAAAAAATACGGGTTTTATCGGGTTACCGAAACGGAAATAGTATCGTAAAATTTATACCGAGAATCGTACAGGTAAAACCGTACTCCGGATCGAAAAAGTCAAAACATAGCAAATGCACGGAATATTCAATTTATGCTAGGAAGGATTTTTCCCAAGACTTCCGAGTAGTAAAAACGTAAAAACCGTTGAAATTGGATTATTCCCGAATATTCAAAATAATTTATATTTAATTTGAAAAATAATTATTTAAATCTATAAATCCTTATAAAATCATATAATAACATAATAATTAATAGAAAAATATCAAAATTATCTATACTTTATTTTAGACATTAAAATTAAAATTCTCAAATTTTATCACATATAAATACCAAATATAGATACCAATTAACAGATAATTCACCAAAATTCATATAATAATCATATAATAATTATTTATTGATATAAATAATTACATGTTATATCCCGAATATTACACTCTCAGCCGCGACCAACTTTCTTTTACTTGAGGGGCCCACCCAAGTCTTTTCGGAGCCCGAGTTGCGGGCCTCATACTAGGCGGGGCGCGCCCGAGGCTTTTCAGATCCCGGGTCGCGGTGACCGGTACTGTCGTGGTGCCTGAGGCTGCTGGCGCGCCTGGGGCTGCTGTGACACCCGGGGCTGTTATCGCGGCGCTCCCCGAGCCGTCGCAGCGTCCTGAAGCTGTTGTTGAGGCGTGCCTTAGTCTTCAAAAATATGTTTATTTTTTACGGCGCGTCCTAACTCCTTGGTTTCTTTTTTTTCACTGTCGGACTTCGATTCTTCTTAACATTTTACCTGTTTGTGGATTTTAACTTTCATTTTAGACTATCTACATTTCCGCTTTGGTCATCATCTCCATTATCTTCGTTATTTTATCTGTTTGATTCCTTTCTAGAGCAGCTTCGTTGAGGGGTGTAACACCGCCTTCCTAAAATTAGGATTAAATAATACTTGTAATCCAAAAACCTGTATGCAGAGCACTAAAATATATTAATAATAAATAGGAAACTCTAATAATATCCAAAACAATTTAAACCTCTACATATGTTCTGAATACATACTGATGTGTAATTAACGCTAGAAGTTCATAATTACTAATCAACTAAAATGAAGGGTAGCCTCCATCATACAGTCCTGGGTCCCCATAAGTACCCCCATAAGAAGAATATTGCATGAGGCAAATGTCCAATACAAATTTAGAATAAAGTTTTTAAAACATAAAATTGGATAAAAATATTTGACAGTTATAATAAAATGGTAATTTGAAAAGAAGCATGGCTGAAGTAACAAGGGTTAAGAATATTTATAAATGATATTTGAACAGATACATACATCATAGGTGTTGTGGAATAAAAACCTGAGTGCATTAGTATTTAATGCTAGGGTTTGTGATCTTCGAGCTTTAATGGCTGCTCTTGCGTTTGAGACTATCGGCCCTTGCAAGATGCCTACGTATCTCTGTGTTGTAGAAAATCAAGCCAGAAATGTAGTTCTAGGTTGAGGGATAGAGCCCTTTATATAGAGGTGAATATAGTGTTAGACTTGTGTTGGGAGACTTGGTGGATAAGTCTCCAACTTAGATGGTGATTAGGAGTCCTGTAAGGGATGGAACTTTAGAACCTTCCGTGTAGGACTTTGAGTTCCTTTAGAACACATGTCTCTGCTCTTCCAGCCGTATTGGGCCTAGTCCGTGAACAACTTGCGTTCGTGGACCTTGACGATCTCAGCTGGTGGGCCTTGTCTACATGGGCTGTCTTGAAGCTGCTATGAGCTCGGACCAGATAGGTCTGTACTGGACTTCAGACAACAAGCCCAAGTGTAACTAATATGACATTTAATTTTTCTTTAGGATGTATTTTATATCTATATCATTTGCCCCCCAACTTCAGTGAATACTACTTGAGTTTTCGTGGAAGTTATAATGGTCTAATCGCGACTCGAGGTACTTTCGACCCTTCTCGGGTATCGACCCTTCATGGGTATCGACCCTTCATCGATATCGACCCTTCATGGGTATCGGCCCCTCATGGGTATCAGCCCTTCATAGGTATCATCATTTTATCTTAAATTATGAAGCGACTTACACATTTACAACGACTTGCTAGTGCGAGTATACAAACTTAAGGACTTTGCACAAGCTATTTGGATAGTTTTTAACACTAAACGACCACTAAGAAGCGAGCCTTTATCACCCCTTGACCTTCGTCAAGGTTAATTATAGGGTTAAAGCTGCTAACTGGCCATAATCGGGGCTAATCGGCCCTAATAGGGGTTAATTTCCATTTACAAGCTGCTAATTAGGCTTAAAAGAGCCTAATTTTAAGCTAGAATGCACTAATTGGCCTTAATCGAGGCTAATCTACCCTAATCGGGGCTAATCAAGACTAATCAGTATGCATAAGACACTAATCATCCCTAATTCACACTAATTATAAGAGTGAATGGGTTAAACGACCCTAATCTAGGCTAATTTCATCATATGAATCACTAATTCCTCCTAGTTAAGGTTAATTACGCTTAATTTACACTAATCGACCTTAATCTGGGCTTAATTTCACTAATCGGCTTGAATCTGGGCTTAATCTTAAAATCCCAAAAATTTAAAAATTTTCAATTTTTTTTTGATATTTTTCCATTTTTTTCGAAATTTATCAAATTTTCGGAGGGGTTCATCGGGGTCGAGCATAACCTTCATGCCCCTGCATGTGGGCTACTCGGACACTTGGAGGAGAACCTCCTGATCGACCACCACCTGGTTGGCCTGGAGCAGGTCCTCCTGCTCCGTGCTGTCCAGGGGTGCCTGCCCCTATTTTTTTTTTATCTTTCACTCAGAGTTCAAGTCTTCTACATACCTTGTCATGCCATGTTGCTCTTGGTTGTCCATGGAATTAATCTCATGGTTGCCTTTGAGTTCCTCATGGCTCTGCTACAGCTGTTTCAATGAACGTTCTGTGCTCATCGTAGTGGACGTTCTATACCCGTTCTTGCTAAACATTATGCGTTATATTGAACTTGTTCTTTTAGGAAGTCTTATACTTCACTAAACTTGTCCAAATCTCCTTTGTAGGATGTTCTGTACTTCAACAAACTCGTTCTTGTGGACGTTCTAGACTTCACGAACTTGGTTATGTTGAGAGCTATCCTTTTCGAGAAATTTCCAAAGGACCTCTCAAGAGGGCCTCCGGAGCAACTTTTATAGGCCTCATGGCTCTCCTATAGGACCTTCTGGTTGGCCAAAAGGCCTCAATTTTCTGGCTAGTCGGCCAGGGCCACTACAGAGGCAAGTTATGGTCGTCATGGCTCTGCTACGGGAGCTCCTGGTTGGTCAAAAGGCCCCAATTTGTGGGCTGGTTGGCCGGGAGTGCTATGGAAGCAAATTGTGGCCGTCATGGCTCTGTTACATAGGCTCCTGGTCGGCCATATGCCCCCAATTTGTGGGCTGGTTGGCCAGGAGTGTGGTAAGTGGATTTTATATCTATTTGGAACGCTTCATTACAAGCTTAAGTTTTTGGTATTTTTGATGTGTTTTTGTGTTTTTTGCATTTGAGGCATTAGTTGGATGAATAAATGAGCGTTTCAAGGAAATATGCTGAAAGGAGGTCATAATATAAAGTTTGTTCCATTCTCATGTGGAAGAGCATCTCGATAGCTTCGTGTGGACTATTGGATCGCTAAATTCTGACAGACGGAACTCAAGATACAGCAAAAATAAGAAATGGAGCCAAAGTACAGAAGTGTGGCGCGCCCGCGCGGGGATGCGTGGCGGCCGCGCCAGAGATGAGGAAGAGCGCGCGACTGCGCACAGGCTGGGGCGCCAGGTGATTTTCACAGAATCCTGATTTGACTTGCATTCGAAGATTTTGAGGGCCCAGGTCGTCCAGAAGCTATATAAAATTATAATAATTCGTTTTTAATAACGAAGAGACCAGGGAGAGCAATACGAAGACCTAGAAGAGCACAAGATGACTACGAAGAAGAAGACTGGTGTATTCTTCATTATAGTTGTACTTCGGATGCTTGTTTTCGATTTGTCTTTGAACCCTAGTACTCTTATATCGTTTTATATCATGTTTTCATTGGAATCCTTGGTGATGATGAGTTTGATTATGAACTAATTATTGTCATGGGGTTTTAATGTATTTATCTATGGATTTCAATAATTAATTGTTTTATAATCCTTTGTGTGTAGTGATTTATGATTTCCTAGTTTGGTTGTGCTTATTCGTCTTTGATGCATAGCTAACATCTAAGATTGTTTGTTAATCTCTATTAAAGTGACAGTGAATATAGAGGTTTAGAACTTTCCATGCTAGCATAGATTTATGTATGAATTGACATGCATAATTCGTAGGTAATTTTAACCATCTTATTCACCCTATGTAATTACGAGAGATAACTTGTTCTTAAACCGTTATATTTTCAATCTTTATAGATATATAGGTACTAAGCATAATTGGTTTCTATTCAACTTCTATCTTAATTGTGGATGTTTGATAGTAGGGTATACGTATAACGATAGTTAGCGTATACTAATTTTGTGTTTTCTGATTAGTTGTCATAACCACCATATGCTAAAGTTAAAGACATAAACTTTGAATGAAGTATTTAATGAAGTTAGAATCCCATGTTTATCCTCATATAAGTAATTCAATCTTGATTCTCTTAGTTAATGTTATTTATTATAATCTCTTAGTTAAATCAAAACTCCAATTGTAACTTGTCTTAGCATTGAACGATAACCATACATTATTACATAAGTGCATAATCTGAAATTAACCTAAACCAGTCCCCGTGGGAACGAACTTGATTTATATCTTATACTACTTGTGATCGCGTACGATTGCATGTATTTTTGCATGTGTTTTAGTGTGAACAAGTTTTTGGCGCTGCTTCCGGGGACACTGGTGTTAAATTTAGTTTATGTGGTTGACCTCAGTGGTCGTTAAAGTTTACCGACTCAGATATTTTACTTACTTGTTTACTTTATTTGTGTTTTAGATACTCTAGAGAGCGTGTATGCGAACACGTTCTCAATCTCATAAGGAAACACTGGACGAAGTTGTAGAATTTGACAAAGTTTTTGAAGAAGAGGAAAAAATTTAAGAAGAAGCTATCATTACAACGGGAGAACCAGTAGTAAATCCGAAAGCTTTGATGGATTATTCTCAACCAAAGATCAATGACATTCAGTCTAGCATTGTCAGACCAGCCATCGCGGCTAATACTTTTGAAATCAAGTCTGGAACGATTCAGATGGTGCAGATGTCAGTCCAGTTTGGGGGTTCTCATATGGAAGATCCCAACATGCACATTAGAGTTTCATCGAGATCTGCGACACTTTCAAGTTCAACAATATTTCTGAAGATGCTGTGAAGCTATGGCTTTTCCCATTCTCTCTGAGGGATAAAGCTAAGTGCTTGTTACATTCTCTACCACCAGGTTTTATCACCATTTGGGAGGATCTTGCTCAGAAGTTTCTTACTAAATTCTTCCCTATGGCGAAGACAGCTGCAATCAGAAATGCTATTACTCAATTTGCACAGCAATCGGGAGAATCCTTATATGAAGCTTGGGAGCGCTATAAGGAGATGCTTAGGAAGTGTCCTCGTCATGGAATGCCTGATTGGATGATTATCAATTGCTTTTATAATGGCTTGGGATCACAGTCGAGACCTATGCTGGATGCAGCATCAGGTGGAGTCTTATGGGCTAAGAGCTATGATGAAGCTTATGAGCTAATTGAATTGATGGCTGCTAATAAATATCAGAACCCAACAAAGAGACTACCTCAAGCAAGGTAGCAGGAATTCTGGAGGTGGATACAGCTATTGCTATAGATGCTCAACTAAAAGCGTTAATGATAAAAGTGGATTCTTTGGCTAATTATGGAGTTAATCAGATTATTATTGTGTGTGAGCTTTGTACTGGTGCACATGAGACGGAGCAATGTGCTATATCTAGTTAATCAGCTCAGTTGTGTGCAACTTTCAGAGGTCGCAACAACCAGTTACTGCCACTTATCATCCTAACAACCGCAATCATCCTAACTTCAGCTGGAGCAACAATCAGAATACGGTACAACAGACTCATCAACAGTTTGGAGCAAAGCAATTCAATCATCCCGGTTTTCAACAACAGTATGCACCAAGACAACAACTCCAACTTCAACAGCAACCGCATGGAAGTGCCGATCAAACTACTAATGAAAAATCTGAACTTGAGGAGTTGAGGCTTATGCGCAAAAGCCAAGCGGTTTCTATCAAGACACTTGAGAATCAAATATGGAAAATTGCCGATGTCTTGTTGAATCGTCAACCAAGATCTCTTCCCAGTGACACAGAAGCTAATCCAGGAAAAAGGGAAGTCAAAGAGCAATTGAAGGCAATCACATTGAGGTCTGGAAAGGTCATGAGCCCCCAAATTCAGGAAGATGAAGATTCTGAAGACTCTGTTCAGAATGTAGGTGCATCTGCACCATTGCCAATTCCAGAAAATGAGATTGTAGCTGAAAAAGTGGTGTAGAAGGATGCCGAGGTGGAACCACAGAAGAAAGCTGTTGAAAGAAATCCTCCTGAGGGTAATACAGGGGATAAACAGGTCTGCCCACCTCCGCCATATCCTAAGAGACTTCAGAAGCAGAAGTTCGATAAGCAATTTGCTAAGTTTTTGGAGGTTTTCAAGAAGTTGCACATTAACATACCTTTTGCTGAAGCTCTAGAACAGATGCCGAGTTACGCTAAGTTCATGAAGGGTATTCTATCTCGGAAGCCAAAACTTGAGGAGTTGGAAACCGTTGCTCTAACGGAAGAGTGCAGTGCTGTGCCGCAACATAAATTACCTCCTAAGCTTAAAGATCCAGGAAGCTTCACGATACCTTGCACTATTGGCAATCTGTCATTCGATAAATGTTTGTGTGACTTGGGAGCTAGCATCATTCTGATGCCCTTGTCCGTTTTCAAGAAACTTGAACTACCTGATCCTAAACCTGCGAACATGTCTTTGCAATTGGCTGACCATTCCATCACTTATCCGCGATGAGTAGTGGAGGATCTCTTGGTTAAGGTGAATAAACTCATCTTTCCTGCTGATTTTTTATTCTATACTTTGAGGAAGATTAGAAGATTCCCATTATCTTGGGAAGACCATTCTTAGCTACGAGTCGAACTCTTATCGATGTGCAAAAAGGGTGAGCTAACCATGAGAGTTCAAGGGAAGGATGTCACATTCAATGTTTTCATTGCTATGAAATTCCCTACTGATGAAGAGGAGTGCTTTAAAGTGGAGTTGGTCGAATCCATAGTGACTTTGGTGCTTGATCAATTGCTAATGACTGACGCCTTAGAAAGAGCCTTAACGGGGGATTCTGATAGTGAAGATGAAGAAGGGGAAGAGCAAATGCAGTATTTGAATGCATTCCCATGGAAGAGCAAGTTGGATTTGCCGTTCGAGTCTCTTGGATTGGAAGAGCTGAAAAATTCTCCAAAGCGTCTCAAGCCATCTATTGAAAAAGCTCTTATACTTGAGCTTAAACCACTGCCTGATCACTTGAGGTATGCATTTTTAGGTGATGCGTTTACTTTTCCTGTTATTATTGCATCTGACCTTTCAGGAAGTAATAAATATATGCTCTTGAGAAATCTTGAGAGAGTTTAAATCAGCAATTGGATGGACTATAGCATATATCAAGGGAATCAACCCTTCTTATTGCATGCATAAAATTCTGCTTTAGGAAGGAAGCAAGCCAACTGTTGAGCAACAAAGAAGGCTAAATCCTATCATGAAGGAGGTTCTGAAGAAGGAAATTCTTAAATGGCTTGATGCAGGAATCATTTATCCTATCTCTGACAGTTCTTGGGTGAGTTCGGTGCAGTGTGTGCCTAAGAAAGGAGGCATTACAGTTGTAGCTAATGAGAAGAATGAGCTCATCCCTACTCGGACGGTCATAGGATGAGGAGTTTGCATGGATTATCGAAAGCTGAATAAATCCACCAGGAAGGATCACTTCCCGCTTCCATTCATTAATCAGATGCTTGACAGGTTGGCTGGTCATGAGTACTATTGTCTTCTGGATGGATATTTGGGATATAATCAAATTTTCATTGCTCCAGAAGATCAATAGAAGACCACGTTTACTTTTCCATTTGGCACTTTTGCTTTTCGTCGAGTCTCATTCGGACTTTGTGGAGCACCTGCTACTTTTCAGAGATGCATGGTGACCATTTTTTCAAACATGATTAACACTAATATGGAGGTGTTCATGGATGACTTTTCCGTGTTCGGTACTTCTTATGACGAATGCTTGCATAATCTTGGTTTGATGCTGAAGCGATGTGCTGAGACCAATCTGGTGCTCAATTGGGAAAAATGTCACTTCATGGTGCAACAGGGTATCATTCTTGGGAACAAGGTATCTAGCAAGGGTCTTGAAGTGGATAAGGCTCAGGCGGGGGTCATTGAAAATCTTCCTCCGCCAATCTCACTTAAAGGAGTCCGTAGTTTTCTTTGTCATGCGGGTTTTTATCGACGATTCATCAAAGACTTCTCTAAAATCTCTAAGCTTTGTGCAATTTTCTGGAAAAGGATGTTCCCTTCAAATTCGATGAAGAATGTCTAGCTGCTATTGAGAGCTTGAAAAAGAGTTTGACTACAGCACCTGTGATTACTGCACTTGATTCGAATGAGCCTTTCGAGCTGATGTGTGATGCTAGTGACTATGCAGTTGGAGCAGTTCTTGGCCAGAGGAAGCAGGACATTTTCCATGTGGTTTACTATGCTAGTAAGACCCTTAATAATGCTTAGCTGAATTACACTACTACAGAGAAGGAGTTGTTGGAAATTGTCTATGGTTTCGAGAAGTGTCGATCTTATTTGCTTGGGACAAAGTTAACAGTTTACACTGATCATGCTGCTATTCGATATCTGGTCTCGAAGAAAGATTCAAAACCTCGCTTAATTCGATGGATTCTATTACTTCAGGAATTCGAGCTATAAATCAAGGACATAAAAGGTACAGAGAATCAAGTAGCAGATCATCTATCACGCTTGGAAGATCAAGGCAAGACTTCAGAGGATAAGACGTTGATCAATGAATCTTTTCCCGATAAGTAACTATTGGGGTGCAAGAAGAAGAACCATGGTTTGCAGATATTGTGAACTATCTTGTGAGTAATGTCATTCCCCCAGAACTCTCTTATGCTCAAAGGAAGAAGTTTCTACATGAGGTGAAGTGGTATCGATGGGATGAGCCGTTCTTGTTTAGACAGGGAGCTGACCATTTTATTAGAAGATGCATTCCGTATAGTGAGACGGAGGGAATCTTGCGCGACTGTCATTCTACTGTGTATGATGGACATTATTGTGGAGAGAAGACAGCTGCTCGTATCCTTCAAGTAGGATTCTTCTGGCCTACTTTTTTTAAAGATGCTCATCAGTTTGTTTCGAGATGTGACCGCTGTCAACGATTTGGTAATATAACCAAGAGAGATGAGATGCCTCTTAATGTGATGCTCGAAGTTGAGATTTTCGATGTTTGGGGAATCAACTTCATGGGGCCATTTGTCTCGTCCTGCAATAATCAGTATATTATGTTGGCGGTTGATTATGTGTCCAAATGGGTCGAGGTGAAAGCGTTACCAACCAATGATGTTAAGGTGGTGATTAACTTTCTTCATAAGCAAATATTCACGCATTTCGGTACTCCAAGAATCATAATCAGTGATGGGGGATTGCATTTCTGCAATCGCAAGTTCAATGCATTGATGGAAAAGTATCACGTGAATCATCATACTGCCACAACATACCATCCTCAAACTAATGGGCAAGCTGAAGTGACTAATCGGGAGATTAAACGTATCTTGGAGAAGGTGGTAAGTCCCTCAAGAAAGGATTGGTCTTTGAAGCTAGATGAAGCTGTTTGGGCATATAGAATAGACTTCAAGACTCCTTTTGGTATGTCTCCTTTCCATTTGGTGTATGGGAAGGCGTGTCATTTTCTTGCGGAGTTAGAGCATAAAGCATATTGGGTTTTGAAGAAGCTAAATCTTGACTTGGAAGCTGCTGGGGAGAAAAGAATGCTTCAACTAAATGAACTCGAGGAGTTTCGACTATAGGCTTATGGGAATAACAAAGTGTACAAGGAGAAAGTCAAGAGGTGGCATGATAAAAGAGTAGTGCATAAGTCTTTTGTGTCTGATCAGAAGGTTCTATTGTATAACTCTCGTCTCTGACTTTTTCCGAGAAAACTTAAGTCGAGGTGGTCAGGGCCATTCACGGTCAAAACTGTGTTTCCACATGGAGCTGTGGAGATTTTTGATACGCATATGGATCAAGCGTTCAAGGTGAATGGGAAGAGATTTAAACATTACTATAGAGATACAGAGAACCGCGAGGTGGTGAGCGTCGTTCTTTCAACAACTTGAATCCGAGATTTCACGTCAAGCTAGAGATGTAAACCAAGTGCTTCGTGAGAGGCAACCCATATTTGTTGTATAGTAGAGTCGACAAATAAAAAAAATATAAAAAAGCAAAAAAAAATTAGTTTTCCAGAAAGCTAGCGTGCCTGCGCGGAATGAACAGGAAGCTGGCGCACCCGCTCGGTGAGGCGGGGCGGCCGCCCGGAGGGTCTGGAAAAAGAAAAAAAATCAGAAAAAAGCAAAACAAAAAAACCCAACACCCCAGCCGAATTTTATCCTTATTCTACCCTAATCGAACTCTAATTCCTATTCCTAATCAATTATAAACCTTACCCATTCCCTCAAATATCCTATATATATACACATCTCTTATATACATACATCTTCTTATTCTCTCAAAACCCTAGCTTTTCCTATTCATTACCTACCCACCAAATCTCTATTATTATCATGGCACCCAAAAGATCGAGAGTCGTGTTGAGTAGCAGCTCTAGTCACTCATCAGATTCGAGTGATGGTGGTGCGGTGGCTAGATTTTCTTCTCCAGATGCACAACCTGAATTTAATCGATTGATGTCCAAATCAATTGTAAAGGAGAGGGGTTTCTTACCCACTGCGAGAGATGGAAAGCACTTGGAGATGATTACTGAGATGGGATGGCAAACTTTTTGCGAGGTACCCGCTGCAGTCCCGATGAGTATTATTTGGAGTTTTACGCGAATGCAAGGGCGGATAAGAATGGGTTTTCTGTGGTGTGTGGTTTGACGGTGAATTACATACTGGCGGCTATTCGTAGGGTTATCAAGCAACCCATGAGAAAGCCGATGCAGAAGGATTGGGTCCAAAAGACAAGGGAGGATTTTGATCTTGATCATATTGTGGCTGAGTTGTGTGTTCCGGGAATAAAGTGGAAGTGCAAGAAGGGCACGGATGAGCCACTCACTTTTTCGGCTGCATGCATGAACAAGTATGCCCGAACATGGAATGCTTTTATGTGCGAATATAATTCCTTCTTTGCATCAGTATGATTTTAGTGTTAAATGAGGAGTATGTGGATCTCGTCCATGTGATATATCAGAATATGCTGAGGTTTCTGAAAACCAAGACGTCGGGGGTGATTCCTCATGCCTCTATTATGACGAAGCTTTGTGTTTCGTCATGCAAAAATGATATGGTGGAAAAGATGATGAGAAGGGTCTAAGTTACAGTTATGATCATTTTCCCGGTGGCCATCCAGCCGATTAGACTTACGCTGATGGTTCTTCTCCGGCTAGGCGTGCAGCTTGGAGAGCCGCTCGAGTAGAGCTTGTTCTTCGCGTGTTCAGCAGGAAGAAGGGGATGGTTCTGGGCTTGGTGATGCGCAGTTCAGGAGATTGGCCAGACGTATGGATGTGATGCACAACATGCACAGTTGTTTTGCGGCCGACTTGACACAGGCTTTGGGCACTGCTTTCCGGGCCACTGGTGTTGAGGTTGATTGGAGAATGTTTGTGCTGATTCTGTGTATCCACCACTTGATACTCCAGCCGAGAAGGGTGATGATTCTGATAACTAGGTATGCCTAAAATCCTTATTATTACCTCCAATGAGGACAGTGAAAATTTTAAGTTTGGGGGTGATAATGTAAGGATTAGTTTGTGTATGTCCATATAGATTCATATAGATTCATGTTGCATGTTTAGTTGTATTTCATTCATATTTTTGCATAATTGTTCATCTATGACATATTTTGTTTGGGTTTTTATGTGAGTTCATATAATTATATGTGCATGCATATAACATGATCCCTTAGGTTGAGCTATTTCTGATTCATAAGTTGATGTTGAGAGTGATGATGAATAGAGAGCTGTTTAAGTCTTAATGAATTGATTTGCATTCCCAGAAAAAAAAACAAGTCTTATATGATTGCTTTTGAGCTAGATCATGATCATATTTGTTTATTTGTTGAGATTTAATCACTTGTTAATATCTAGAATTGTTGGTATTCTCGTAATGACGTAAAAATACTAAATTTTATACTAGGGAAAAACTTGGATTTCATTGCTAGTTGTGAATAAAGCTAGGCGTCAAATGGCTAATAGCCGGCTCATAAGTAATGAGTAGACTAGGGTTAAATGAGATGGAGTAAAACCCACTCATTCATGAATCAAAGAAAAAAAAGAGAAGAAAAAAAAGAAAAAAATATGTGTTATGCCTAGTTGATCAAGAGTGAGCTCTTTAATACTCGAGTTATTAAGTTCTAGGGGACTTTGTGACTAGTGACCTAAGGCTTTTATAGTATGGGATCCGCTAACCTAATGCTCGCTACATGAGTATTATTGCATAAGTTTTTTGGGACCTCATTCATTGCACGATCAAATAAGCATCTTTGTTATGTGTTTAATAATAGCATGAATCCTTGTATAACTCTAGTAAAATGAAGGTGTTGTGAGTCATTATGTGTTTATCATCTATTCTGTTTATAAACTTGTGATTGCTTTGATGATAGATAAATTATGGTTATTGATCTCGTACAGAGAGTATATCTGTTAAGCATTGCACACACATACATTTCTGGTTTGTGAGTTGGTTCGTGGGGTTTATTCAAACTCTGTTTTAATTCGTTGGATTCTTAGAGGTATTCGCTTGTTGGTTGGTTATGGTTATTCTGAGGGGATCAATTGCATTATCATTTAGTTGCATTTTCACGTTGTTGAATTCATGCATTAGGATGTTTTGTAGTTTTTGAGTCTGTATATGCTTGATGACAAGCATCGATTCAAGTTTGGGGGTATAATAAGTGGATTTTATATCTACTTGGAACGCTTCATTACAGGCTTAAGTTGGTGTTTTGGACTCAAGTTATTGGTATTTTTGATGTGTTTTGTGTTTTTGCATTTCAGGCATTAGTTGGATGAATAAATAAGCTTTTTAACAAAATATGGTGAAAGGAGGTCAGAATCTGAAGTCTAGCCCATTCTCATGTTGAATATCATCTCGATAGCTTCGCGTGGACTATTGGATCGGTAAATTCTGACAGACGAAACTCAAGATACATCAGAAACAAGAAATGGAGCCAAAGTACAGAAGTGTGGCGCGCCCGCGCGGGGATGCGGGGAGGCCGCGCCAGAGATCAGGAAGAGCGCGCGCCCACGCAGAGGCTGGGGTGGCCACGCCAGGTGATTTGCATAGAATCCTGATTTGACTTGCATTTGAAGATTTTGAGGGCCCAGGTCGTCCAGAAGCTATATAAACCTATAATAATTCATTTTTAATAATAAGGAGACCAAGGAGAGTAATACGAAGACATAGAAGAGCACGAGATGGCTACGGAGAAGAATACTTTTGTATTCTTTATTATAGTTGTACTTCAGATGCTTGTTTTCGATTTGTCTTTGATCCCTAGTACTCTTATATCGTTTTATATCATTTTTCATTGGAACCCTTGGTGATGATGAGTTCGATTATAAACTAATCATTGTCATGGGGTTCTAACGTATTTATCTATGGATTTCAATAGTTAATTATTTTATAATCCTTTGTGTTTGTTGATTTATGATTTCCTAGTTTGGTTGTTCTTATTCGTCTTTGATGCTTAGGTAACATCTAAGATTATTTGTTAATATCTATTGAAGCGACAATGAATATAGAGGTTTAGAACTTTCCATGCTAGCATAGGTTTATGTATGAATTGCCATGCATAATTTACGGGTAATTTTAACCATCTTATTCACACTATGTAATCACGAGAGATAACTTGCTCTTAAACCGTTATGTTTTCAATCTTTATTGACATATATGGACTAAGCATAATTGGTGTCTCTTCAACTTCTATCTTAATTGTGGATGTTTGATAGTAGGGTACACGTATAACAAAAGTTAGTATATACTAATTTCGTGTTATTTGATTAGTTGTCATCACAATCACATGCTAAGGTTAAAAAGGTTAAAGACATAAACTTTGAATGAAGTATTTAATGAAGTTAGAATCCCATGTTTATTCTCATATAAGTAATTCAATCTTAATTCTCTTAGTTAATGTTATTTAGTATAATCTCTTAGTTAAATCAAAACTCCAATTGTTACTTTTTTTAGCATTGAACGATAACCATACATTGTTGCACAAGTGCATAATCTGAAATTAACCTAAACCAGTCCCTGTGGGAACGAACTTGATTTATATCTTATACTACTTGTGATCGTGTACGCTTGCGTGTAATTTCACGTGTGTTTTAGTGCTAATAGAGTGCTATGGTGGAAAACTGTGGCTGTCATAGATATGTTACAGAGGCTCATGTTCGGCCATATACCCCTCCATTTATGGGCTGGTTGGCCGGGAGTGCTATAGAAGCAAGTTATGGCCGTCATGTTCTACTACGGTGGCTCCTGGTCGGCCATATGTCCCCCCATTTATGGGCTGGTCAGCCGGGAGTGGTCTTAATGGACCTTGAAAGTCTCCTGTAGGGTAGTCTGATCCGTCAGGAGAGGAACGTTCTGTTCTCACACTAGTGAGTTCAGCTGAAAAGCTAATCTTGTCTTAATCTTTACCTGTTTTTCTAATCATAATGATTAACATAATCATCATTTAGTTAAGTCTAATGGCTTGTATTTAGTTTCGGCAAGGCTTTTTTTGGAAGACTGATACGATAAGCGATGTCCTGCACCGCTTTTTTCGTTTATTATGTTGTTCTTTCTTGTCTTTTGACCGTCCTTCTCCACCATTTCTGGTGTTCTTTTATGTGGTACCTGCTAGCGCGAACCAGGCAGACTTACGACCTGATGTAGAAGGTGACCTTTTTCCTATAAAAGAAGATGAGAAGTGCTCATTTTCATTCACACTTTCATTTCTTAGCTTCTCAAGTTCTCAGATTCTCTCAAGCTTTTATCTTTCTTCAAGCTCTTCAAGAATGTCTAGCAGACAAGGTCCTAATAATTCCTCTTTCTCCCGGAAGGAAGCTGTACACAAGAGGGCCACTCTTCGCTCCCTTCGAGGTATATCTCTTGTCTCCCCCTTCTCCATTAACCGTTGTTCGAATAACCTGAAGAGTATGTTAGATGAGAGGGGGGATGAGTACCCTAGTACCGTCCATTTTGATGCATTTCATCACAGAAGTATGCTCCGTGAGAAGGATGTTGAAGAGATTAAGTCCACTTACTCCTGGCCCGACTGCTTAAAGATTCAAAAAGCTAAGCCTAGTGAGAGGGCTTGTAACCTCTGTCACCAAAGGTTATTTGTGTATAAAGCGGTGCTTAAATCCGGGCTACGGTTTCCCCCACACCCTTTCATTTCGAGGCTTCTAGCTGAGCTTAAGATTCATCCATGCCAGCTTTACCCCTACGGGTGGTGTTTCATTATTCTATTCATAGTGAGATGTCATGACTTAGGCATCCCCTTGAGTGTGGCGATGTTCCGTAATATTTTCATGATGAAGGCTTCTCTTTGAACCGACCTGGTTGGGTCGTAATACAGCATAGAGCTCATGTTCCTCATACGGTGAACACCAACTCTCTAAATGGTTCAAACCATAAGTAGAATAAGAGGTTTGTAGTTGTTGAATGGAAGAGTTGAGACTGGGGAACATACTTTAGACGTGACTTTAGCAGCCCAATTGATAGTTCTCATTTCATTCTTAATCTTTCGAATGCCGAGCTTCTAGCCCGGGGTCTACTCATTGATGACGAAGGGAGAACCCCTTACTAGGAGTTCGTAACAAAAGTCAAGCTCGTTGAAGCTGGCTTTACTTGCTTCTCTATAGAGGGTATTTATCTTTATTTCTCCTTAACTTTATGCAAGTTTATTCTTATATCTGCTTTCTTTTCTTCTTGTTTCAGCTGCCGAGGCCCTCGATGGCAATGCTGTAACGGGTAGGATGGCCAGAGATGTAGCCAAGAAGACCAACCGTATTCCCAAGATTCCTGCCTTCCTTGAATCGTCAGGATCCGGTCAGAAGAGGACTAAGGATTTTGATGGGTATGTCAGGACCCCTTTTGAGCCAAGATGGGGTATCCCTACCAACGACTCCGTACTTGGAAACCCGGGCCTTGCCTTTGAGTGGTCGAAGAACTGCATTACTCCTCCTAACCTCGTATTTGTCTCTTCCGGTGAGAAGCTTCTCGAGGCCGAGATGCTGGGGGCTCAATCTCTGTATCATGTACACCTCTCCTTGTGTAAATTTTCGTTTAAGTTCTCCCTTTCTTATTATTTGGAAAATGTTATGAGAATCACTCCTTGGGGACTCGCCCCCTCTTACTTAAACTTTTTATAACTATTCTTTGTCAGGCTAATGCCTACTTCACGGCGTCCTCCACTCAGGATATCAAGATGAGAGGCGACTATGCTGCACTACAGACTTCCATGAACAAAATGACTATCTCCGCGGGGGAGTGAGAGTCCAAAGCTCATGAAGTAGAGTATAAGCTTGTTGTGATGGAGAGGAAATATGCCAAGACAGAAGAGAAAAGGAATAATGAATGGAGAGAGCTCGTAGATTCATACAACAGATCCTCATCATTCACTAACATGATGGATGAGCATGCTCATCAGATGTGCCCTGTCAACCTTGATCTAGGTTGAAAGAGGGGAGTGAGCGATGCTCAAGGTGTGTGGCCGGATGTCGTCGACCCGGATCTTCTATCTTGCCCCTGGTAGCTACCCATTATGGATTCATCCGGACAAGCTTCCCAATCTGTGCCCTCGACTCCTCGTGTGAGGTCTCAATCAAGTTCTAGTCATGGAGGTTCCGGTTCCGGTTCTAAGGGTAAGGCCTCCTCGGGTTGCCCCAACTCCATAGCAGCCCTTCACGGAAAGATTAGGGAGCCGATTCCAGGGAGCAGTGGTTCTTCTTCTAAGGAAGGCTCGGATGGCGAAAGAGAGGATTCTTCTGATGAGTGAATGTTGTGGCCTTGCATGGATTTGATTTCCGTATGTGGCTTTGATTTTCATAACTTATTTATTCAAACCTTATTGGTTTGCAACCTATTGGTCCGTCGGGACTTTAATTTATGACCCTTCGGGATCCTTATCTATGCAATTTGTTTAGTTTCAATTCATAGTTGTCTTTTATTTTCGATATTTGGTCCATCGGGACTTGCATTCTTTAGATGTTCGTATTTAAATAAATTGGTAGACAAGATGATATAAATAAACTTGCATGAATAGATAATATCTTGAAGAAATGGGTTCGACCCTTATAATAGATGGTTTCATCGACCTTATTTATAAACCTAATACTAAGTACTAGGAACATGTAGTGAATGTCCTAAACATTATAAACCTTCAGGTTTGAAGCGTGCCAAGTGCGAGGCACTCCATCACCATTCAGGGTCTCCAACTTGTAGGATCCTCGTCCCAATGTTTTTCTGACCTTATAAGGTCCTTCCCAGTTAGGGGCTAGCTTTCCTCTCTCCCCCTACTCTTGATGCCTCAATCTTCCTCAGAACCAAGTCTTCATGCTGAAAGAACCTTTCTCTAACCATTCTATTATAATAGAGGGAGGCTCTTCGTTGATGCTCTGTATTACGAGTGTTAGCCTTATCTTTGACCTCGTTAATAATATCGAGAGCGAGTCTCATGCCTTCTTCATTGGTCTCTGGCTCATAAGATTCGATCCTGGGGGATCCATGAGTGATCTCAGGGGGCACCACTGCCTCGGCTCCGTAAGCCAACATTAACGGGGTAGCTTCAGTTGTCACTTTGCAGGTGGTACGATATGCCCATAGTATAAGCAACAAATCATCCACCCAAGTGTTTTTCGAGTGTTCAACCCTATTCTTAAGTCCATCAAGGATGATTCTGTTATCAACTTCCGCTTTCCCGTTTTCCTGTGGATGTGCAACCGAGGTGAAGCGGAGTTCTATGCTGTTATCTTCACAGTACTCTTTGAATTCTGCATTATCAAATTGTTTCCTATTTTTCGTGACAAGGATGCGTGGGATTCCATATCGGCATATCACATTCTCCCAGAAGAATTGGGTAATTTGCTTGGTGGTTATCTTGGCCAGTGCTTTAGCCTCAATCCACTTTGTAAAGTAGTCTATGGCTACTACAATGAACTTCCTTTGTCCCGATGCTACATGAAATGGTCCAAGTATGTCCATTCCCCACATTGTAAAAGGGATGGGTGTGCTGATAGATGTAAGCCTCTCTGGGGGCTATCGTACTATTGGAGCGTGCCTCTGGCATCTGTCATATTTTTTCATATAAGCCTTTATATCGGCTAACATAGTTGGCCAGTAAAATCCCAACCGAGTTATCTTGTGAGAGAGGGCCCTGCCACCCAGGTGTTGTCCACAAATCCCTTCATGGGCTTCTTTAAGTGCCTTCTCTGCTTCAAGAGGTCTCAAGCACTTTACGTACGGAATAACAAAGGACCTTTGGTAAAGAAGGCCTTCAATTAATGAGTATCTCAATGCTCTAACCGACAGCTTGCGTGCCTCCTGGGCATCGTCGGGGATCCACCCTGTCTCTAAGTGGGTCTTAATTGGGTCTATCCAGCATCTTGTCACACCAACTGGTGCTATCAGATTTATGACATGAATAGTAGGGGTCTTCCATACCTGGAAGTAGATAATTCTTAGATAGTTCTCGATTTCAGACGAGGCGAACTGAGACAAGGCATCCGCCGTGGTGTTCTCCTCCCTCGGAACATGTTTAGCATACCATTCATCGAACTGAGTCAGTATTCCCTTTATGACTCTTAGGTACTCGGCCATAGTATCATCCTTGGCCTCAAAATCTCCATTAACTTGAGCAACTACAAGTCTTGAGTCTCCACAGACCTCCAGGTTTTTGGCCCTCACGGCTCTAGCCAAGCCTAAGCCAGCTATCAATGCTTTATATTCTGCTTTATTGTTCGTAGTTGGGAAATCCAATTTCAAAGCATAATCAATCATAAATCCATCAGGGCTTTGCAAGACTAGGCCTGCACTGCTAGATTTTGTTTAGGACGCTCCGTCAAAATGGAGAACCCATTACTCTTTCAGAGTTGTCTCTTTATCCTTCTCCTTCTGGGATTATTATCTCTTGCCCTCGACTTCTTGGTCGTTAATGGTGCATTCGACCATGAAGTCTACTAAGGCTTGAGCCTTGATGGTCGTTTGAGGCTTGTACTTGAATTCAAATTCTCCTAACTCAATTTCCCTCGCAGTTTGTCATTCTCTCAGACATTCATGTCTTCTATGGGGAGGACCTGCCCCCCGGTTCCATCGGGTATCAACTACGGGCCATTTTCTGATTTCCTTTCACTTCTCCAACACCATTCCTAGTTGGAAACTTCAGTACCATATGGTAGGTTGAGGGCATAGCCTTAAAAGCATGTATCCCTGTTCTACCCATGATAGTATTGTAAGTAGAGGCTGCCTTGACAACCTGAAAGTTCAATATCTATGTGGCCTCCCTGGGCTCTTCCCCGATAGTTACGGGACGTTGTATTTCTCCTTCGACTTTGCATTCCACATGGTTAAACCCGTAGATGTGTGCATCAGATGGAGTTAGTTGAGAATTGTTGTAGCCCATCCTTATGAATTTGTCATGGAACAGAATGTCCACGGAAGCTCCATTGTCCACTAGGACCCTCATAACGGGACAATTTCCAATTATCGGAGTGATAACCAGAGGATCATCCTGGGGAAATTTCAAACCTTCAAGGTCCGGGTCAGCAAATTCAAGCGTCATCTCCGACTTAGAACGCTTAGATGGCTCTACCACTATGTTCATTACTTCTGTCGCATAAGCTTTTCGGGAGGTCCTTGTAGTACCAGCTGTTGTAGGTCTTCCTGAGATAATATTGATCACTGACCTCAGAGCTGCGGGTCGTTACCCCTTCGATCGTCATCTCTTCTATCATTATCTCTCTTTTGGCCTCCGGCCTCTTCACCCTTAGTGAAACGTCCAAACTTTCCCCTTTGGATCATATACTCAATCTCATCCTTGAGTTGCCCATAATCTTCAGTGTCATGACCAATATCTTTGTGGAACCTGCAGTATCGACTCTTTTCTCTTTTCTCAAGGTCCCCCCTTAGTGGATTTGGCCATTTGAACTCTTTTTCCTTCTCTATTTCCATGAGGATTTGGCTCCTTGGAGCGTTTAACCTCACATACTTAGTGAACCTTGGTTGCTGATTTTTCTTAGAAGAGGAGGAGTAAGAGTTTTTGCCAATTCGTGGATATTTGTCCTTGGCATCATACTCCTAATCCGTCTTCTGTTTCTTATTTTAAGTAGGTTCATTATTCACAGTTGTCTTCTTCATACTCTCCTCCACCTTGATATACTTTCTGGCTCTATCCTGGAGCAGCAACATGCTTTTGGGAGGGCGCTTAGCCAGAGACATCTTAAAGAACTTGTCTCTAGTCCCTTGCTGTAGGGCTATCATAGCTACCATATCATCAAGATCAGGGACCTTCAAAGCCTCCTTCATAAATCGATTCAGATACTCTCTCAGGAATTCCTTTGCTCCTTGAACTATGCCCATGAGAGAGGCTGAACTCTTCTCGTGTACTCTGCCACTTATGAACTGCTTGATATAAGCTTGGCTCAAGTCTTTAAAGGATCCAATAGAGTTTGGGGGCAGACGGTTGTACCACCTTTGAGCCATACCCGACAGGGTTTGAGGGAAGGCCCAAGACTTAATAGCGTCATTCACGGACTGTAGCAATAGGGCGCTAGAGAACGTCTTGAACATGATTAGCAGGGTCTCCAGTACCACCGTATGCTTTGGTGGTGGGCATCTTGAACTTTTTTGAGATATAGGCATTTATTATCTCATCAGTGAATGGTGAGTTTGGATCATTAGGATCTCCTAGGGGCATAAAATCACTTGGATCAGCCCTCAAGGCAATAACCCTTCTTGGTATTGGACTATCCAGGTCTATGATTGGAGGAGGATTTCTCCGCCTTGGAGCGAGTGGGGTCTTGGGTTCAGATATGTCTCCAGGTCACTCTTCAGCCTTTGGATCTCAGCTTCATGAGCCATGATCATCTCTTGAACATCTTGGGGATTCATCCCTTGAGTGCTCCTGGGGTGTTGTTCAGTATCAACCATCGGCTCTTTTCCAGCATGCCTCCTTCTCGGAGCAACATCATCATCTGATGATTCAGAGTCTCTATTAGTATAAGATCGAGAGAATTCTTGATCCTCCGGAATAGGAGCCAAGCCACGTATATATTGGGGTGTCCGCCCTTGTGCTTCACTCCTATTAGAGTATCTGCTTCCTCCAGCCTCGGGTTATAGAGGCATCCCGTAAGGGGGGTTAGTGGTCACGATCGTCGAGTACTCATACCCAACGGGTTAAGAGTTAACAGGTTCATATAGCTGCTGAAATTGGGGATTCGTCCCTTATGGCTGATCCTCAGTTTCCCCTACCAGGGTTCCTCCTTGGGTGGAGGCATAAGTAGAGTGTGGTGGTACTTCCACCACTGATGCGATTGTTCGTGATGGAATAGGAGTGTATGTCCCGCTATTGTTTCTTCTCTGTGTATTCACCATGGTTGTTGTAGTCTTCCCACAGATGGCGCCAAATGTTGTGGAATAAAAACCTGAATGTGTTAGTATTTAATGCTAGGGTTTGTGACTTTCGATCTTTAATGGCTGCTCTTGTGTTCGGGACTATCGGTCCTTGCAAGATGCCTACATATCTCTGTATTGTAGAAAATCAATCCAAAACCGTAGTTCTAGGTTGAGGGGTAGAGCCCTTTTATATAGAGGTGAGTCTAGGGTTAAACTTGTGTTAGGAGACTTGGTGGACAAGTCTCCAACTTAGATGGTGAGCAGGAGTCCTATAAGGGAAGGAACTCCAGAACCTTCTGTGTGGGACTTTGAGTTCGTTAAGAACACATGCCTCTGCTCTTCCAGCCGTATTGGGTCGTGAACAGCTTGCGTTCGTGGACCTTGACGACCTCAGCTGGTGGGCCTTGTCTACATGGGTTATCTTGGGTCTGTTATGAGCTCGGACCAGACAGGTTTGTACTAGACTTCAGACAACAAGCCCAAGTATATTTAATGTGACATTTAATGTTTCTTTAGGATGTATTTTCTATCCATATCAATAGGGTACCGTAATGTATGCAACAAACCGGTTAACGTGTACGGCATATACAATGTCACCGTCAAATCAAATTAAATCAAGTTTTTGGTGCACCTATGTATCCTGAACAAATATCAAATGTGCAAAACTCCTCCTAAGAGCCAAGAGAAGGATATGCCATGACCAATCACACTGTCACAGAAATATTATGTCATTTGTGTCATAATGACGTAGCTGTAGTACCCCTACAGCTGGTTAACTCATTATACCCTATATCACTCTAAGGGTCAAATAAATATAATTTCACAAAATTTAAAATCACTTGAAACTAATATATCAGATATTCTAAACAGGCATATAAAAGGAATAATTTATAAAATCACCGAAACATATATTCGAATAAAGAAAATTAGCTAGTTGTGGCATGAATAATGTTAAATAAAAAGGAAGAGTAGAATCCATACCTCGAAATTGACAATCTCGCACTCTAATAGAATGCGTAAACAAGCTTACTAAACTCCCAGCTTCCGATCTAATTTATAAAACATAATTTATTATACGCATATTAGTTTATTATTGTTATAAAAATAGTATTTTGATTTTTAAAAATACCCAATCCTTGAATAAGATAGTGTTAATAATCATTCTTTTAATCTTTATATAAATATACACATAATTAACTAGATTAATAATCACTTAACACTTACTGTCGTACCGAAGTGTAACTTGAATTCCAAATCCTCGACTAACCACACCATTACATGTGAAGTATTAGTATTATAGTACACTAGCTCTATATCCCCTGAGAGGCACGGGCATGATCTAACATCAACTATTATAAAATTTATATATGTGCTTATGAAATAAAATATATTTCCTGTTATGAGAATTCATTTTTATTTATGTATAGTCTTTGCTGTAAGGATGAGTTTTTTCGGCCTTTGTATTTTATAGTCCATATGAAATACAACCATTTTCAAAACTCATATGTTAATGAAATGTATAAATGTTATTGTGTTAGGTCACACACACTGTAGAAGGGGGTTGAATACAGTGTTTATCATAATCAAATCGAATTAAAGAACACAAGTAACAGAAAACAAACTTTATTAAACTCTATTACAGTATGAAACTGTCCTCTCTCAGTGATGAATAAATTATCACGAGAGCTGCTAGGGTTACAATAAATAATAACTTCGATTAGGATAACACATATAGTGTAAACCCTATGTCTGTGTTTATATACTACACAGTTATAAGATAATCGCTAATTGATATTGAATATGAATAAGTATCCTAAAATATATCAATTAGATATCTTTTTTTCCAAGTCTTCTATCTTCCATAGAAATCTTCTCTATGCATATCTCTTCTTTATTTAGTCTTGATCTTCTTTCCTTTCAATCAGCCTTTCCTTAACTATTCGTCCTCCCGCACTTAAGTTCTGATATCCATCTTCTGATAATTATCTCCTGATAATTCAAGTACTGATATCCTTAAGTTCTGACTTCCAGTAAATGCTGATTTCAGTAAGTACTGATATTTCCTGTTTGTTAAGATCTGAAAACTAAACATGAAACACATTAGACATGACATCTCAAATATATCTAACAATCTCCCCCAACTTGTAAATTAGCATAATATAAAAGTTCAATATATATTTGATGATGTCAAAACATTAAGTACAAATGCACATGAGAATTTGACTAAGAAACTACAACTTACAGTACTTGTAGCTTTTACCATCCTTAAAGTCTGATATCAGCTTTAGCCTGTATGTTCTTCAAAATTTAGCAGTTGCAGTCCCTGACTTGGCTTCATTATGTGACCTCTTTAATATCAGGAGTTGTCCTGAGATAATTCTTCAAAAGACATCTCTCAGCATATGCAAGTTCATTCAACATCCTTCTTTTGGCTTCTTTTAGCTCAGCTGTATCTTCACTTATCTGAAAGATAGCAGCTCTGAGATCATTGATCTTTGCCTTTCTTATATCCTCATTATGTCTGATATAATAGGCTTTGTCTGATTCTATGTTGAATTTAACAACCCTATAAACCAGAAAGGTAGTAACAATCTTTGCAGTGTTAGGCTTCATTTCAACAGCCCTATAGTATGAGCTGTCAGACTTTATCCTGTAAAGTTTCTTCTGTCTCTCAATATTAGACCTTAAGAATTTGGCAGCATCATCTATAGACTTGTTCTTAACTTGAAGCAAATATAACACATGTTCCAATTCTTCATAGTACTTCAAGTTAATGGCATCCTGCCTAATCTGGAATACCCTCCCATCTGTCATGAAATATAATATAACCTGTTCTTTCAGTGCAGAGTGGTAAACCATCTGTACAGACTCCAATTGATCTAATCTTTTAGGAGTTGTGCCTATTCCTGGTTCAGACAAAGATGTAGGATCTAGAGTTGTGTTGCTTACTCTTTTTTTATCAGCATTTCCCAAACCAGTTTTATCTCTTGCCTCCTTTCCTAGAAGCAATCTACTCTGAAAACCTCTTGATGTACTCTTCAGAGTTTGAGCAGATTGTTTAGCTTGGGTGAATCCTGGTAGAGTAGTTGAAGGTTTAACATGAGAAATGTCAGAGGTTATTCCCTTATCTTCTGATGTCAAGCTAACTTGAGCTGTGTCAGAGGTTGTTTGCTTCCTTGTAGCATATGAATTTACTAACTCCTGACTTTGAACAACTTGAGCTCTGTCAGAGGTTGTTTGAGAATCTTTCTTGTTCTTCAAAATCAGATCAGTATCTTCATCAACATCTATTTGTTCATCCATAATTGGCATGTAAACCCTTACAGGTTCATCAACTTTACCTTTGCCCTTAAATTATGGATCATACTCCACTTGTGATTTGGCTTTAGATGCCTCAACATTTGTTCTTTCTTTAATCACAATTCCTTTAGCCTGTGGAGGTTTTTTTTGCTGTTGCAGAGACTTTAGACTTAGATTTTGACTTATCAATTGCAGCTTTCAGTCTAGCTTCTTCTTCTTCCAGCATTTCAAGATCCATCCCTGGATTTTCTTTAAGAAACAACTTCTTTGAGATCTCTTCATCAAGATCTTCAGGATTGACTAGAACTTGTTTACCTGAGCTTGATTTCTTGCTAGCATCAGAACTTAGCCTTTGACTTGTAGTTCTGTCTTTCTGTAATGAAGAGCCTTTGCTTTTTCTTTGACCTCCACCCATTTCAGAGTTTCCCTGATCTTTATTTTCATCATCTTTTTCTTTCTGTGATGTAGTAGACTTGCATTTGGACTTAATTACTTTCTCCCCCTTTTTGGCATCATCAAGAAGAAGCAGGGAGACAAGCAATTCCACAGAATTTTGAAGTTCATTGAGCTGAACTTGTTGAGCAGCTTGATTTTGTAAAATTTGAGAAATTTGAGCTTGCTGCTTGTCTTGAGACTTTTCAATATTGGCTAAATGGTCAAATTTAGGCTTGAAAAACCTCTGCTTCTCTACTTTGATCTTCTTTGCATCCTCTAACAAAGTATTTCGAATTTTGTCCAGCTGGTTGTCGTGAGTTGCTGAGTGTTGACCTTGAAGGTGCCTTGTACTCAGTACTGTTACTCTAAGATGTGTCTTGAAATCATCATTGGCAAACATCTCACCAGCCTTTTTCAGATGCTCAGAAAGAACAACTGCATTTGGGACAAATTCAACATTATTCCAGTCTTGGATCCACCCTTGCGCTCTTTTAGTCTCACTCCAAGGAACTGGAGGAGCCCTTTCAACAAACTTCTTGATAAAAGCAGCCTTAGAAGCTGGTGGTAGAGGAGTATGTCCAGACGGACCAGCTGCATCAGCATCTACATTAACATCAGCTTCATCAGAGTTTGCAACAGGCAGTGCAACAGAAGTGGCAGAATCTTCACTATCATCATCTTCTGATAAAATGACTGTATGAGAAGCAATTTGAGATTCATCTCCAAGATCATCAGAATTTAGCATTGAACTGGCTGGAGGAGTGTGCTGAGAAAGTTGTGTAGTTGGTGGAGCTTCCAGATACAAAACCTGAGACACTTGCAAGTTATGGATGTCAATTTCATCACTTGGCCCCTAGTTATCAGCATGTACTGAAGATACTAGAGGTGTGGGAATATGAGTTGTTTCTGGCTCATGAAGTGGAGAGTGATGAGTTGCATGAAGGTCTGGATCAGCACTTGGAGAATTGTGAGCTTCAACAGGGTCTTGTGAGATCAGAGATTCCTGCCCCCCTTCCTTAGCTGCTGCTTCCATTACTTTACCAGAGTCTGCAGACCTTTTTGCAAATGTTTTAAATCTTTTAGCTTTTGAAGAGACTGTAGGAACTGCATCATCAGAATTAATTATTCTAGGCCTTTTCAGGGACCTAGAACTTCTAGTCTCTGGATCTTTCTGAGAATTGACTTTCTCAGCTGCAGAAACAATAGGTTCTGTAGGGTGAACCTGTGCCTCATCATCTGATTCATCTTCCAAGATGATCCTCCTTCTTTTCTGCTATGAAACTTTCTTAGTTCTTGATGTTGTTGCTCTAGCAGAAGAAGGCTGCACTGGATGTGCTGAAGGTTGAGATGACTGTGATGGTTTGAAATATGTCCTGATTGAGGGTTGGGCATGTTGAGGTTGAGAAGTTTGAGGTGTTTGTGTAGATGTGGTATGTTCTGATGGTCGTTGTGGTTACAGGGATGTGTTGGTGGGTTGAACATCAGGGTAAACAGATGTGTAGGTTTGAGGATCAGCATTTACCAATATCTGTTTCACTAAACGAGGTATCTGTAAGGGTCTAACCACTTGTTTCTTTATGTCAGCATTTAGCAAATCATTAAAAGCCCTTTTTCCAAGCTTAAAGGGTGGAATTAAATCAGTGGTAGGTTGGGGCTCATAAGCACAAAAAAAAAATATATAAGCTTACAGAATCTAGCAAAGTACACTACATTCCTATCCTCTGTCATCCTATCCCCTATGAAACCTAACACAACACTTGCAAAATCAAAGTGAGTTTGAAAAATAAGAGCATACCCGATTTGTTGACTCATGATTGGAATGGCATCAAATTTGGAGCACTTATTGGCAAATGCCTTAGTGTTACAATCGAAGAAAAAACTCCATTCCTTCCTGATATTTGCTCTTTTCAATTGTCCAAGCTTTCCCAAACTTGTCTCATATCCCAGACTGGCCATGAGTTGCTGTAGAACAGGGTCTTCCACTGTTGAGAATATACAGCCTTCTGGTAAGTGAAGAGCTTTACGAACGGCTCCAGGAGTGACGACATGCTCAACATCATTTACTTCAAATACGATGCTTGGAGTACCAGTAGCACCACCATCATCAAAAATCCCAGTTCGCCAAAATGTCAGTACTTGTTGGCTTGAAATGGTTTGAGGTTGGGTTAAAGCATACCCAGTCTCACTATTTGCTAAGAAATCTTGCACCAAGTGCAAATCTGATGGAGCTTCAGCTTTGTTCAAGATTACAGCATAGTTATTTGGTACAAACTTGGCTACATCAACAATTAAATCATTGGGCGCCATCAGAAATAAGTGAAAAATTTGAGTGTCTGAAAGGTGTTCGAGAAAATGCCTGTGTGATAAATTGTCAGAAAATAGTGAGAGTATAAGAGTAAAAGGAGAGAGATAGAGTATAAAAGTGAATAAAATATTTTACAATCTTTTCTCTCTTTTACGTATACATGGTAAAAGATAACCGTTGAGACGAATATTAAAGGTCTGTTGACACCTGTCAGGCATGCAGCAGTAAAAGTTAATTAATGGGCACGGGTATTCAGTAAACATTACTTATCACATGCAGTTTTTCAAGGAGAAAAACCGTCCCACTAACCAAGTAATCCCATGAATCAAGTAATCCCATTTAAACAATTATTCTGATAAAATAATCCCATTTAAGAATAACCAAAAATAAACCAAGCAAATAAACACTACCATGTGAGCAGCGCAACTTGATTATTATCAGCGTGTAAAGGGTCATCAGAATATGAAACGACTCAGAGACAAAGTCTTGCAATAAAGTAAAATTTCATTAATATATCAACTGAATACATTTCATGAAATTTAATTTACATGCAGAAAATTACAAGATTGCTCTAGTCTAGAATCCCTAACATCAACAGCCTTAGTCCTAGTCTAAAAGACTAACAAAGCTAACAGTGAAGAGAAACATGATGATAACAATTAATTCTTCTTCCTATCTTCAATAAAAAGAATAGCAAGACGAATGATTCTCTCCTGCTGATAAAGAAAACGGAGATGAAGATCTCTTTGAACAGTCAACAAATCATTTTTAATGATTTCTGGAAATTGAATCCAGAGATTAGAAGGAATGTTGTCGATAGAATAATGAGTTGGAACTCCATTGTTCCAAATAGTCACCTTGTCTGAGCCATAGCAGTAAAACCACCCAAACTGAGTCATTGTTTGAGAGAAGAAAGAATTGGTTTTTACTGAAGGATTATCAGTCAGTTATATAGACAAGGGAAGACCATGGGATGCAGGAAATGGGAAACGAAAAGAAGTAAAGCCTCGTCTCCCTAGACCGATGAGTAATTATGACATCCATTAGAAGTTTAAAACAGGAGTTAATGAGCACACGAAACAAGTAAAAATTACTGTGCATATACGAGTACCACTAACCCAAATTATTTTGACTATTTATATCTCACCCAAACATAATATGATTTTAAATATGACTGTTTCATATTTAACCACAAATAAGTCAAGTAAAAAATCAGGATTTAATATCAGAACTTAGACTTATATCAGAACTTAACAGTCATCAGAACATGGTTCCTTAACTCAAAAAGTGAATGTTTTATTCCTGTAATTCTTCACACAAGTACTGATATGGTTTCATCAGAACTTAATCATCAGAACTTCCATTAGAACTTGTCCTCAGAATTTATGCAACTGATACCTAAACTCTTCATCTAAAATAACATTTATCACCACAGTAATTTTCATCATTCATATGGAGTGTATGTGTATGCTTTAAGCTAAATATCAGATAAAGATTAAAGTCTGATTTACTTCGGTACATCTTAGAAGTAAGGCATAACTAAGAATTTTGCTCAAAATATGTCATTATTCTAAAGTCTACTTTAGAATGAGTTCATGCATGAGTCCACCTCAACTATTTTGTGCTCATTTTGTGCATCTTGTGAAATTCCATTTTACAGTGGCTTCTCAGTGTAAGTGAGTCACGACTGCTTATTAGAATTTATGCTATTATCATAGTATTTCTCCAATAATCAGAGAATGTGAAAAGTCACCAAGAAGATTTTATTTTGCGTTTCTAATGCATATGACTTAATACCAATAATGCACTTGGGTCGTCCCTTCCATATTTTACTCTAGATCTCAAAGGAGTACCTGATTTTTATTTTATTTTCTTTTATTTTTGTTTTGATAAGTGAGGCTTATCATCACTTAGTACATTCACCAGTTTTACTAACATCAGAACTTAACAGATAAGAAGCACTATTCTAGTTTTTGACTTAGTAATAAGATACACAAAGTAAACTTAACTAAGCTCAATATCAGAATTTGCTTTTGTTAAAAGATTTCCACATAAACAATTACTTCAAACATGGGATTTTTAGTATATTAAAGACTACTAGTTCAGCATCTAGCACAATTATCCTCATTGGATTGAATAGTCACAGAGATATGCATATCACTATCAGAGTTTATAAATTCACATCAGACAATAATCAGCACTTAAGCAAATTTCAATTTAAGCACATAATACACAAATATAGTAATATCTGTAAATACTGATCATAAAATCTGATGTATCAGAACAAAAACTAAGCAGATTTAGAGAAAGAACCTGAAACCATTCCAAGTTCATTTACCAATCTTGTAAAAGTAGCTTCATACAGTGGTTTTGTGAAGATATCTGCTAGTTGTTGGTCTATTGCAACAAAATGAAATTCCACTGTACCTTCATCCACATGTTCCCTTATGAAGTGGTACCTAATGCTGATGTGCTTTGTCATTGAGTGTTGAACTGGATTACCTGTCATAGCAATGGCACTTTGATTATCACAGTAAATAGGAATTTTAGAAAATTCTAACCCATAATATAGTAACTGATTCTTCATCCAAAGAATCTGTGCACAACAGCTTCCTGCAGCAATGTATTCTGCTTCTGCAGTTGATGTGGAAATTGACTTCTGTTTCTTGCTAAACCAAGAAACTAATCTGCCTCCAAGAAAGCGGCAGCTTCCAATTGTGCTTTTCCTGTCAATTTTGCATCCTGCAAAATCTGTATCTGAGTAACCTATTAGCTTAAAGTATGATTCTCTAGGATACCACAATCCCAGATCAGCTATACCCTTAAGGTACTTGAAAATTCTTTTCACAGCTGTTAAGTGAGGTTCTTTTGGATCTGCTTGAAATCTTGCACATAGACAGGTTGCATACATGATATCAGGTCTACTTGCAGTAAGATAGAGTAGTGAGCCAATTATACCTCTATAATCAGTAATATCTACTGATGTACCAGTATCCTTATCCAATTTTGTTGCAGTGGATGTACTTGAACAATCTTGCATTCCAAATTTCTTCAGTAAGTTTCTGGTGTACTTAGATTGACAAATAAAAGTGCCTTCTTAATTCTGCTTGACTTGAAGGCCCAGAAAATAGCTAAGTTCCCCCATCATACTCATTTGATATCTTGACTGCATCAGCTTGGCAAACTTTTTACAAAGTCTGTCATTTGTAGAACCAAAAATGATATCATCAACATATATCTGTACCAAAAGTAAGTCCTTTCCATGGTTGAGATAAAACAATTTTTTGTCAATAGCCCCTCTGTTAAATCCACTTTCCAGAAGAAACTGAGTTAGTGTCTCATACCATGCTCTTGGAGCTTGCTTAAGGCCATAAAGTGCTTTGTCTAGTCTGTAGACTTGATTAGGAAATTTTGAATTTACAAAACCTGGAGGTTGTTCAACATATACTTCCTCTTCCAATTCTCCATTGAGAAAAGCACTTTTCACATCCATTTGAAAGACTGTAAACTTTTTGTGAGCAGCATAAGCCAAAAATATCCTTATGGCTTCCAATCTAGCAACTGGTACAAATGTTTCATCATAATCAATTCCCTCCTGTTGAAAATATCCTTTTGCAACCAGCCTTGCTTTATTTCTTGTAATCATGCCATCACTATCAGTTTTGTTTCTGAACACCCACTTTGTACCAACAACAGATATGTTCTTTGGTCTTGGCACTAGGGTCCATACTTTGTTTCTTTCAAATTCATTTAACTCTTCCTGTATTGCTTGCACCCAATCAGCATCTTATAGAGCTTCTTCCACTTTCTTTGGTTCAGTCTGAGAGAGAAAAGAGTGATAAAGACATTCATTTGATGTAGTTGTTCTAGTTCTGACACCTGCATCAGGATTTCCAATAATTAAGTCAGGTGTATGTGCTTTAGTCCACTTCCTTGCAGATGGAAGATTTTCTCTAGAATTGGATGCTCCCCCATGATCCATGTTGTCTTCATCAACATTTTCTGATTCTCCGCCTGAAACTATGCTCTCTGAGTTGGATCCTTCAGAATTTGAGTTTCCAGAAATATCAGCACTTGAGTTTTCAGAATTATCAGAACTTGGCCCATCAGAATTTGATGAATCAGAACTTGAAGAGCTTGTTGTAGGTTCTGATGCTTCTTGAAATGTGGTTGTATCTTCAGTATGCTCCCCCTGCACAAGTGCATCTTCCTTTGGTGTAGTAACCACAGTTTCAATAACATCAGAGTTTAATCCATCAGAGTTTGCAGTATCAGGATTTAGACTGTCAGGATTTGCAGTATCAGAATTTAAAACTTCATTCTCAAATCTCAGCTGATCATGATCATTGAAATCTTCAAGTCCTGTAATCTTCTTATCATCAAAAGAGACATTGATAGATTCCATGACAACCCTTGTTCTTAAATTGTAGACTCTGAAGGCTTTTGTGGAAAGTGGATATCCAACAAAAATTTCTTTATCAGCTTTTAGATCAAATTTGGATAGCTGTTCAGGATGAGTCTTAAGAACAAAACACTTGCATCCAAATACATGAAAATACTTCAGATTTGGCTTTTTTTCTTCACCATCTCTTATGGTGTTTTTCCATGCTTGTTAATGAGTGTTGCATTCTGAGTAAAACAAGCAGTCTGCACAACTTCAGCCCAAAAGTAGGTTGGCAACTTTGCTTCATCAAGCATAGTTCGTGTAGCTTCAATAAGAGTTCTATTCTTTCTTTCAACAACTCCATTTTACTATGAAGTTCCAGGAGCAGAAAGTTCCTGCTTTATTCCATGGTTTTTGCCAAACTCTTCCATGATCAAATTCTTGAACTCAGTGCCATTATCACTTCTTATGATCTTCACAAAATCTTTGACCAATTTATCCAGTTGCTTGACATGATCAATCAACATAGACGCAGTTTCACTTTTTGTGTGCAAGAAATACACCCATGTGTATCTGGTAAACTCATCCACTATGACCATAGCATATTTCTTCTTTGCAATAGACATGACATTCACTGGACCAAATAGATCAACATGTAGTAGGTGATAAGGCTCAAGAATTGAAGATTCAGTCTTG
This sequence comes from Apium graveolens, assembly GCF_009905375.1. Classification (NCBI taxonomy): domain Eukaryota; kingdom Viridiplantae; phylum Streptophyta; class Magnoliopsida; order Apiales; family Apiaceae; genus Apium; species Apium graveolens. Next base: position 97,298,556 of record NC_133653.1, read on the forward strand.
CTCTTGAATGAAGATTTTCTTTGTTTTTCCTTTTGACAGGAATCACAAAGGCCATTAGGAGCAGATACTGATTTTGGCAAACCTCTCACAAGATCTTTCCTGACAAGTTCATTTATATTGTTGAAATTTAAATGAGAGAGTTACTTGTGCCAATTCCAACTTTCTTCAATTGATGCTCTACTTAACAGACAGATTGCAGAACCATCAGTACTTGTTGAAAGCTTGGCTTCATAAATGTTACCATGCCTGTATCCTTTTAGAATAACTTTTCCTATAGATTTGCTTACAACTTCACAGTGTTCTTCAAAGAAATCCACATGATAACCTCTGTCACAGATTTGACTAACACTGAGCAGATTGTGTTTAAGTCCTGAGACCAGAGCTACTTTTTCAATGATGACATTCCCCAGATTGATATTGCCATATCCCAAAGTTTTTCCCATGTTGCCATCTCCATAAGAAACACTTGGGCCGGCTTTCTCCACAAAGTCTGATAGCAGAGTCATATGTCCTGAACATCCACTATCCAGAACTAGGATATTTTTCTTGTTGCCCTGCAATCACAAAGACCACTAATGATTAGTTTTAAGGACCCAGACTTGCTTGGATCCTTTGGCCTTATTAAGTTTGTTAACATTTGCATCGGATTTAGCATCAGAGTTTATGTTAACATTTTTCTTATCAGCATTTACACTATCAGACTTTGCATCATAACTTACACTAGAAGGAACAATGCTAACTTTCTTTAAAGAAGGTTTTATTTGATAATAATCATAGTACAAACTATGATATTCCTTACAAGTATAAATGGAATGCCATAAACTACCATAATGAAAACAATGATTTTATGGCCTATATCTAACAGACTAACTCTTAACTCCTGACTTTGAAGGTAAGGAGTTTATGTTCTTATTTTTCCTGCAAAAAGAAGCCAGATGGTTAGAAATTCCACAGTTATAACATTTCTTTCTAGGAGCATTAGGAATAGGCTTATAATCATTACTTTTATTCACACCTTCCTTTCCATTCCTATTTTTCCTAGGTGGCTTTACCTTGTTTACATTTTTAACATCTTTCAGCTTATGCTTAAGCTGCTTCTTTGTTATTAAGCCTATGTTTACTTCAGTTGGCTTACCCTGTTTTGGTTTGTCAGAAGTTAAATTCTCTTTACTTCTGATTTATCAATATCAGACTTTACAACTATAAACTTAACAGGATTTACCTTTGGTTTTTGTTTAACAACCATAAGCTCAATTTCTACAGTTCCCTTATCATTCTTATCATCTCCATAACCTAAGCCCTCTTTCCAGTTTCCACTACTTAACAAATTCTGAGTTGTTCTGCCAGAGTTAGTCCAAGTCCTGATAATCTCTTTTTCCTTTTCTAACTCAGTTTTAGAGATTCATTTATTTTAAGTATTTCATCCCTAACATAAAAGGCATAATCTCTATCTTTCTGAGTTTGATGGAACATGACTAACTCTTTTTCTAAATAATCATTCCTCTTCTTATAAGCAAGATTTTCAGAAGTTAATCTTTCACATGTTAAATTTTGATCTCTATAACTAATGAACATGGTTTTAAGATATCTTCTCAACTCATTAATATCATCAGTATGAAAGGCATAAGTAGTTTGAGGTACCTTTAACTCAGCAGCATCAGAACTGCTATTAGCATTAGCCATCAAGGCATAGTTCACCTCACTTTCAGAATCTGAAGTGTCTGTCCAGTTTTTCTTCTTTGTGACAAGAGCCTTGCCTTTGTCACTCTTCACTTTCTTGCAATCAGGAGATATGTGGCTTTTCTCATCACAGTTGTAGCACTTGACATTTGAATATTCTCCTCTGTCAGATTTTCCTCCTTTGCCTTCAGATTTTCTGAAACCCTTCTTATCAGAACTTGCACCTTTCCTGGAAAATTTCTTTCCCTTTCTGAATTTCTTGTATGCAATCCTTGTGATTCCTTTCACCATAAGAGCACACAGTTTCATTATCTCTTCATCAGGATCCATCTCAGGTAAGATTTCCGTTTCTGAGTCATCATCAGTATCAGAACTTGATGATTCAGTATCAGATTTTGTGATGAGAGCTTTTCCCTTGCCTTTCCTTGAGGCAGCTGCTTTGAGGAATTCCTCCTTAGCCTTAAGAGCAACTGTCCTTGACTTTCTTCCTTTTCTCTTGTTTCTTTGTTCCATCTCAAGTTCATGAGTCTTGAGCATCCCATAAATTTCATCAAGAGTTATTTCTTCAAGATTATAGTTGTCTCTTATAGTGGTGGCCTTCAAATCCCAACATTCAGGAAGAGCTAACAGGAATTTAAGATTTGAATCCTCAAGATCATATTCCTTGTCAACTAGTGACAAATCATTTAAGAGTTTGATAAATCTGTCATATAAACCAGTTAATGACTCATCAGGCTTTGAGTCAAAGTGCTCATACTCTTGAGTGAGTATAGTCTTCCTGTTCTTCTTAATTGAATCAGTTCCCTGACATCTTGTCTCCAAAGCATCCCATATCTCCTTTGCAGTCTTGTAGTTGATTACCCTGTTTGACATTACATTATCAATGGCACTATGCAGCAAGTGTCGTACCTTAGCATCCTTAGCAATTGATGAGATTTCTTCAGCAGTGTAATCACTCTTCTCCTTTGGTACAGACTTTGCTGGTTCACCTGCAACTACAACAGAGAGTTTGGTTGGCTTGTGTGGTCCTTCATTGATTCTGTCAAGGTATTCTGGATCAGTAGCTTCCAGAAACATAGACATCCTCACCTTCCATATGGAATATTCAGATGGTTTCAGTATGGGAACTCTAATAGTCTCATATCGACTATGGATTTGAGTCTTTGGAGGTTCTTCAGTTTTGGTGGGCTTGCTTGGAGTTTGTTCTTCTTCAGACATGATTGTTTCCGGATCTTAAACTGTTTGTGTGTTAACAGATCTGCTCTGATACCACTTGTTAGGTCACACACACTGTAGAAGGGGGTTGAATACAATGTTTATCACAATCAAATCGATTTAAAGAACACAAGTAAAAGAAAACAAACTTTATTAAACTCTGTTACAATATGAAACTGTCCTCTCTCAGTGATGAACAAATTATCACGAGAGCTGCTAGGGTTACAATAAATAATAACTTTGATTATGATAACACATATAGTGTAAACCCTATGTCTGTGTTTATATACTACACAGTTACAAGATAATCGCTAATTGATACTGAATATGAATCTGTATCCTAAAATTTATCAATTAGATATCTTCTTTTCCAAGTCTTCTATCTTCCATATAAATCTTCTCTATGCATATCTCTTCTTTATTTAGTCTTGATCTTCTTTCCTTTCAATCAGCCTTTCCTTAACTATTCGTCCTCCCGCACTTAAGTTCTGGTATTCATCTTCTGATAATTATCTCCTGATAATTTAAGTACTGATATTCTTAAGTTCTGACTTCCGGTAAATGCTTATTTCAGTAAGTACTGAACATGAAACACATTAGACATGAAATCTCAAATATATCTAACATATTGAATTGAAAATTTTGGTATAATGCGAGATGTACCTCTTTTCAATTTTGTATTTTTGTAAGAAATGTACTTGAAAATGCTTAAATTTTTTAAATTTTACAATTGTTACTGTATAACATAGAAATTCATTATTTGATAAGATTATGTTAATTGATTATAAAAAAAATGATTTCATCTGTGTTGGTTACCTAAATTTCTTATATCTTATATTATGTATGTCTAATGTATGTATGTATGTATGTATGTATGTATTTGTAAGTTAATTGTGTGAAAATGAGTTATAGGATAATTAATTTGACACAAGAGTATATGTGTGTAGTAAACTTATAATTTAAGTATTATACGTATGTTAATAAGAATACGATATTTGTTTTTTTATTCGAAATATAATTTCTTGTACTGTAATTGAAATTATTAAAATATTATACACGATATATAAAATATGATAATAATAAATATATAAAATTATAATAATAATAGAATAATATTATAATTTTAGTTTATACTTATAAAAATACATATGTTGTTATAAGTTTAAGTTTTTAATATGCAATAATGGAGTAGTAATAACTATATAATTATTTGTAATTAATGAGTTTGATGTGATTAATATATATATATATTATTAAATTTGATATTTATTAATACATATTCATGAGGGGTACTTAAATAATTTCAAATTATTATATTATCTCAATAAACCAAAGAATTGCTCTATTATATATATAATAGAAATAAATTAGGAAAACATTACATATTAATAAATATTTTAATTACTATAATCATGGCTAAAACGTAATAATAATTTCAAATAGTATGTTAGGCTACTATGGTACATACAGAATCATATTTCTTTTTATCAACATGGACCTTGCACCCGGTGATATCAAAATATACACTCTCTCATATATAACATCACGTAGAATGCCTAATGCCTAGTATAAACTCATTGTTAAAATTGTATAACTAGCCTACCAGGGTTAACAAATTTGAATATAATATTATAAAACCATATCATTTTTACCCGGGAAAAAAATACTATAACAATTGAAATTTGAAACAAATAAAATAAGCCACTCTTGAAAATATGACTTGAGATTAAAAAGTGTGCACGACTAGATCATTAAGAATAATATAGATTAACTCATGTACAAAATCAAACAGGAAATAATCTTTTATATTAACGATAATATTCATAATTTCAAAGTTCATCACAGGATTGATTTTTTCCAAAGATCGTGACAAGAAAAATAACTCATTAAAATAATATTTTAAGTTCACGAATTACAGGAATCATAAATGTTAGTAACAAAAGGAGAAAAGTAATACTTGCTAAATAATCTTGGCGTACCATATGGCCAAGTAATTGTTGAAAGAAACGCGAGTCAATTTTCTTGGGAACTATTCTCTCCATCATTCTTAATTGCTATTGTTTTAAAGAAATTGTCTGACACGTATTTTAATGTTTTTTAAGTTATATAAAAAGTATAGTTCTATACTATTTTAAAAAATATATATTTTTCTGAATAAAAGTTTTAACATTCTCTTTTTATTTAGATTTTAAAAAAAAATGTTATAGAACTATACTTTATATATATCTAAAATACGTGTCATACACTATCTAAAAAATGATAATAATTGGATCAGACTGAGAGAGTATTTATCTGCTTCCTCTGTTCTGCTCAGTGCGGCTCCCGCCGAAATTTTATTGTATAAGGGTTGATTTGAGGAGTAGTTAATTTTGTTGACACTGGACAAGTATTGATAGAATTAGGAGGACTACAAAATAAACGTAAATAAAATATTAATCTTTATTTGATTAAAATTTTAATTAATTATTAACTTCATAAAACTCATTATTATTATTAAATCACGAATATTATAAAGGATGATCACTACGTGTCTTGACCTTGAATTATCTTATTCATACATTTTTTCCGACGTGTCGAGAAGACAACTGGATGAAGCTACAAGTGGAGCACACCTTTAAAATTATCGATCTCGACTGGAGGATTGGATCCGAGAATGATATTTCAGGCTGGAGAGTGAAGGCCAAGAGGAACAGCCATATCATTGCTTCTGACGGGGAGAACAAGTCTCTTTCACATGAGTTTTCTCCCCGAGCGTTTAAAGATGAGACAGAGTTCTTCTTTCCATCGAATATTGAGTTTTTTGTTACCCTTAAAGAGTCTCTGAGGGTTTATACTCATCCAGAGATCGAGTAGTATGAGTTGCATTTGGATTGGTTGGAAGAGCAAGAGAAGAAACTTTTGCCTCAACAAATGGATGATCTTCAGAAAGAGAATGATAGATTGGCATGTGTTGGTATAGCATTGCGAGCATCGAATGATTGGATTCACCATGATATAGAGTATTAAATGATGGATGATATATGCGCTCGTCCACCTTTCATTAGATGTCGTCTCTTTAATTACAGCGAGAACTTTAAGATTATTCGAATGGTTATTTCTTTAAGTTTGGCCGAGCTTGGCTTTGGAGCACCTCTTCATTCTTTTCTGAGGTCCATCATGGATTGGTGGACTTGACCCGTTTTCAATTGTCTCTAAATAGCGGGAATCTAGCATTGGTTTTGTTCGTGTTGTATGATCTCCGTGACTTCGGCACTCCGATTTCGAGAGAGATTTACTTCTTATTCAATCGCCACAAATGAGTCAAGGATTTTCACTATTTTGTTTCTCCGCCAAATTAAAAAATTGACTGGATTCTTCGATGGATGGTGTTGATGAGCAAACTTTCACGAGGGGACTACCTTTATATTCCGGTAAGTCTTCGGGCACACCGTAGGGGGTGCACACCTTTGGGGCGCGGCCTAGAGGTAAAAACCTCTAGCTGTTGCCTTAGTTTTATCTTAGCATCTTTTACGTACTACTCCTTTACTTGTGTTTTCATATATTCATGCTTAACATACACCATACTTTCTTCCATTCCATCCTCGTTCTATGTATCTGCCCTCATCCCATATTTTTATGCTATGTTTTGTTTGTGTATATGGTTGTAAATCATTTTTGTTTTATTTACGGGAGTGGCTCCTCGAATTCCGAAGTGCTTCAAGTTCGATCTTGTTCATGCTAAGTATATTTCTAAGAAATAGGGGAAACACCCATTTTTGAAATAAAACAAAAAGGATGTCACATATTAAGACAGTGTGAAAAAGTAAAATGCATGTGATGCAAGCCCAAATTCTGAATTGAGGTACAACTCCATTGACAAGAGTTGCGAGCTCACTAGCTTGAGCTGTGAGCCTACCTGCTCAAAATGTGAGCCAAAGATACTCGCTTTTCTTTGCTTTCTTCTTTAAAAATTTTGGAGGATTAAGTCTCACTCCCTCCTTCAGGAACCCACACTTGATTAAGTTCGAAGTGGTTATCATCTTACGAATATTCCTACTATGGGTTGCTCCCACTTTCCTGTATCATAATAGGCACCCCCAAGGTACTGTCAGTTGACTCCGAGTTGAGTTGAATAGGCTCATCATCTGAGGCTGCAACACTCTTAAGGAAATCCTCCCTCTTCTGGGCCATTTGTCTGAGTATTTCCACAGCTCTTCAAGGCTAAGGGAGCTGGGGGATACTGGGATCTATGGGTTTCTTCCTCCGATTGTAAATGTTTGTCTCCCTTGTGTAATCTTCAGTGTTGGGGTTAAGATGAATGTCAACAAGCCGGATCCACTAGCTTGAATTAAACTTTCAACTCGGGCTATATTTAGTGCTCATTCAGGGGTAATGGCCGAGCTGGTAGAGAACGGTTGATTAAGGCGGCTAGAAATTAAAGTAAGCTCATGTTGGATTTCCTTTGTGCCTCTTTGCTCATGTGGGTATTGATTAGGTGTAGAGTGAATAACAGAAGAACGAATTGGAATCAAGGTGGAGCGAGACAAGCCGAATGAATGAGCTAAGGATCCAATTGACATCTGTAAGAGATGGTGAATGTTAGTGTGTGCGCCCCTAGTACAAGACAAAAATATAGAAGAAAAATGTATAGACGGGCTAGTGTCCTCGCATCGCACATGAAAATCGAATTGCACATATGCAACTATGGGGTTGGCGGGCTCTCATCACAGTTGGTGTAGGTTTCATCTTAAGTTTTCAGGCTCATATCAAATAAATGGTGTGTGCTTGCATTATGAGGAAAGAAGATGAACAAGCAACATAAAAATGCATGCATCTCATATTAATGTTTTTTCCATGTTAGATCCACGAGCAAAACAAATAGCAATTTATTAATGATTCGCAAAACATGCAAATGGCAAGTTTGTATCTCATATTTTTAAGGGCGAAGAGAGAGAAAGTATCTTGGACACGTGTAATCATCCTGATGGCTGACATAGATCCCTATGAGTCTATGACAACTATCATTTGGCTGTAAACCATTCAACAGTCATAACCAATTTTCAAAGTACGTATACCTTGAAGAGATAAGCTGAGAGACTTGATCGGCCATCAATGTTGTGGCTTAGGTTATATAACTAGCTGATAAAACTGGCCCTCGAAATATTCCTTGCTTCAACAAGCGACCATGAATTTTTGGGGGGGGGGCGTATTTGTTATGCCCATTTTTTGGTATGACCCTAAACAGGTCCCACCAAGCATACTGATGGGATGGGCCAAAGAAAACGAGCAGAGCTTGAATTCAGGGTAAATGTGAGCTGGGTATGTTTGGGATCACATCGCTTTAATCATAGAAATTGAGTTACAGGCCAACCACACAATGGATTGTCTAGGACCACCGTTAGCAACTTCAGCTCACATCACATCAACAATAAGGATGACGCGAGCTAGCCAAGAGAATTTGGCTCATAGGCTCGCTTCGCATGAGCATCCATGGTTGACTTAAGCTTCCCCCACGATGGGCTCTCATCGTATGAGTATGTCATGCGAGTTGGAAGGAGAATGAACAACAAATAACTTGTATAATGTCTAAAAATGGAGAGAAACTAGATGCGCTCGCTCCTATAATTTCTTGAGAATAGGTAAAGGCCCCAACCAGAGGGTTGGTGTGAGCCGATGATATGGACAATATCTCATAAATGATTGGGTTATTCGTAAATACCAGGGCCAATAGGGGACCTTCCTATAATCATGGGAAAAATGTGAAGATACCGTGAAATTCTAGGGAAATGTGTAGGTTAGTCGAGATTTACGTGATTACTTGGCTGAAGGCATGACTTATAGATGGCCTTGAGGTGAATGGGCGGAAAACACCTAACGCTAGTCGGGTGACTTGTTCCCCAACACATCTGTGAGGCTTGATCCCTATAAAAAGGGTATATAGGTACCTTTTATGAGATATGTGAATTAACATTTAAAAAAGAAACTAGTACACAATTAGTCATACGCGTTTGGTAAAAAAGGTTATTTACGTGTGTTCTTAACAGACGTGTATGGAGGAGACGTATCAGCTAGAGAGTATATGTGGCTGTTAGGCACCGGAAACATTTAGTTTTTTGTGTCTGGTCATAAAAGACACAATATGTTCACTAAATATGTCTGTTATATTAGAACAGCCGTAAAAAGTTTTTCTTTTAGAAAAAATTATATTGCAGCTAGCACATGTCCAAACATACATTCTAATTTTACCAAATACAAATTCAATATACATCTCAATCCCAATAATACTAAAATTACTTACTAGGAAAAATAGAGTTGTACTTTTAAAATTAAGAAAACTAAGATTTTAACTTTGTTCCAAAAAAGTATAATATTTTGCAACAAACTAGCATTTTCCCTAGAAATTGAAATAAAAATATAGTGTCCTATCAATCACGAACTTCGTTACCAGGTTAAATTATAAAAACAAGTTTGAGTGTTGTTGAATACAATCGATCACCAAAAATTGGCAGTCCCTCCCAAATTTCGTGCTATATAAGCCTGTGGTCTTGCTTGTTAGACAATTGTATGCTACCGCAATCAATCCTCTTAAAACATGAGAAGCATAAACACCCCAAACTTTCAGATAATCTCTAATTGTAACTAGATAAATTATCAAATTCTTGAAAATGAAATACAGTAGATACTAATACATAATAATTGAAATCAAAAGAACCATATATAAAACACAAATTAGTGTCTGAAGGTTGAAAATATAAGGATGATCTCGTGTTTATCCTCGAGACAACCCTTGTCCATCATTGGACAGACTCAACTTTCCATTTAACACTACCATGTAAAAAGTATGAGGGCACTGGGCGCAGACCAATATGACACAAATTTGGAGTTCTCAGGTAAAAACTAACACACGATGAAATATGACTGTTGTAAAAACCTGGATTTTGACATCGGTAAAAGACCCTTATATATAGTAACCTTGCGCTTTAATAAAAACTTTTACGACCACGCCATATACGAGTTTTTAATTTAAGATTCCGAGTTGATATTGTGATTATATGTACCAAATAAGTGGATGTAAACGCTATTAATTTACGGAGAAAATGAATTTTGAAAACGACCGTATCTATGAATCGTCAAGGATTACGAGAATCACAATATAATTACAAACCTAAAATCCTACAAATTCAAACCTAAGTAGGAAACTTCAAAATTTAAAGGATGTATAAGAAAGGATTTACCTCGCGCACCGTTTACGAAGATTTATTACGAAAACGAAATCGACCGGGCGAACGCGTAAGCAAATAAATAAACGTATCAAGCCAAGCTAACCATACAAGCTAATTAAGATAAGAAATTAAATATTTTTAATAACCAAATAGTAACCTACCTAGAGAATATGATGACCTAGCTAGTAAAAGACAACATTCCTTAAAATAAGGATTCATGTTTTTAATGATTAAAGAGGTAGACAAACTTGGTGTGTAAGCTATGAACTAGGCTTTGAAAATTGAAGTTCTTCAGGAATAAACATTACATATACAAAATAAATAACATAAAGTAGCCAACTCTTCCAAGACAAGCCAAACTCTCTCCTCTCTCTCTCTCTCTCTCTCTCTCTCCAAAATACAATGTTGATTTCAAGAACACCATCAAAAGAAAAATTCATATCTCATGTTCTACTCATTCAAAAATCACCAAATTTTACCCAAAGATTCCTCATATCGTGTACAAGGTAAGTTAAAAATTTCATGGAAATTGGATTAGAATAGCATAGTAAAATCCTTGCTCAAAGTTGGTAATGAATAGTAACTCCGAAAATCTATTTTTGTTTTCTTGATTTTCATGGCATGATCTAGGTTTCTTAAGCACAACCAAGCCTTTCCAAGGTTCATCCATCAAGAAGAACATAGTTAAATATTTAAAGAAAGGTATAAATCCTTTATCAAACCTTATTTATGGTTTAAGTTTCAAGAAACTTAGGATCTTAGTTGTAAACCTAGTTTTGGTACTTGATTTGTTATTTTCTTGATGTTTAGTTAGTTAGTATTAGGGTTCATGATTGTTGCCTCAATAACATGATGTTTTTCAAAGAATTTAGTTTTGAGATGATGGTATGGTGATTTTTGATAATTGGTTGATAATTTAACGTAAACGAAACTCGGATCGTAATCGTAACGTTGTTAAAACGAACAAAACAAAACTTAAAGTTTCTGCAGAAGTTACCGAATGTATAAGCTGTAGTTTCTTGGAATGTAAGACTTAAATATGATACAAATTTTTATGAGGATCGTTTAGGCTCTTGTATCGCTTGATTTCGATTTACGGATCAAAAGTTATGACCGTTTTACTAAAAGTGATTTACGCGATTAAAACTGCTACAAATTACAAACTTTGTAAATAGAAATGATCGACTTAAAAATATTTAAAAATCATGAATTTTTTACAGATAGTAAGAAATAGAGTTTATTAACGGTCAGAAAAATTTCAAGTAAAAATACTGATTTTTCAATTTTATAAAAAATGTCGGAGTCGAGGTCACGCGGAGTAAAAACACCCAACACAACCCACTATTAGAAAACTGCCACTTCGGGATTTTCACCCCTCGAAAACTAATTTTAAATAATGTGTTCTAAATTTTGTCTAGATCGCGTACGCGAAAACGGTGCGTCAATTGAGTTAACAGTTTGAGAGAAATCAACATTTTAGTGAAAGTGGTGCGAATAGTAAAACTCCATAGTTGACCGAACTTTTAAAATACTTTTCAGCTATTTAAATTCATTTTATCAAAATGAAACTTTTATGATAAATATTAAAAGAACTCAAGAAGCTCCTCGAGGTGGTTTTTTTATTAAAATATTAAGTTTTCAATTTATTAAAAATGTTAGAATGTGAGTCGCGTAATAGTAACATTCGGTAAAGTCAACTCTAGAAGACTATTTTGACCGTCCGTTTCGACCAATGATTGATACTTATTTCGACTCGGTCGAATATTGAAAATTATAAAGTATTGAACTTCTTAGAAATATAAGTTGGTGATGAGATTAGGAATACTGATTTAGATTATGATATTTGTTGATTAGAAAACCCGGAACGAGAGGAAGTCGGGAAACGTCTCTTCGACTTCAAGAAAGTTTTCAAACCCTACCTTTTAAAACTGTTGTGTTGTGTTTGTTTTCAAATAAATGCTATATACATGATTTTGTATTATGATATTTTATGAATTGTGATATATAATATCATATGATATGTTAATGATTTTGGTATATGAATATTACTGAATTTCAATCGATAACACTAGAGAGTAGAGTTGTATATATGATGAGTATATTTTAGACCGGGGATCGGTCAGTATAATTTGATTAAAAACCAGAAGTATTTCAGAGGTATTTTATTCAATAATATTAACGCTATAGTAGAGCGTGATGTATAAGTTGTAAGACCGAGAGTCGGTCAGTTTTTATAAAGTATAAACCCGGGAAATATCCCGGAGATGTTTTGGACGATTAAAAGTCCCTACTTGTTTTATTCCAAAGGACCTGATGTCCACTTGCGAAGTATTAAATACCTCGAATTTATTTAAAACGATTTCCAAAGATCGTATTTCCTCAACTATATTTAATTACTCGAATAATTATTCATTTAATATAAAAGAAGTATTCTCCAACCATTATTTATTTCAAACTCGATTAATTATATTATTAAAGATTACCCTAATTATTTAAACATAAATTAGTTGAGAAATATTATTTCAAATATTCTTTTAAAACATAATTATTCGAGGTCTAATTATTTAATAATTACTTATTAAATGATTTAATATGATTTAAAAATCATAAAACCTATTCTAAAATACTCCTGGATTTCAGAAAATCATTCGAATACTTTCAGATCATCGATGAATATATCTCGACTTATTTTAAATATTTAAACATAGTTTCAAATGAAACTTCCCCCTTATTTATTTATCTGTTGACAACGGTCAACTCACATTACCTTAGTACTTCCTCCGAAAATTTTCGGAAGTACATATATATACATATATGAGATGAGGGTGTCTATCAACAAGCAAAATGTTTGGGGAACTGCGATACTGTTGAAGGGTTTCGAGCACATAAACACAACGGAAACAGTAATTAAAAACATAAAAAACAGAATTTTCAAAACCCACCGCAGGATCCATGCAAAACATAGATATTTAATTCATAAATCAGATTGTTTACCTTAAGAAGCTTTACAAATTGGTTGACTAATGGAGATCCAAAGCTTGTTCAATTACCATGCATTCCGCTCTCGCGATCTACGCTCTATCGTCTACAAAATTGCTTGAACGCAAGGATTGAATGTGTACTAGCACAAAATCGTTTCTTCTTGCTCTTTCCCTCTTCTCTCTTGGTGGCTAGGGTTTTAGTAAAAGTCTTGCTTGCAAAATCAGCCACATAAGAGATATTATATAGAGAGTAGAAAAACGAATTATAACTCTTAACTAATTAGGAGTTATTATTAATTCAAAATTCCTATTTGTATTATAATTAAGTCTCACTTAGTTATTTAACAAATAAATTTCATAGTTAATATTAGTAAATTCGAATATCAATATTTATCTAATTAATTAAGTCATACTTAATTTATATTATAAATAATTCAAATTACTTTAATATAATTTAAATCCAATTTAAATTAAATAATCCTTCAAGCATTCTTAGTGTGTGACCTTATAGGTTATTATTACGCTGGCAACGAATTTTAAATCTAATTTAAAATCGTAAACAATGAGCAGCATCTAGTAATACATCATTGCTATCCAAGTAATAATAATTGAATCGGTGATCGATTAAACCTTTGGTGAATAATGTATAATGTAATATAATTCCTTTAACCATATATTATAGATTAAACTAGAGGCATGTAATGTGTCATCCTCATCATAGTTTAATCCACGTTTCCTAGATCAATGAGTAGACTATCATATCAAATCAACATTTGAGCGTGGCCACGCATTTCATAGTCTTGCTCACACAAGAGGCCAATAATATCACTCCTAAAATAGGAGGGTTAAATCCCATCTAGATAATTCATATTTCTCATACGATTCATAATATACCCAATGTCCATTTTTATCATTACCCGGTCAAGGATAACTTTTAATGGAATCAATGTATATTAATTCTCGTACAAAAATATAATGACTTCAGGTCTAAGGACCATTACATCATTATCACTGTGAGAATTACTTATGACACAACAGACATGTAGAATCTCACATTGAGTCTGTCCAGCACCATATACATATAAGTCTGCCTGTGTTTTTGACTTTAGTATCACTATACCTATGATCAATGAGATGTGATCATCAGTCAACAAACACACCAGTCTTAATGCATTATTATTGTCCCTCAATAATAATACTCGACTAGGGACCTTTAGGAATATTGATACTATTCTTATAATCTCATTTCTAAGTCACGTACTCAGAGATATAGAATTGCATATCATATTCCAAGGACATTTATTAATCTAACATTTATATCGCAGTAAATTAAGAATTAATAATTTATAAAGGGAATAATTGATAGAACATAAACATTAATAATCCTAATAACTTTAACTAAAACATCATAGTGTTGTCTCTAGGGCACAAACACTAACAATCTTCCACTTGCACTAGAGTCAATCAACCATGTATCTAATACTCATGGAACTAGTATGACCATCGTGCTTCTGATGCGACTAAGCTTTAGTCAGTGGGTCTGCAACACTATCATTACTATGTACTTTACATTTATATCTCCTTGATCATTAATCTCATTACTAAGGTGATATTGCTTAAGCACATGCCTAAACAGTCTCCTTGGCTGTTTTAAAAGTATCAATATATTCGGATTCCATTATAGAATCATCAATATTCTTGTTGTGAACTATTATAGCTAACATAACTTATATTTAGACAAAACACAAACCAGATATAGGCACATTATCATCCTTATTTATCCAAAAATTAGGTTCAGAAACTTGTATCAGTGTAACCCTTTACAACCAGTTCCCTATCTTCTCCATACACCAAAAATAAATCTTTAATCGTCTTTAAGTACCTAAGAATATACTTGAAAACTATCCAGTGACCCTCACCTGGATTAGACTGGTATCTGATCGTCATGCTCAAAGCATACGAAACATCAGGATAGATACATATCATTATACACATTATAGATCCAATTACTGACGTATCTGAAACTTTCTCAAACGGCCCTTATCATCTAATAATTTAGAGGGCAATTAGAGATCACTATCCCATGAGACATCGAAGCATATCCTTTCTTTGTCTCCTACATCCTAAAATGATGTAATACTTTATCAATGTATGTACTCCGACTAGGTCGATTAATCTTTCCAATCTATCTCTATAGATCTTGATCCCTAATATATAGGTAGCATCGCCTAAGTCTTTCACCGAGAAACTATTTCTCAACCAAGTCTTAACAGCCTGTAGAGAAGGTATGACATTCCTTATTTGTTATATGTCATCTACATATAATACTAGGAATGTCACATGGCTCCCACTAACCTTCTTGCAAACACATGGTTCATCTTTATTTTGAATAAACCCAAACACTTTGACTGTTTTATCAAAATGAATATTTATTCTCCTTGAGGCTTGCTTCAATCCATAAATAGATAGAAGCAATTACAAACTATCTTAGCAAACTTTGGATCTACAAAACCCTCAGTTTGTATCATATATACATCATCTTTAAGGCTCCCATATAAGAAAGCAGTTTTGACATCCATTTGCCAAATCTCATAGTCAAAGTAAGCAACTATTACTAACAAAATCGTGATGGACTTGACCATAGTAACCGGTGAAAAAGTCTCATCATAGTCTATACCATGAATTTGTTTGAAACTTTTTGCTACTAGTCGCGTCTTATAGGTCTGTACTTTACCATTCATGTCAGTTTTCTTCTTCAAAACCCACTTGCACCCTATAGGTTTTACCCCTTCAAGTGGATCAACTAAAGTCAATACTTTATTTTGATACATGGATTCCATCTCGGATTTTATGGCCTCTAGCCATCTTTCGGAGTCTAAACTGTTCATAGAATCTTGGTAGGTGAGAAGCTTATCATTATCCATAAGCATCAAATCACCATCTTGAGTCAAAAGAAATTCATAATTTCTTCCGGGCTCATGGTGAATCTTACTAGATCTGCGAATAACCTATTTTTCTTGGACAAGATTACTTTCAACATTTTAATATACATCCTGATCTTATTCCAACTATGGTTCAATGTTATCATGTGGTTCTCGATCTTCATCGAGATGTATTATCCTCACACTAATTTTATTAGAAAGTAGTTCTCCCTCAACAAATACAGCGGCCTGAGCAACAAATACTTTATTCTCGGAAGGATTATAAAAACTATACCATAGTCTCACTTGGGTATCCCACAAAATAGCATCTATCTAATTTCGGTCCAAACTTGTCAGAGGCTAAATGTTTTACAAACGCTTCACGTCCCCAAATTTTGATAAATGATATGCTTTGAAATTAATCACTCTATATCTCATACGGAGTATTTTGAACCGCTTTAGTCGGAACTTGGTTAAGTGTATATGCATCCGTTTCTACAACATAACCCTAGAAACTAAATGGAAGATCCGTTTGAATCATCATCGATCGCACTATGTCCAACAAGGTACGATTTCTCCTCTCAGAATCTCTATTCCATTGAGGTGTTCCAGAAGGAGTAAGTTATGATACACTATCACACTCCTTCAAGAAACTCTTGAAATTAAGGTTTAAGTATTCTCCTCCACGATCTGATCATAAAACTTTTATACTTTTCCCTTGTTTGCTTTTCTACTTCGGCCTTATATTCTTTAAAAATTTCAAAAGAATCGGATTTGTTCTTTATAAGAACCATATATCCATATCTACTAAAATAATCAGTAAATGTTATGAAGTAGTATAAGCCACCCCTTGCCATCATACGCATTCGACCACATACATCATTATGTATAAGTCATAATCGTTCGGTGGCCATTTCACCTGATCAGGTAAAAGAAACTTTAGTCATTTTGCCAATGAGACAAAGTTCGCATCTTCCGTATGATTCAAAATCAAACTTAGCCAAATATCCATCTATATGTAACTCAGAAATACGTTTTTCGTAAATATGGGTTAACGACAATGGTAGAGGTAATGTTTGATTTGAGTCATCTTAGAAAATATAAATTGTTAACTAATTGTGCAACATTATAGGCCTTATCATTAAAATAGAATAAACAACTATTGTTTATTTAATTAAAATGAAAACCTTTCTTGTCCTGACAAGAAATTAATTTAATATATCCCCTAAAGGCAGGCACGTAATAACAATTTATCAAGTTCTCAATCTCGTCTATATGGGCAAAATTAGGTATCGAGTTCCTTCAACTAGAGCAACAACTTTTGCTCCAATCCTAACCGGATACCTGAAGCTTGACCATTGCTAGTCTTCTTCTTTAGATCTTCCAAACAAGCTCGACAATTTAACTTCCAATCATCCAGTTATTTCCATAGAAATGACAAGCATCTCCATTAGCAACACCACTATCAAGCTTCAAAAGCCCTTTGGGATTGGACTTTGGTTTGGCACCGAATAAGATCAAATATTCACCTTGCCTGTCCACTTTCCTTTCCCATTTGCATTCTATGTGTACATCATCAATATGGACGTAATTCATGCCTTTACCATGTTATTTTCAGCAGTTCTAAACATGCTTAACAACTCAGTGAGTGTTCTATCTATCTCATTCCTTTTGTTCTTAATAAACTAAGAATAGAAGTTGTTCAAAGATTGTTTGATCAAATCAAGTTGAGTCTTTAGACTATTCCTGAAACCCAAAATATGAAGGTACATATACCAATCATGTTTAGAACATGTGGTCCAACCAGATATCATTCTCCCATTAATGCAAAGTATGGTGCCTTATTATTGTCAAATATTTCTGACGAGCCTATCTTTTAAACATCCTGTGAAGGTGCTCAATCATATCATAAGCATCATTATGCTCATGTTACTTCTAAAGCTCAACACTCATAATTACAAGCATGAGACATGAAATATCAGTTATAGAAGCATTTTGTTCAGCACATGTTTCATTCTCAGCTAGAAGAAATAAGGGAGGGGTTTGAGTGACATCCTTGAACCTGTGGAAAATCCTCAAGTTCCCATGTCAATTGAGGAAATTATTTCATGTTAGCGTTTCCTTCTCAAGGACTATTACATAGAGAAGTTATTTGTGTTATTTGTCATTTGATATCTACAATATTAAATGCATAAAATGACTTAGTCTACAGATGATCATTAAATTATGTTCAAGTGATTATTCATATATATATATACATAATATATATCTCCCACTATTTTTATCAAATCAATAGCCATAACTATTGATTCGGAAAGAATATCTTCTATATACTTTCTAATGAGCCAAGATCCATATTTCACCATGCGTTAGGTCAGCTTTGGATTTTCTCCTAAAACATGATTATTTAGGTAGACAACATTTGTCAATTATATCAACTATATAACTCTTGGATAGCTTGGTGGAACAGCATTTGTTCACATTTATCTAATAAGTCTCGCCAAACTCTATGCCTTTAAGTTCACAATCCTATTGTGGTAACTTAGTTAAGTCAAACCCAATAGTCAAAAAGTATCAATATACTTCAACACATCTCCCACGATAGATGGGAGTACTTCGCTTTGGCGAACCCACTCCTGGTTGATCTAGGGGTCAACGCATTGGACTCATTGGAAGACATCTGATCAAATTAATATTAACTTTAGGGTTTTGTTAATTTTTAAATGATCATGATCCCATCATAAAGAGATTCCCAATTTTTCCTTGAATAAAATACTTCAAATCAATATTCGTCAATGGTTTGATTTCTAGGTAGCGAGGGAGTCACAACGGTCTCGCTTAAAAACCACAACCTTACAAGTTCAATGAACTCGCTATTGACAAAATCGCCCCATGTTAGAAACAAAGAAAATTTGTATTTTATTTCGTGTTTTGTAAACACGAGAATCTCATAATCGTTTGTTCATTTTAAAATCTTGAATCGTTACAGATTTTATCTTGTTTAGCAAGCATGGCATGGGTGTCGTATCTAATAAATACATCCTTATTCTAATTGAGCATGCATCTTTATAAACTACTCTACACATACATTCATCATATGCGCATATATATGTAAAGTGCAATAAATAAATGTGGTTGGTTATGGCTTCATCCTATGTGATCTTTATCAAGCTAATGACAAATATCTAGGTCAATCTAAGATGGAAAATAAATTCAAGCTAACTATTACATGTCATCTTTCTTGTATTGCTTCCTTGGATGGCCTCCATGTGGGATTACCCTTCGTTGATCTTCAAATCTTCATGTCTTCATGTACATTACACGAATGAAATATAAAAACTAATCTAATGAACTTACAAGAAGAACTCGAGTTACATTCGAGATTTAATAATTACAAGATTAAATGACATGCAAACCGTATTTAAAAAAACCAAAACCATTAACCTAAGGCCATAAGCCATAACCATCCACCATGCTCAATTAACACATAAGAACATGTTAAATCACATAATCTGATCTTAACATATCATACCCATCATGATCTAATCATAAAAACCAAATATTGAAAAATCAGAAAATACAAAATTAAATCTGATAACATTAAATCGGACATTATATTTATTCAGACGCTACCCATCATGATTTAATCATAACCTGATCTTAACATATCATACCCATCATGTTACGTTCAGACGCTCGATTCCATATGAAATAGCACATTCGTTCGCCAAAATCGGACACCAGACACAGATTTCAGCAAATCCGCTGCATCCGATTCAGAATCGTATCAAATACGATTCTTATAATAAGAACAAACACAAAACATGTATATATCAGTATATATACAGATTATATAATCATTATATGATTATATAACTCTCGTGAATATCATATATTCAAAACATATATATACATACACATATATAAACATAACAACATGTAAAACATACAAAACCGCATACATAACAGTCATGGAATATTGTATACATGTTATCATCATAAAACCAGTAAACAAATAAACGAATTAAACACTTTTCACAAGTAGCTCTGATGCCATTGAAGGGTTTCAAGCATATAAACGCAACGGAAACAATAATTAAAAATGTAAAAATACAGAATTTTTGAAACCCACCGCAGGATCCATGCGAAAAATAGATATTTAATTCATAAATCAGATTTTTTACCTTAAGAAGCTTTACAAATTGGTTGACTAATGGAGATCCAAAGCTTGTTCAATCACCACGCATCCCGTTTTCGCGATCTACGCTCTATCGGTAACAAGAATGCTTGAACGCAAGGATTGAATGTGTACTAGCACAAAATCGTTTCTTCTTGCTCTCTCCATCTTCTCTCTTGGTAGCTAGGATTTTGGTAAAAGTCTTGCTTGCAAAATTAGCCACACAAGAGATATTATATAGAGAGTAGAAAAATGAATTATAACTCTTAACTAATTAGGAGTTATTATTAATTCAAATTCCTATTTGTATTATAATTTAGTCTCACTTAATTATTTAACAAATAAATTTCATAATTAATATTAGTAAATTTGAATATCAATATTTATCTAATTAATTAAGTCATACTTAATTAATATTATAAATAATTCAAATAACTTTAATATAATTTAAATCCAATTTAAATTAAATAATCCTTCAAGCATTCTTAGTGTGTGACCCTATAGGTTATTATTACGTTGACAATGAATTTAAATCTAATTTAGAATCGTAAATAATGAGCGACATCTAGTAATACATCATTGCTACCCAAGTAATAATAATTGAATCGGTGATCGATTAAACCTTTCATGAATAATATACAATGTAATATAATCCCTTTAACCACATATTATGGATTAAACTAGAGGCATGTAATGTGTCATCCTCATCATAGTTTAATCTAAGTTTCCTTGATCAATGAGTAGACTATCATATAAAATCAACATTTCAGTGTGGCCACGTATTTCATAGTCTAGCTCACACAAGAGGCCAATAATATCACTCCTAAAATAGGAGGGTTAAATCCCATCTAGATCATTCATATTTCTCATACGATTCATAATATGCCCAATGTCCACTTTTATCATTACCCGGTCAAGGATAACTGTCACACCCCCAACTTAACAAACAAAATAAATAACTATTACAATATTTAAAAGGAAGTAGACATAACCGAATCCAAGATCTTACAGTTTAGGGTTTGGAACAGCCCAACACTACCATCTATTACAACTGATTTTTTTTATCGAGCCCTCACACAAAATATCTCTTATTCTACCTGAGCTCGGACATACGCATCTGCGTCACAGGTCTTACGTGCTATCTGCTTGAATCTAACCATAGCTGCTAGCTGTAATATCAGGGTAAAGCAAGGAGTGAGCCAAATGCTCAATAAGTGCTAAACAATACGATACGAAACATAAATCGAGATATAAATTAAAGAATGACAATGCGAAGATATAACTAATTATAACAAGAGATGAAATTTTGGGTGATGGCATCATTTGCTTGAATCAAAACATTTTCAAAATCATAACTTAGTCAAAATTATTTTATGACGCTACGGATTACAGCCGGTGATCAGCCGCGAAATAATCCCGAACCTCGCTGGGTTCGAAAACAATAATGGGATCCCTAGGCAACTTTTAAGCCTACAACATAAGTGTGGAAAGGGACTAGCGTCTCAGTCCAGATCCACCATTCAAAGAAAACATTTATCCCCCTTTGAGACTGAAAATCCACATTTTGATCATTTCAAAAACTGATGCCGATTTATAATAAAATCTCTTAAATAGTAAGCATTTTTATCAAGGGATTATAGATCAACTTTGAAACACTGGAATATGTCACCAAATTTCAGGGCCATGATCCACTAGACTTCACTATATTAGGGTAATTGAAAGGTTTCCATATTCAAGAACTTTGACAAGGAGATTTAGCAAGGCTCTTGGATAATATGAAAGAGTAATGCCAAACTAGGCTTAAAGCAATGGTTTTCGACAAGGTACAAGTACTAGAACATCAAGAAGATAAGCTTTATGAATACTAGGGGTGTTAAGTTATGAAGAAATGATTTTTAGCTCAAGGTATATCAGGATTGTCAATCTTCAGGGTAAGAAAAAGGGTTATCAATCAATTAAGAACAACTTTGAAGAATATCTGGCTTTTTGGTATCAAGGTAAAGTTTCTATTGGGGTTCAAGCATCAGGGTGAGATGTCAATATTTTAGGAATCAATAGCATGTTAATCAAGAGGATCAATCTAGTATTATATCAAATCTTTATCTTATCATGACATTCCAATTACTTTGATATACTAGCGTGATACGACTGTTGTAATATCAATAAGTACTTGAGGGTTTATGGCATTTCTATATAATACAAAGATAGATTTAAGTATCGCTCGGTTCAAGTATATCAAAATTACTCAGGATACTCGCATCAATATATGAACTAATTAACACACATTTGCAGTGTAAATGAAAAACAGGTTGAATCACTTGCCTTGAGAAAGGCTGGTCTGGTCTGGCTGGTAGGAGCAACTAGAAGCTTTACTCGACCTTTATGGCAAGTTTACCCTCGTCTCGAGATCCTACATAAATAATAATAACCTCATTATAATATATTCTCACCAACTCAACCTATTTACAACCCGAAATTAAACACAAATGGCATTTAGGCCTATATGCACTCAATTTATAATCACCTTATAAATACCATAGTCCACATAGCCACATATACTCATATATCATATTTTAATATCAAATAATATCACACACACCATAATGCAACACTAGGCTTGGATGATCTCGATCCCCAACTTAAGTCACTTGATCGCTAAAGTAGACAAAGTCTCCAAATTTTGGCTTCCTAACTCGATGTGCCTTTACTAAACTATCCAAAATCTATTGACCCTCACTTGGGCCTTTAACTCTAATGGCTTTATACTATCTTGCAACCATAGTGGTCAACCTAGGTCTCACTCATAAGTGCTCTAAAACTATGTGGTAAGTGAAAGTGCTCACTGGTGTAAATTTCAGAATGACATCTATGGTTTCTCGAGTACATTAGACACTCTTAAACTACAATTTTACCTCCAAAACTTCTACACTAGACTCTTCTGACCATAAGGCATCTTTCAAACTTGATGTGGCTCAAGGGCCTAGCTTGGACCTCCTTGGGCCTAAGCTTAAAGTCCATGGTTCCCCTGTTTTTCTGGGCAGAAAACGCCCTGACTTGAACTAACTTGCGACACATGGTTCTAACTCAAATCCTATGAACTATGGTTGGAAAAACTCCTCTGACAGTCCCTCTAACTAAGGCCCAACAGGGCCTAATGAGGGCCTACCCGTGACATGGTCAAAACTTCCTATTTCTAGGTTGCAACAAAACTGTCCCCTGCTGGACAGATTTTGTGATTCCACTCGTGCACCTAACCAAACGACTTATAAACCTCCAAAAAACACCTAAAACCTTTTATATACTCCTAGTGCTAGCTTCTGGTGGCTTGGGCCTCAAAGTGCACAACAATGACATGGTCAAAACTCACTCTAAACCTCAGGGTACCAAACTGATTTTCTGCAGAAACTAAGACTCTCCTTTCTCCAAGGTTCTCACTTAACAAACCCAACCACCAACAACCAAAATACCCAAACCATAACTTAACTATAGTGATCTACTGAACTAACTCCCTTACACTCAAAATAGGCTTAGTGGAGATCATCCTTACCTAAGGTGCAACATAGCAAAACAAAGAAAATCACATTACACAAATTACAAGTCATCAAGTTTTCAAGGACAGCAACTTTAACTTTCATGATAAATATAAATAAAATAACATCACATTTTAAGAAGCACAATTATTAATTAATATCTTAACTTAACTAAAATTAAGGTTTACTAACAAAATATCAATCCGAATGATCAAGAACTTCCAAAATTCAAGAGAAATCTACATGCATGCATGACTTCGAGTCTTACAAACCAAAACAACATGCTTTCCAAATAAATTTTCATTTTAATTCAACATGCAAGCCTATCATGGATTATATCTAAATGACCACCTAGCATGCATAGGTTTTTACCAAGATTTCACTAAGATTTTCATGCTATTATCACAAAAATACACAAAATGAAACAAAGCAACCGAAGCACCATCCATTCGGCTCCTGTCAAGTCATGGCCGAATGGATTAGGGTGAAAACAACATTTGCATAAGTGCAACACACTCATGTCTAGCCATTCTCAGCCCTATGATACTATAACTCATGGTGAAAGCCTTGAATTCACAAGAATCAAGGATATTCACTTTGAGTTTAACAAAAACACCACCATGCAAAGTCAACACATAAGTTTTCTACTCTAAACTCTTGAGATATACATGAACAACATGTAGGGAGTAAGATTACTTTTTTATAGGATGATTATTTGAGTGAAGAAATGAAGAAAGAAGGGAATGAGGGCCTCGGTTTTAGAAGGGCCGAGAGGGAGGGAGAGAAAGCTGAGAGGCAGGGAGGAGAAGAAGAGGAGAGTGAAGTGGTGGGGTGAAAGTGGAGTGGTGATCACTCTTTGATTTATTTTTATGTCTTGATTTGACTATAATGTGAGTGGGTTTGGGGAAATGACAAGAGTAACCTTCTAGCTAGAGTTAGGCTATCTTGCATGCAAGGTCAAGGAGGTAATTTGACTAATAAATCATGAGTTAGTGGGTTTAGAAATGTCTTCTTTGTCCTTGAAGAGAATAAAAGGGTGGTTTGCATGCAAGGGCTTCCTTGTAATTTGCTAATTATTACAACTAAAATTTGTAAAGATTTATTTTTATAAAATAAAATACAAGTTCAAAAATTATAAAATTTATACCATAAAATAACTTGGATTTTCAGAAATTTTATAAAATCACTTTCGAAATTTGTGAACAAAATAACTTTTAAAAGAAAATTTCTCCAAGGTTTAGAATATTCCTTATAAATCAAAAATAAAGAAAATAAATAAACTTTTGCTTTGAAAAATCATATACTACATAAAGCAAATTTAAAATGCAGAAATTTTCATTTACACAAACGTACAATAATTGAATATATTTGCATTCGGCTTTAAAATTATACCAAATTCACAAATAATATTACACGAAAATGCCGGTCATAACAATAACTTTTAATGAAATCAATGTATATTAATTCTCGTATAGAAATATAATGACTTCAAGTCTAAGGACCCTTACATCATTATCACTGTGAGAATTACTTATGACACAACAGACATGTAGAATCTCATATTGAGTCTGTCCAGCACCATATACATATACATCTGCCTGTGTTTTTGACTTTAGTATTACTATACCTATGATCAATGAGATGTGATCATCAGTCAACAAACACACCAGTCTTAATACATTATTATTGTCCCTTAATAATAATACTCGACTAGGGACCTTTAGGAATATTGATATTATTCTCATAATCTCATTTCTAAGTCACGTACTTAGAGATATAGAATTGCAGATCATATTCCAAGGATATTTATTAATCTAACATTTATATCACAATAAATTAAGAAATAATAAATTATAAAGAGAATAAAAGATAGAACATAAACATTAATAATCCTAATGTCTTAAACTAAAATATCATAGTGTTGTCTCTAGGGCACAAACACTAACAATAGTTCGATATTCCAGGTACATGATAGGATTCGTAAAAGGACAGAGGAGGGGTAGAGATCCAGTACTTTGTGGACTAGGGAGACTACCATTTTAATTTTCCGTATGAGAAGGTACCATGTGTACTGAAGGACATACGAAGTTTGCAAAACATACCCGGGAGGAATGGGGAAGCATATAAAGCCCGGATGCGGCTTGGATGACAACCAGGATGTTAGAAAGTCTTCCATCTATATGTAGAGAATGATACCATTATACGACTGATCATTGTATCTCGGGGGCTCCGCTAAAGGTCCCATTCTTCCAATTGGAATTGTGATGCAGTACCGTAACCCAAGCCTAGGTGCTGGGTTTACCATTGAGGTATTTCTAGGATAATAAGTTAAGAAAAGAATTGTTTTCGAAAGAAGGTGTGTATCACCAAGAAAACTCTTTGAATAAAATACGTATCCTTGTACGGATTAATATAATTTCCTTTAACAGTCTTTTCATACTGTTGATTATTATGGCTGAGCATTATTGCTCACTCTTGATTTCTTTTAAATGTCACAACACAATAGATAACCAGTATGCCGGTGTGGGACTTAGTCGCTTGCAGTTATGGGGAGAATCCATGGCAGCTTTGTCTCAGGTGGGCCAGAGTATTAGATATGTATAAGATATCAGTCGTAATTATTGTAACTTCATGTAGAGGTTATTAATAATTGTTTGATATCCTGTAAAGTAAATTTGAGTTTTAATAACAGATGATACTTGTTATACGTCATTTCTAGGGCTATAACTTGTGAGTGTGTGAGATTGGGGGTCTGTGATATGAAATTATTGGATTATTGAGTTAATACAGGTTATACATGATTGAAGGATTGGGTGACGACCCAGATTCCTGACCCCGAATTTGGGGGCCTTACAGAAATGGTATCAAAGCAATAAGTTATAATACTTAGAGACGAGAGTGTTGGGAAGCTGTCTAGATACGAGATTGCGTAAGAGCTCATATAGAGTTCATCATTGGACTACCGGATGTAGCCCCAAAGTGTAGGTTAGGATTAGGCTTGTCAATGGAGTGGGGATCCAGTCCGATCCGATTCGATCCGGAGCTTGATAAATGGATATGGATTATATAAAAAAATGTCCGATCCGCTAAAAATCCGATCCGATAAGAATCCGATCCAGTGAGAAGCGGATATGGATTTTACGTGATCCGATCTGTTAAAAACCCGATCTGGCTTATATTATATTATATATAAATAATAAAATCTATATATTTAAAAATTTTAAGTTTCTAAGTACAACTATATTTTAAAATTCATAATTTTCAATGGAATCATTTCAATATACAAAAAAAAATAAACTGAAATTGGATGACACGAGTCTTAGAATGGCTTGCATATTTTTCTAAACACGTATCATATCATTTCAATTTTTCTTCGTTCGTTCTTTTTTTATTGTTATTCTCCCAACATTAAAGATGATATCATGTTTTTTCCTCACATTTTTAGCTTTATAAACTTTATTTTACAAATATTTTTCTTTGTTCGTTCATTTTCGATGTTCCTCCTATGATAAGTTGAATAGTTAGTTTGTTCCATTTCGAGAGATTTTTTTCATTAAATGATAAATTGATTTTACGCACATTTTACACTTAATTTTACAAGTATTTTAATATTCTTAAAGTTACTTTTCATAACTTTTGATAATTTTAAAAAAAAACTTACAAACTTATTGTGCAATTAAATTTCATAATTAATAAATAAAATAAATATTTTATACCATAAATTATTCTATAATCCAACCACCCCTTCTAAAATCTAAATAATAATTGAGTTTTAGAGTTCTAACTTCTACCAAATACCAATTATATTACGTAATTGATGGGTCTGGCGACTATGTCATTGCATATTTGCAATATTACAAAGCTTTAATTACCAATTATTTTTCATTTTAATTTTTAGAAATCAACAAGCATGTAGCAAGAATAATTTAATTTAAGAAATTGTATATATTTAGATTTAAATGGATTGGAGCTCCGATCCGAAATCCAAAAATCCTGATGGGGTGGATATGGATTGAGCTATAATTTATCCGACACGCGATCCGATCCGAATCCGATCCGGAAAAATTAAATGAACTTGAATATGGATTTACTTAAATCCGATCCAAATCCGACCCGTTGACAAGCCTAGTTAGGATAAATGTATATTTGAGGTATTAAAGTATGACTAATAGAACCATCGGAGATTATCAGAATGGTGAGAAGAAAATTTATAATTATATATGATTTGGGAAATATTTTGATATAAAACGTGGAGCTGAGCCTCCAGCGCGTTTGAGGTAAAGATGATATTACCAAGACCATATGATGATTCGACAACACAAGCCTGGTTACTCGTAGTTCCTAATAGGTTGCCCATGAGGGGGCATCACATGTTAAAACCATGAAGTCTAATTATTAATATAACAGTTGAGGTTACCACTCAACTAGTTGAAGGTATTATTTTACCAATGAGGATAAGAATACCGTATAAATAACGAATTCAGCAGAGATAGTGTCCAATATACCCTTAAGGATTTTATTTTTATTAAGGAATATTTGAATGTATTATAAGAATGTTATGATAAGGCGAGTATACTACATGATATTATTATATAAATAGGAATTTTTAATTATTAATAACTCATAATTAGTTAAGAGTTATAATTCATTTTTATACTCTCTATATAATATCTCTTGTGGCTGATTTTTAAGATAAGACTGTTACTAAAACCCTAGCCACCAAGAGAGAAGATGGAGAGAGCATGAAGAAACAAGTTTGTGCTAGTACACATCTAATCCTTGAGTTTAAGCATTCGTGTGGATACCGATAGAGCGTAGATCGCGAGAGCGGGATGCGTGGTGATTGAACAATCTTCGGATCTCCATTATTCAATAAATTTGTAAAGCTTCCTAAGGTAAACAATCCAATCTATGAATTAAATATCTGTTTTTCGCATGGATCCTGCAGTGGGTTTCAAAAATTCTAGTTTTTTACGTTTTTAAATTACTGTTTCCGTTGCATTTATTGCTCGAAACCTTTCAATGACATCAGAGCTACTTACGAAAAGTGTTTAATTCATTTATGTGTTTACTGATTTTATGATAATATCATGTATATAATATTTCATGACTGTTATATATGTGATTTTGTATATTTTGCATGTTGTTATGTTATATATATGTATGTATGTATATGTTTTGAATATATGATATTCATGAGAGTTGTATAATTATATGATGATAATATAATCTATATATATACAGATATATACATGTTTTGTGTTTGTTTTTATTATAAGAATCGTATTTGATACGATTCTGAATTGGATACATCGGATTTGCTGAAATCTGGGTCTAGTGTCCAATTTTCGCAAATGAATACCCTATTCGATAGGGTATCGAGCATCTGAAGAAAATTGATAGATAAAGCTATCACCAACTGATCTGGAAGGCGTTTGACGATATTTAGGCCATGTAATCTACGATTTAATGTTATCAGAATTAATTTCGATTTTTCTGATTTTTTCCATATTTGATTTTTATGATTAGATCATGATAGGTATGATATGTTAAAATCATTTTATGTGTTCTAACATTTTCTTATGTGTTAATTGAGCATGGTGGATGGTTATGGCTTATGACCTTAGGTTAATGATTTTGGTTTTTTAAATAGGGCTTACATGTCATTTGATCTCGTAATTATTAAATCTTGAATGTCACTCGAGTTCTTCATAGATTAGTTTTTATATTTCATTATTGTAATGTACATGAAGAAATGAAGATTTAAATATCAAGGCAGGTTAATCCCACATGAAGACCATCCAAGAAAACAATACAAGGAAGAGACAACTCAAGAAAGAAGACATGGAATAGTTAGCTTGTATTTATTTTTCACTTTGGATTGACCGAGATCTTTGTCATTATCTTGATGAATATCACATAGGATGAAGCCATAACCAGCCACATTAATTTATTGCACTTTACATATATGTGCGCATATGATGAACGTATGTGTAGATTAGTTTATAAAGATGTATGCTCAATTAGAATAAGGATGTATGTATTAGATACGACACCCATTCCATGCTTGCTAAACAAGATAAAATCTGTAACCACTCAAGATTTTAAAATGCACAAAAATTATGAGATTCTAGTGTTTATGAAACACGGAATAAAATACAAAATTTCTTTATTTTTAACATGGGGTGATTTTGTCAAAAGCGAGTTCATTAAACTTGTAAGGTTGTGGGTTTTAAGCAAAACTGTTGTGACTCCCTCACTACCCAGAAATCAAACCATTGACATATATTGATTTGAAGTATTTTATTCAAGGAAAAATTGGGAATCTCTTTATGATGGGATCATGATCATTTTAAAATTAAAAAACCCTAAAGTTAATATTAAGTTAATCAGATGCCTTTCAATGAGTCCAATGTGTTAACCCCTAGATCGACAAGGAGTGGGTTCACCAAAGCGAAGTACTCCCTTCTATCGTGGGAGATGTGTTGAATCATATTGATACTTTTTGACAATTGGGTTTGACTTAACTAAGTTACCACAATAGGATTGTGAACTTAGAGGCACAGAGTTTGGCGAGATTTATTAGATAAATATGAACAAATGTTGTTCCACCAAGCTATCCAAGAGTTATATAGTTGATATAATTGACAAATGTTGTCTACCTAAATAATCAAGTTTTAGGAGAAAAGCCAAAGCTGACCTAACGCATGGTGGAATATGGATCTAGGCTCACTAGAAAGGATATAGAAGATATTATTTCCGAATTAAGAGTTAGGGCTATTAATTTGATAAAAATAGTGGAAGATATATATTGTGAATATATATGAATAATAATCACTTGAACATGATTTAATGATCATCTGTAGACTAAGTCATTTTATGCACTTGAATATTGTGGATATCAAAGGACAAATAACACAAATAACTTCTCTATGTAATAGTCCTTGAGAAGGACAAGCTGACACGAAATAATTTCCTCAATTGACATGTGAACTTGAGGATTGTCCTCAGGTTCAAGGATGTCACTCAAACCCCTCCCTTATTTCTTCTAGCTGAGAATGAAACATGTGTTGAACAAATTGCTTATCAGAAGCAAATTGATTATACAAATAATATTTCATGTCTCATGCTTATAATTATGAGTGTTGAGCTTTAGAAGCAACAAGAACATAATGATGCTTATGATATGATTGAGCACCTTCAAAGGATGTTTGAAAGATAGGCTCGTCAAAAAGATTTGACAATAATAAGGCACCATACTTTTGCATTAAAGGGAGAATGATATCCGGTTGGACCATATGTTCTAGAGATGATAGGTATATGTACCTTGATATTTTGGGTTTCAAAAATGGTCTAGAGACTCAGCTTGATTTGATCAAATAATTTCTGAACAACTTCTATTTTCAGTTTGTTAAGAACAAAAGAAATTAGATAGATAGAACACTCACTAAGTTGTTAGGCATGTTTAGAACTGCTAAAACTAACACGGTAAATGTATGAATTACGTCCATATTGATGGTGTACACATGGAATGCAAATGGTAAAGGAAAGTGGACATGCAAGGTGAAGATTTGATCTTATTCGGTGCCAAACCAAAGTCCAATCCAAAAGGGCTATTGAAGCCTGATAGTGGTGTTTGTAAAGGAGATGATTGTCATTTATTTAGAAATGATTGGATGATTGGAAGTTAAATTATCAAGCTTGTTTGAAAGATCTAAAGAAGAACACTAACAATGGTCAAACTTCAGGTATAGAGTTAGAAATGGAGCAAAAGTTGTTGCTCTAGTTGAAGGAACTCGATACC
This sequence comes from Apium graveolens, assembly GCF_009905375.1. NCBI lineage: Eukaryota > Viridiplantae > Streptophyta > Magnoliopsida > Apiales > Apiaceae > Apium > Apium graveolens. Next base: position 97,330,066 of record NC_133653.1, read on the forward strand.
TAATTTTTCCCATAAGGCGAGATTGAGAACTTGATAAATTATTATTACGTGCCTGCCTTTAGCGGATACATTAAATTAATTTCTTGTCAGGACAAGAAAGGTTTTCATTTTAATTAAATAAACAATAGTTGTTTATTTATTCTAATGATAAGGCTTATAATGTTGCACAGTTAGTTAATAATTTATATGTTCTATATGACTCAAATCAAACATTACCTCTAGCATTATCGTTAAGCCATATTAATGAGAAACGTATTTTTGAGTTACTATAACACCCCAGTCCCATATCGAGGAGATTTGGGCCTTCTATTCTGTTTATAAGGCAAAGCACTACTACTATGTGCACCAACAAATCATGATCTTTTGGGGGCCTGTGGTGGGCTTGTCGTAACCCAAGTTGGTTGCACTCGGGATAATATGCTTCGGCTTATTTTGGACTCGGAATCGAGACTTGACCCGATTTTCAAAAAAGGCTCGGGATTTGACATGGGTTGTCACATATGGTATCATAGCCGATTCTCAAAAGCCTGATGCGTCAAGTTGCCGGAGGTGGGGACACGAAGACTGGTGGTATTATCCCACAATGGCAAGAGATCCGGAGGTGGGGACACGAAGCCAGCCGGTTATATCCCATAATGGCTAGAGAGGTACGATCTTGGTCCAATGGGCTGTCTGTTCGGGCCTGACGAGGATGTCAGGAGTTTAAATGGGGGAGTTTGCAACACCTCAGTCCCACATCGAGGAGATTTGGGACTTCTGTTCAGTTTATAAGGCAAAGCACTACTAGTATATGCACCAACTAATCATGATCTTTTGGGGGCCTGTGATTGGCTTGTCGTAACCCAAGTTGGCTGCACTCGGGATAGTATGCTTCGGCTTATTTTGGACTCGGAATCGGGACTTGAACCGATTTTTGAAAAAGGCTCGGGATTTGACCCGGGTTGTCACAGTTACATATATATGGATACTTGGATAAGTTTGATTTTGAATCATACGGAAGATGCGAACTTTGTCTCATTGACAGAATGACTAAAGCTTCTTTTAACTGATCAGGTGAAAGGGCTACCAAACGATTAGGACTTATACATAATGATGTATGTGGTCGAATGCGTATAATGGCAAGGGGTGGCTTATACTACTTTATAATATTTACTAATGATTTCAGTAGATATGGATATGGTTCTTATGAAGAACAAATCCGATTCTTTTGAAATGTTCAAAGATTATAAGGCCGAAGTAGAAAAGCAAACAAGGGAAAAGCATAAAAGTTTTACGATCAGATCGTGGAGGACAATACTTAAGCCTCAAATTCAAGAGTTTCTTGAAGGACTGTGATATTGTATCACAACTTACTAATCTGAAACACCTCAATGAAATAGAGATTCTGAGAGGAGAAATCATAACTTGTTGTGTTAGTGTTTGTGCCCTAGAGACAACACAATTATGTTTATATTATATTAGGCCTCAATGATACTATAGAAGGGGGTTGAATATAGTATCTACAATCAATTCGATTATGAAAACAAGTATGTAACAGAAAACAAGTTTATTCAATATATCAAACTCTGTTACAGTAGGTTAATCTACTCTCTCAGTGATGTATGATATCACTAAGAGCTGCTAGGGTTACAATGAATAATATTCTCGTGAATGATAACACTTATAGTGTAAACCCTAAGCTGTATTTATATAGTACACAGTTACAAGATATCTTCTAATTGATATAAAATATATCTCTTCCTAAAATATATCAATTAGATATTATCTTTAGTAGTCCTTTAGCTGTCCAACTCTCCATGCATATCTTTATTTGTTTAATCCGGATCCTCTCCTGTAAATCAGCCGCTTTTCATCCCTGAAGTGTATCCGCACTTATGTTCTGATATAAGTTCTGACGCCTTAAGTTCTGATAACTTCCCGTCTTCAGTAAGTTCTGATTTCCAGTTAAGTTCTGATATTCTGATAATAAGTTCTGAAACTAAACAAATCAGATTAGACATGACATCACAAATATATCAAACAATCTCCCCCAACTTGTAAATTATGAAAAATATATAAGTTAATAGATTTGATGATGTCAAAAACATTTTAAGTACAATTGCAATGAGATATTTTTTAAAACAGCTAAATACAAGTTACAGTACATGTAGCTTTACCAATATCACTGGATCAATCTGAACCCAAAGTGATTCCTTCTAAAGTCTGTTACAAGCTTGTCCTCAACATTTCTCAGAACTTCAACTAACTGTGCTTTGACTTGCATCAGTTCTTCATCTTCATTATTACCAATCTGATAAATGGCTTCTCTGAGTGCAGGAATTGATGTTCTTTCAAGTCTATCTCCAAGTCTGATAACTCTGAGATGTGAAGAGTCTTCATTGTAGCATAAACATCTTTCTTTTAGAATTACTTCTACCTTAACAGAATTCTTCCTCATAGGAATTTCTCTTCCATCATCCTCAGTGATTTTTGGAATATATTCAGAAGCTTTTGAGGAATCTCCATCCTCTGTTTCTTGACTGTCTCCCCAACATTTCCTTTTCCCTTGTCTTTGGGATCAGTAGTAGTTTGAGATCTAGTCCTTGATCTAGGAATCTCTGTGGTAGATATTTCTCTTATCACAATACCTTTCTTCTTAGGTCTGGGAGGCTTCTTTGCATTAGAAGTTTTAGGCTGTAGTATTGACTTCTCAGCATTAAACCTTGCTTCTGCTTTTTTAAGTTCCTCTAAATCCACTCCTGGATTATCCTTAAAGAACAGTCTCTTTGCAAGTTCCTCATCTAGGGCTTGAATCTTAGATTCTTGTAAAAGAAGGTTGCCTTCTTTCCCTTGTACTTTAAGGTTTGCATGAATTTCTTCGAGTATTGACTTCCACCTTGAATGAGAACATTAGACTTTGTCATCAGAATTTGATTATCAGAACTTGCTGTCAAAACTTGATCTTCAATTTCAGAATTTGTGAGCAGCAAAGTTTGATCTGTAGCTGAAGTCTTCTTTTCTTCCTTATTCCTCCTTTGAGTAGAACCAGACAATCTCTGATGAGAACCTGTCTGTTGAGAAGGAATCCTACTCAATTGCTCTCCTTGACTGTGACCTCTACTCTTATCATAGTTTCCCTGGTCATCACCATGATCATCCTTTTTATTCAGTGTCTTGATTGGTGAGCATTTGGACTTAACTACCTTCTCCCCCTTTTTGGCATCATCTGTCAGGAGTAGTGAAAGAAGGAGTTCCACTGAAGATTGGATTTCATTGAGCTGTGTTTGTTGAGAGGCTTGATTCTGCAATACCTCATCCAGTTGGGCTTGCTGCTTGATTTGAATTTGCTCAATAGCCTCTACTTTTTCATGAATAGGTCTGATAAACCTATTCTTGTCTAGTTTGAGCATCAGGTCTAGCTTATCAGTTGCTTCCTAAATTTTATCAACCTTTTCATGAGTCTTGGGGTGTAGACCTTGAAGATTTTTAGTACTGAGAGCAGTGACTTTAAGTTGTGTTTTGAAGTCAGAATTTATCAGCAACTCATCAGCTTTTGCAACATGTTCTGATAGAACATGTGGGATGGGAATGAAGTCAGATTCATTGCACTTCTTTGTGCACTCAACTCCTCTGAAAGTTTCCTCCCATGGAACATGAGCATCTTCTTCAACAAATTTAAACAATGCCTCCTTTCCAAGAATTGGAGCATTGACTGGTGCACTTGCTGGAGTACTGTCTCCAGAATTTGATAAAATCTCATCATTTCTGATAACACCAGAGTGTGTGTAACTGAAGGAGATTCTGGAGCAACATCTTCTGTTTCCAAATTCTGATCTTCAGTTTCTAAATCTAGAATTGGTGTAGTAGGAATTTCAGCATTTAGTATTGGAGAAACAGGCGGAGTTGCCTCTTTTGCTGGTGGTGCTTCCAGATACATAATAGTTGGAACATTCAACCTGTGAATATCAATTTCAGGACTTAACCCTGAATCTCCAATTGAGGCAGTTTCTTTAAATAGATAGATAGGAGGTGTGATCACTGTGTCTTGAACAGTGTCTTCAGGTTGAGGTGGAGCTGTCAAAGCTTCAATGACTGTAGGTTCTGATGAGATCAGAGATTCCTGATCCCCTTCCTCAGCATCTTCAGTATCCTCAAATTGAATTTGTGTAATATGCACACCTGCTCTAGTCTTCCTTGATCTTCTAGATGGTGGAGTGATATGATCTGTATCAGAATTTGAAGATCTTTTCCTTTTCAAAATCCCAGAACCCTCAGCTTCATTCTCCTTCTGAAGAGTTAACTCTTCAGCTTCTAATGTCACAGGTTCTGATGTAGGAACCTGGAATTGTTCTTCCTCATCAGATTCATCTCTCAGAATCATCCTTCTTCTTCTTCTTGGTGGAGATTTAGGCACAGAGATAGTTCTTTTGGTTTTGGGCCTAGAGGATGTGTCAGATTTTACAACTGGCACCTTTTGAGAAGTACCAGAGGTTGGTTTGGTGTTGGATTTGAGAGGTGAGGTTTTGATAGTAGGTGCTGATGGTTGTGGTTGAGAGGATTGTGTTGGTTGATAGTAGGTTCTTGTGGCGCCCTCCAAACCCGGGTCAGAAGTTTGGGGTCCACAACACAAACACAATATAACAACCTGTATAGGAAATATTATTTATAATGACCCTGCTTCACAAAACCACGGATCGCAACAGGTTAAAGTATGAAAACAAGCCACAACCTTGACTTCTATTACAACGTACCAAATCCCAACTAATTTAACTTACAATTGATAATAAAATCATTCTTACAATCTGACTATCTCTATACCGCATGAAGCTTCTGCTAGCTTGATTCAACTCCCTGGAACCTTAGCCCGCACTTTGGACTGAGGAACTTCACTATCATCCACATTCTTTTCAACTGTAAAATATATAAATGATTCGCAAGGGTGAGCTAACTAGCTCAGCAAGTCATAATAGTGATAACTGAGGTTAAACAATGATCAATTGAAATAATTCAAAGGAATCAAGTTGCTTTTTAACTCATCATTAGAAGTGGATATTCATTTTTAAGTTTTAAAAACCAAGGTTAGGCTGCTGATCAGTCACGCACTAACCCCGAGCAAGCACATAGCACTGCTATAATTACTGGATCCAAGGCACACATTGGCCTAACTTGACCATTGGTATGGTCTGACCACGAATCTGGTCCACATAAATAAAAACTATCCAATCCTAACGCAGTTCCATATGATAACAATATAATTCAATAAAACAAGATCATAAACAATTATGGTTAAACATTTGCATAAAAACGTAAGGAAACTCATGGATATCTCAAGGATATATTAGGGTATGTATAAGAAATGGTTGTCAATTTGTACCAGCATCTGGTATTAGGTCAGAAATGATTTTTCAAGGTATAGTTCTTTGATGTTATAAAGAATGGTTGAAGTATAAAAGTTTCTGTGTTTTCAAACAATTTTGTTTCAGTGTTTTGTATTTGGTAGTGATACATTTGAAAAGTAGTATCATATTTGTGTGGTTTGTATATGATGATCAGCAAAGGATGGTTTTACAAAGGATAAGGCTTATGGCTCAAGATCAAGAAAAATCAGGGATTCAAGGGTAAATAGTTAATGCACTTGCAATGTAAACAAGAGTTATTTTGAATAATAGCGACATGTTATGAAACAGTTTGAAAACATTGGTAATATATATCTTGAAGCAAAGTTCAGAAATACTTGCCTTACAAGGCTTTATAACTATTACTAATCAATTCTGGACCACCTCTGCCGCTTAGGCTTTTACGTCCAACCACTATGTCACTCTGGATTCGACCTTGACACTCAGGTCTTCCTGTTGAAACTCTACTGAACTCGTCAATTGACCACTAGGTTATCTTTAGTCCATCGTCCACTTTCAGGCTCTCGATTATAACCTACATGGTCGAAATGCCCTACGTTAGACGTCTAGGTATGCTTGACATATCCTCGATACTAATTCTTACCCAACGATATTCAAACCCGACTCGTAATTATTCATATTAGAATAACACAGACCACAATTAGGGTTCATATTCTCAAAATCGATCCAGTGTTCATTTTCAGAAAATACGTATACTCGTCATTTTACAAAATTAGGGTTACTGTGTTTTGGACAGAATATTTATCACAACATACAATCACGCTCGTATAAAGTATAGGTATATATATTCATTCGATGTCCCGATAATTATCGGATACGCTCCCGCATTTCCATAGTTGATTTCCCGGAAATCGGGCAGCGTCTCCTTTGTTTATCGGACTACCCGTCGAAACATAATCGACGTCAATAACACAAATCACAATCCAATTCGAACCACGACAACCAGTTATAACTTACAAATTCCAATCACCGATACAATTTAGTTATTAATTATTATTACTCGCATGTTTATATTTTTATTTGTAGGACTCAGAAATGATTCATCATTGTCCACCGTCGGCTCGCCGAGGCTCATCGCCGATGGCGGCAAAATTTTTGGGGCACCCAATTATTCGGGTTCCAACACAAAAATTCCACCAATTAATTCAGTTAAAACCAATCGCACAAAATTATTTATATCATGAATCGTAGTCATAATTCCCTGCAATTAAAATAATTACACAGATTAATTCAAATTACTGAACAGGAATACAACCAACAGAACAAGGTAACAGAACAGGGTTACACGCGCACAACGCGCCACAGCACGAACATCGCAAAGCTACCAAGAACACAGGGACGACCGAAAAGTTTAAAGCCACGCACCCAAACTTCACCCACATACACACACATACACGAACTGTATACACACATCAATACACATACATACAATCACGTATGTATACATATATATATAACAACATAGATGAATCGATTAGCAATCAAAACCAAAAGGCTGGAAGTAGTTACCGAAACACAGGCGGCATAAGGAGTAATAAGAAGGAACGATAACAAGAAAAGAAAGGAAAGACCGAGAGAGATTGATAATAAAGAGAGCGGAGAGAGAGTAGAGTGAGAGAGAGAGGACGAGAGATGAGAGATTGAGAGACTACAGATTGATGTTTACCATCTCCAACGACTCACTCCTCTGTTTCGTTTAATTACACGGCACGTGTCCCGTTTAATGGACACGTGTCGTGTCCTGGCTGATTACGAACCGATTCGTATCGTTTTAATCGATTTTAACGGTAAAATCTGGGAATAATTATTACCCAAACCGTACCCAAAATAATCCTAAAATTTTCTAAAAATCCCGAAACTAATGAAATAGAATTTTTAAAATTTTTAAAACATTTTTGAAATATAACTCGTATCCCCATTTCGGAATTAACGAATCGAGCTGTATTTTAAATAAATTCAGAAATTTACGAAAACAGTCTTAAGATGTTATAAATATCCCAAAGTAAATAAAAAGATAAATTTTGAAATTTTAAAACAATTTCTGAAGCGCGATTTATACCCGCTTTTTAACAATTAACGAAACAACGCGCAGGTAAAATTAATCCCGAAAATTTCCAAAATAATTTTAAAATTCTCAGAATATTCCAAACTTAAATAAATATGAGTTTCATAATTTTTGAAGAATTTTAGAATTAAATATGGATTTTACCATTAAACATACTCAGAAAATCATTTCAAGATAAATAATTAATGAAATATTGATTTCTCAATTTTATAAAATCCTAAAAATAATTATTGTAATTATAAAATCATAAAAATAATTTTTGAAAGATTCCCAATATTTATGCAAATAAATTTGCACCAAATCCACTTTGGAAAATAAAAACAATCCAATACGACTCCATAATTAATCACACGAACAACCCGGTATATTATAAATTACACCTATACAATAATCAACCAACACAGAGCGGTCAAAACTAATACACATATTTTATTTTAATAATTTCCGTAATAATCACATATTTAAATAATTCAAAAACACACGAGTCGTTATATCCTTCCCCCCTTAAAAGGATTCTGTCCTCGGAATCTAGTCTAATTAATTAAGTGTGGATATTTGTCAAGCATATCTGAGTCAAATTTCTAAGTAGACCCTTCTACTCGAAGGTTCAAACGTACTCATAATAGGTATGCACTCATTTCCAAGGACTTGCCTTTAACGATCAAGAATTTGGACTGATCACTATATGCTGAACAACTTAGACAAGAGCCCCATTGGCTTCTTGATCAATTACTTAGTTTAAACTCAATACTTATCACTTTAATATTGAAAAGTAAAATACATTAGGTATGCACACTGGAGTGACGGCCATATCATTTTATGAACAACTTTACCTATATGCATCAATACCTCGAATGGTTTACTAATTTTAGGACTTAGCTTGTCCCTTCTACTCAAACTTATCCAATCTCTTTCAAGACGACATTTTTACTAACACTACTGGTCCTATTTCTATACTCATACTTTCTCTCAATACAATTTTATTTTCTTTCTTTGTCTACTCCGAGCTGCTTCAACTAATAGCACTACGCTCTTGGCGTGCCGATTTAACTTAGGATTTAACAACTTAGGATTTAACAACTTTCTTTCTCCCACTTTATTCTAATAGAAATGGGAACCTACACTTGCGTTCACACGAAGCTTGATACAGGGGCATTCCAAAACTGACATTGCTGACAAATGATCATTCAAGTGTTTCCTTAAAACTTCACCTCTCAACATATCTTACATTTCCTAAATCATTTCCATACTTTAACTCTCCACATAAGGATGTTAGACGGTGCTCATTTGTAACTTGGTTTCTAAACATTTAAGCATCTCTTATTCTTTTTCATCAATTAAGGCTGAAAAGTAGTCTCATATATTCACGTATTATCACCTTTAAGTATTCAAACTCCAGATTCTACTCTTTCCAATTCGTCTATTAGCTCCTCGGTGGTCTTAATTACATCCAATCTTCTCTGCCGGCATAATGCATCTGTTACCATACAGTTTTACTTAGGTAGTTGTTAATGGATTAATTCAGAATCTCTTGTTAACCTTAGTCAAAATTTCATTCTTGAAGACTCAACGCATAGTAACTTTCCTTCTGATCCTTGGAGAGAAATTCTTGGGCATTCCACACAGACTTTCTTATTCTTTGAGTAGTTGAGGATGTTATCAATAATACAGTTTGCTTATCCAAGCACTCCTTATACACCACGTTCCTTAATTCCTGATAATCACCTGATGCACTCGTCATTTCACATAATATCACCCGAGCTCGCAATGCTCTTAACTCACCTTAATCGTAATCTCTGAAATTTTCTTAGGTTGGATCTTAAGTTATTCCTCGAGATATAATAGATTGCTTGAATTAGGTCTCGTAGGAAATTAATTCTTTATAGGGGTCACTTATTCTTATTCGTTGTTTTGTTAAACTCCCACTTCACGATTCGCCTCTTGTAAAGTCCTTCCTGGATCTGCTTTATCCACTAGGCGTTCCAATATTTCGTTTTTAACTCTTTGACCTGTCCAACACCTCCTGATTTATCTTGAAATTTCCTTTTTATACTTGGTTATCACTATTTTTCTTTAAATTTCCATATATCTTGACATCTCTTCAATAACTTAAATACTTAATATTGTGAATTCCCTGTAGGATCTCATTTCTTAACTCTTCTACTTGTAGCATCCAAGTGCTGGAAGAAAATCTGGAGATATCGTGATTGTTCTCCTGGGCGTATAAATTTCCGTTTTCTAACTACTAACATCGTGATCCATTATTTTCTCTTGACATCTTATTTTTCCCTTCACAACTTCAACTGAAAGGTTACACTATCCATCTTCTTCCTTTTGGATTATGAACTTTAGCTTCCAATTCCAACTTTCAGAATTCTATAGTTAATTCCTCTGGTATAGTTTCTATGTTCATTATTACTTTCCTCTATCTTTGCTTTTCCTCGTGAACACATACTTCAACCTCTTATGGCCCGTATAGATCTTACACTTTTCTCCATACATATCATGTTTCCCAAATCCTTCAAAATGAATATTATTACTGTTAATCCCAAATTATGGGTAGGATACTTCTGCTCATAAGGTTTCGGTTGTCTGGATGCATATACAATAACTCTATTGTGCTGCATCAACACACATCCTATTTCCTAATGAGAAGCATTACTATACACTACCAAACCTCCTTGATACTTTTAAAATGATAAAACAGGTGCTGTAACCATTCTTTCACTTAACTCTGTAAAACTTTCGTTACCCTTCTTTACTTCATATAAACTTCTTACTTTTGTGAGTGTTTCTGGTCTCTTTTTATTCATAGTAACTTTAACTTCTGCTGAATCTCTTTTGATCTTTTCTACATTGACTATTTATGCTAAGAACTATATTTCATATAACTTCTTTCTTCTCCAACTTCCCAGTTATCATTAATTGCTTCGCATGGTCCTCCGTTGACTTTAAGTATCACAACTATAGCTTACTCGGATATTCCTTAAAGGTGCTGTCCATCTAGTTCAAATATTACTGGTATATTGGTTAATATAGATGACAATATGAGAACAGTACTTAGTTATGAAAATTATCCTTGATACATCCATAGGTTTAATCTTTAATTAGTGAAATATCAAGTCTTAAATTAATCTCATAAAAGTACTTTTCTTCTTTCGTTTGATCAAACAAATCATTGGGTCGAGGTAACATGTACTTGCTTTTGATAGTAAATTTGTTGAACTGGCTTTAGTTGACGCATAATCTCATACTTCCATTTTCTTATTAACAAATAGTACTGGTACACTTCATGGAATACACTGGGTTTAATTGCTTCTTCTCCTAGCATTTCTTGCATCCGTTTTGCTATTTTCCTCGTTCTAACTGGTGCCATTTTAGATAAGGCCGTAGTCATTAGTTTCATCTCAAGCGCTAAGTAAATCGCGAGCTTTTTTTTTCTTTATCGGGAAGAAATTTTTTGGTAATTCGTCTGGAAATATATCTTAAAACTATAAAATCTTCAAATTCTGTTTACTCCTGACTTTTATTTATCTCATATTCACCGTAATGCTCACATCTTGATTACCATAATCATCATCAACAAATTCTTTACCTTCTTTCATCTTCTGAACCTCATCACCTTCTCATTTGACATCCTCAGAATTTATCTTTTCATCAAGACGGTCTGCCTGAACATCACGCTTTAATAGTTAATCCATTCCTTAAAATAATATCAAAACCTCTTATCTTCCATGATATCAATTCTTCATAACTTATTGCCAGGAATCTCAATTTCACCATTAGTACTCCCTTATTCAACACTTTCACATTCTTAACTTATTAATCCTTTGATCCTAATCTTATCAATAAAACCTTGAGAGATAAACAATTAAGTTTCTCTCATATCTTTTAATATTTTAACGCATAAGGTATTCACCCTAATCATCCATGTCATCACGTATGTATTCTGAATAACATATTTCACAAGAAAATCGCAATTTCTCGTTCTCGGAAACGTATTCCTCATTGGAGTAGATTTCCTTGACTCTTAGTGGATTCTTCACTGGGGCTAGTAATTTGTAATCCTCGTCATGTGCCCGTGTTTCCTTTCCTTGCATATGAGGTAGATGGAACTTCGTCCGCTTGATTAAGGATACGTTGATTTCTGCTTGAAAACCTCTTGCAAAGAACGACAGTACAACGAAGCAACTAGAAGGATTCACAATTCAACAAAATTGAAAGTTGAAAAGAAAGAAGAAACAAGGATTTGAATATGAATGAGACAACCACATTGGTACTTAAGATGGCCAGTCTTTCATACCGTATGGCATACAGCACATGATTAGGTGGCGTCCCACCCGACTCTTTGTCATTCTGACAAAGTGTCTCACCATAACACAGTTTGTCCCAATCAGAAAGCAAAACTTGAGGGAAGCAAATAAATTTGAAAGGAATGGAATATCCTCCTTTTCGATATCTTAGAAAAGAATTTATCTGAGAAAAGAAGTTCATACATTTTTAAGAATTGAGAAGGAATATAAGATGTAATATTGAAGACAAGAACGATACCGTTGGTTACCATCCACATTTCACTTGTATTTATCTTTCGAGCTTGTTCGATCATATCTCCATTGTGTCATATAATAACTTTAGAAAGTGTAATAACCCCCAAAATTTTAAACTTTTTGTAACCCTTGTGAATAGTATTTTTGCTAAATAAGAAAACTATGTAGGGGTTCTGTTATGGATTATCTGAGATTTTATTAGTACTCTATATGGTATATAAGTGTATGTAAAGATCGTCAGAATCCTATTCCGAACACTTTGATTTTTCCCGAAAATCCACTAGATACGGGAGGAATTGAGTATAAGGTAACAGGATGAAAAGGATTTAAATTAAAGGATTATAAGAGAGGATCATAAAAGGAATATAAGGTATTGAGAAAGGTTAAGGAAACCCAAGTAATAAGATCCCGGGTATGATCCCTCAAGCGATAAACGAAAACGAAAGTTAAGCGAACCGTATAACAGATCAGCGGTCATTAGGCAAACAATTAGGAAGTTAATCAAGGAGGTTAGGGATGATGAGGTCATCCAACCAATAAGGAGAGGACAAGTAAGAGAAGATGACATCATGAGCATGACATAAGCATGACATAAGGGGAAGGAGATGTGGTTAGTTTATAACCACACAAAGACAAGGTTAATAAGGTAATTAACCAAAACAAATCAAAAGTAAATCAACCAACCAAAACAAAACAAAGCAAACACAAAAATCATTTCATCTCTCCCACCTTGCTCTCGGCTTTTTCACATTTCAAAGAGAAGGAATTTCAAAATCCAAGATCCAAGCTTCCTAAATTGGTAAGATAATTCTCTAGTATTTCTTATGCATAGTTATGGCTATCTTATGAGTTTAAGCCTCTAATTCATTCTCAATCTTCTCCAAGAAATCAATGAAGAAGACAATGAATAGTGATTTCAAGGTTTTTAACTTGATTTTTCTTGTTTTTCCTTTAAGATCCAAGCATCCCTAAGACTCCTCAAGGCTTCTTAAGGCTTCCTAGCTACTCACACCACTTCAAGGAAGGTATATCATCTCCAAACCCTAGCTTTACTTTGTATATTAGGATGATTTTGATAGTTATGGTAAAGAGTAGCTTGAAGCTTGTTTGTTTAGAGTTTGGGTTGGAATGGTGGTGAATGGAGTGTTGAAATCTTATGGTTTGGTTAAAGGATTTAGTATAGTTTAAATTCAAGTTTTAGGAATAAGTATAATTGTTAATAATGAGTTTGTTGGGGATGTTGTAATGTGATATGGATGGGTTTTGGTTGTAAGAATGGATTGGGGTTGTTTGGTGATTGAATTGGAATGGTATAAAATTGGGAAATCGCGTAAACATAGCCGTCGTAATGTCCGATTTACTTTAGACTGCTTTTGTTCATAACATTAGGACCCGAGAACTCTCTTCTAGGTTTTGACCATTGTCATTTTTAGATAGTTCATGTTACGAGCTTCATTTTGATATGTGGTTCGTTTGATTCCGATGTACGGTTTAGGAGAAACGGTCGTTTTAAGTAATGACGTTTCGCGAACGAAACATTACCCCTCGCCTTACTTTGAAACATAGGTTAAAGACCTAAAAAGGGTTGATTAGTGTATGAATCAATTATGTTAAGTGTGTTAGGCAGTTGGTAAGACACTCGCGAAGGAATCGCCTTAAAACTCGTAATGGGTAATTTATTAAAAATGGTGGAGCCGAGGGTACTCGAGTGACTTAAGAGAATCAGTAAGCGCAAAACGAGCGTTAGAGTCTAAGTTGGTTAGAGTATAGATTTACAAGTGACTTTGATTTAATTCCAACTTACTTGTTGTTTATAGGTTACCAGACTCGTCCCGAGCCATTCGTAACCCCCAGTCGCTCAGGCAAGTTTTCTACCCGTATAACTGTTGTTGTGATGTATATGTGTATATGCATGATCTTGCGATAAATGCATATTGGTTATTAGCAAATTCCTGCGATATATTGTAGCATGTGATATGGTATATATGCATGCCTGTTTCATATTCTTGATTTATATATCTGTTGGTTCAAATGCTTATAGTTGCATAATACCTATGCTAGAGATAAGCGGTATTCGAGTTTACCCTTAGTATAGGGGATCAAAAGGTGAACACATTTCTAAACCGGGAGTCGATGTTCTCGAGTATATTATATATATTTTATATATATATGGTTATAGTTTTCAAAACTATTAATCGAATAAGGTTTATTCGATAACTTTAACTTTATTTTATTTATTGAATATTATTTCGAATATTCATCCGAGGACTTATGACTCCTTTTATTGTATTAATTGAATATTATTTTGAATATTCATTCGAGGGCTTAAGACTCAGTTTATATTATTTAATGATTATTAATTGGATATTCATTTGAGGATGTATGACTCCTTTATTTATTTAATGAATATTATTTATAATATTCATTTGAGGTATTATGACTCCGCGTATTATTTAATATTCTTTATTTTATTAAAGAATAATGTTCGATAATCAAACTTACTTTTGATTATTCAAATAAAGATATTACTTTCGTATAAGGATATCTTTGATTATTTACTATTCATTTCAAGTATAAGTTTTCCAACTTCTACCTCAATTATTCTTTATGGGAATATTATTTAAATAATAATATTCAGATATTTTCTAAATATATTGGGACTGATTTATTTTATTAAATCAGCATTACTCCAAACACTCTTTAAAGTGTTTTCGAGTCTTCAAAATGATTTTTAAAAGTTAGAGCGGATCCCAAAACTCATTTTTTTTTTATATTTAAGATCTTCCTTTTAAAGGGGATTTAAATACTCGCTCAAAACCTGAGGGATCCGGCTCTATGGTGTATTTTATATTCGTAACAAGGTTGCAGTTTTGGTAAATGAATTGATTACTTACCCAACGTTCGGGAAGTAAGTCCATCTATCGAGTCGGCATAAGCAACATGGGCTCAGTGGGCGTCCATGATAGTGTAAGTGGCTCAGTGGGAGTCCATCAAATGCATAAGTGGCTGAGTGGCAGTCCAGCATAAGGTCCTATGCGGCCAGGGTGATGACCAGTGGGGAATTCGTCCATCTACTAGTAGAAAAGGTTACTTATTGGTATCTTTGCCTAATCAGCAAGATATCGGGTTTATGCCACAATTCTTTTTCCCTTCCAAAAAAAAATTCATTGGATGTTACAAACTCTGTTCATACTTTATATGACAGAGGTTTTCAGGGAATGTATAAAGAAGATGTATATGTGGATATATATATATATATATATCGGAACTTAATGAAGTATATCATAACTTCATTTCCTTCAATAATACTTCAAAGATTTAATCTATACAAATCTTGTCTTGTAGTCTCATCTACGTGATGAACTGTTGAAAGCTCATTATACTTTGAACAGTGGTAGTTCAAGTAGCTTTATAAATGATATAAGTATAGTGAAGTATTTGGTAACTTCATTCCTTGTTTTTACTTATATCTAGTAAGTAATTATCTTGCACCTGATAAAGGTTTTCAGCAAGTTATCCATTTAGATACTTGCGTTATTGTTTACACTATATATATTATCTTGCGAGCTGTAAGGCTCACTCTTGCTTTATTTCTTCATCACACAACAACAGTTGGGAAAGATGGCCAGACTCCAGTAGACCCAGCGCAAGCGCGTGGGAAGCGTCCCGCGTCTTCCCGTTGATGTTGTAGCTACTATAGCTGCAGAGGTAGATCTATTGGTAGATCAGGCATTCTACTTTTGGGAACCAAATATTGTATAATTATAACTTGTGGCGGATAATGGCAATTAACTGTAAATTTATCAAGTAATCATTTTGGGTTGTAATAACTTTTAAATTGTGGATTCAAAGACTTGTACTTATTTCAATTTCATCTCTGAGACTATAACGGGTTGTGGTGTGTGTTAGTGTGGGGTCACAGCATGAGGTTATTTATTATTAATTCAGTTAAGTGATATTGTGGAAAGAAAGACCGTGACGACCCGGATCCCTAACCCCGGATCTGGGGGTGTTACAGAAATTATGTTGAAATGC
Source organism: Apium graveolens (assembly GCF_009905375.1). Taxonomy (NCBI): domain Eukaryota; kingdom Viridiplantae; phylum Streptophyta; class Magnoliopsida; order Apiales; family Apiaceae; genus Apium; species Apium graveolens. The sequence continues at coordinate 97,346,109 of NC_133653.1, forward strand.
CTTCGCAAATTAAGCATTATGGTAGATTCTTACTTGTCAAGTCTCGCGTCTGTAACGTCGCACCTACACGTATAATACTTTAACAATTCGATCATAATGGCGTTCTTATCTGATAACTTCGGGCTTCCTCTTTTAATTTAGAATAACCACGAACCATACGATATAACGATCCTTTTGTTAACAATATTCTTCTTTTAGAGAGGTTTGGAAATCTTTTCAATCTTTTCGATCACGCTCCGGCTTCTGTTGAATCAATGAATTCTTTGAACTCTGATAGTCCTAGTAATTGAATGTATAGTTACTCCGTACGCCGATTATGCTGTAAATTTTATCAAACAATACTTGCACCTTACTGTTAGGAATAATCAACTTCTTCATAATCGCAGGTTACTTTGTTCTTGGAATTAGCAATACTAGGTCTGAAACAGCATCTTTCCAGGTAATCCAGGCTTTCTAACAAACAAGAAACTCAAGTAGTAACTCGACAACCAATGTTTAAAAATCATTTTATTCAAAAAGGCTTTTAGAAATTTGTAAAGGAAAATCTTTTTCGAAAATTTGTCTAAAAAGTTTGAAAAATCACAAACCTGGTTGTCCTTACTATATGAGTTGGTTGTTGTCCTTCCGACCTATAACGAGGTACCGTATTAAAGAAATAATCACATAAAATTTCGTTCACTCCAATCTACCTTTTCTCCTTCATCGCGTCCAGTTACCTTCCTTAATCGACGAAACTTCAATTATTGTCGCACATTATCTTATTCGTAGTTTCACATCAAAGCTCCCATACTGGTGATACTCCCGACATTATCGTTACAGTAGTTAAATAGAACAGACTATCCAATAGTCCACAAGTCTATTTCATAGAACAAAGTTTACCCGTATCACATCACATCACTACTTTACATATCGCAGTTATCATGTCATCATCATTTAATTTCACAAAAATCCCAGGTTTATACTTTTCTCTCTTACTCCTTCAAAATTCATCTAGTTCATCCCATACTTATTCACGGGTGACTTAGTCACTAAGGGCTTCTTTTAACCCGATAACAGCTATCCTCTGAAACACTTAAATCTCCTTTCTAAACTTCGTCTCACCTCTATTTATAACTCAAGCGCTCACCATTTACTGTAGCTCTCGAATCCATCCTTGTAGGTACAATTGCTTCATAGGACAAGTACTAAGCTGGGGGTATAGAACAGGATGTAGGGTAGATTAAAGAGATACGCTCACAGCCGGATGTCCAGTGAAACAAGAATAAACAGATGGAGGTTCTTGAATAGGTAGTCTCATATCAAGAGGTAGAAAAGTAGCATAGAATAGCTTGAAGAAGTGCAATCGTTATAACAGAAGGTAGTACCATTAATGCTGGTGAAGGAACAAGGTGCAAATCCAATCTGGGAGAAGGTGACGATCCTTGAACGGAAAGCTCCAAATGATCTAATGACACCGGGGAATCAAGATCTGCCATTGCCGTTGTCTGGAAATCACGTCAGAAGCTGAGAATCCTGAATCGCAATACGAACTATGTCGGAGACCTACTATACCATCACACTCAATCTCACAACGTCTTATCTTTCTACTTTCTATTCCTAATCCTAATCCCTCTACCCAATCCCGACAATCTAGGCTTGTTTCAGTGACTTATAGCTCTGATACCAACCGGTGGCGCCCTCCAAACCTGGGTCAGAAGTTTGGGGTCCACAACACAAACACAATATAACAACCTGTATAGGAAATATTATTTATAATGACCCTGCATCACAAAACCACGGATCGAAACAGGTTAAAGTATGAAAACAAGCCACAACCTTAACTTTTATTACAACGTACCAAATCCCAACTAATTTAACTTACAATTGATAATAAAATCATTCTTAAAATCTGACTATCTCTATACCGCATGAAGCTTCTGCTAGCTTGATTCAACTCTCTGGAACCTTAGCCCGCACTTTGGACTGAGGAACTTCACTATCATCCATATTCTTTTCAACTGTAAAATATATAAAAGATTCACAAGGGTGAGCTAACTAGCTCAGCAAGTCATAATAGTGATAACTGAGGTTAAACAATGATCAATTGAAATGATTCAAAGGAATCAAGTTGCTTTTTAACTCATCATTAGAATTGGATATTCATTTTTAAGTTTTAAAAACCAAGGTTAGGCTGCTGATCAGTCACGCACTAACCCCGAGCAAGCACACAGCACTGCTCTAATTACTGGATCCAAGGCACACATTGGCCTAACTTGACCATTGGTATGGTCTGACCACGAATCTGGTCCACATAAATAAAAACTATCCAATCCTAAAGCAGTTCCATATGATAACAATATAATTCAATAAAACAAGATCATAAACAATTATGGTTAAACATTTGCATAAAAACGTAAGGAAACTCAAGGATATCTCAAGGATATATCAGGGTATGTATAAGAAACGGTTTTCAATTTGTACCAGCATCCGGTATTAGGTCAGAAATGATTTTTCAAGGTATAGTTCTTTGATGTTATAAAGAATGGTTGAAGTATAAAAGTTTCTGTGTTTTCAAACAATTTTGTTTCAGTGTTTTGTATTTGGTAGTGATACATTTGAAAAGTAGTATCATATTTGTGTGGTTTGTATATGAGGATCAGCAAATGATGTTTTTACAAAGAATAAGGCTTATGACTCAAGATCAAGAAAAATCAGGGATTCAAGGGTAAATAGTTAATGCACTTGCAATGTAAACAAGAGTTATTTTGAATAATAGCGACATGTTATGAAACAGTTCGAAAACATTGGTAATATATATCTTGAAGCAAAGTTCAGAAATACTTGCCTTACAAGGCTTTATAACTATTACTGATCAATTCTGGACCAACTCTGCCGCTTAGGCTTTTACGTCCAACCACTATGTCACTCTGGATTCGACCTTGACACTCAGGTCTTCCTGTTGAAACTCTATTGAACTCGTCAATTGACCACTAGGTTATCTTTAGTCCAACGTCCACTTTCAGGTTCTCGATCATAACCTACAGGGTCGAAATGCCCTACGTTAGACGTCTAGGTATGCTTGACATATCCTCGATACTAATTCTTACCCAACGATATTCAAACCCGACTCGTAATTATTCATATTAGAATAACACAGAACACAATTAGGGTTCATATTCTCGAAATCGATCCAGTGTTCATTTTCAGAAAATATGTATACTCGTCATTTTACGAAATTAGGGTTACTGTGTTTTGGACAGAACATTTATCACAACATACAATCACGTTCGTATAAAGTATAGGTATATATATTCATTCGACGTCCCGATAATTATCGGATACGCTCCCGCATTTCCATAGTTGATTTCCCGAAAATCGGGTAGCGTCTCCTTTGTTTATCGGACTACCCGTCGAAACATCAATCGACGTTAATAACACAAATCACAATCCAATTCGAACAACGACAACCAGTTATAACTTACAAATTCCAATCACCGATACAATTTAGTTATTAATTATTATTACTCGCATGTTTATATTTTTATTTGTAGGACTCAGAAATGATTCATCATTGTCCACCATCGGCTCGCCGAGGCTCATCCTCGTCGGCGGCAAAATTTTCGGGGCACCCAATTATTCGGGTTCCAACATAAAAAATCCACCAATTAATTCAGTTAAAACCAATCACACAAAATTATTTATATCATGAATCGTAGTCATAATTCCCTTCAATTAAAATAATTACAAGGATTAATTCAAATTACTGAACCGGAATACAACCAACAGAACAAGGTAACAGAACAGGGTTACACGCGCACAACGCGCCACAACACGAACATCGCAAAGCTACCAAGAACACAGGGACGGCCGGAAAGTTCAAATCCACGCACCCAAACTTCACCCACATAGACACACACATACACGAACTGTATACACACATCAATACACATACATACAATCACGTATGTATACATATACATATAACAACATAGATGAATCGATTAGCAATCGAAACAAAAAGGCTGGAAGTAGTTACCGAAACACAGGCGGCATAAGGAGTAATAAGAAGGAACGACAACAAGAAAAGAAAGGAAAGACCGAGAGAGATTGATAATAGAGAGAGCGGAGAGAGAGTAGAGTGAGAGAGAGAGGATGAGAGATGAGAGATTGAGAGACTACAGATTGATGTTTACCATCTCCAACGACTCACTCCTCTGTTTCGTTTAATTACACGGCACGTGTCCCGTTTAATGGACACGTCCTGGCTGATTACGAACCGATTCGTATCGTTTTAATCGATTTTAATGGTAAAATCTGCGAATAATTATTACCCAAACCGTACCCAAAATAATCCTAAAATTTTCTAAAAATCCCAAAACTAATGAAATAGAATTTTTATAATTTTTAAAACATTTTTGAAATGTAACTCGTATCCCCATTTCGAAATTAACGAATCGAGCTGTATTTTAAATAAATTCAGCTATTTACGAAAATAGTCTTAAGATGTTACAAATATCCCAAAGTAAATAAAAACGTAAATTTTGAAATTTTAAAACAATTTCTGAAGCACAATTTATACCCGTTTTTTAACAATTAACGAAACAACGCGCAGGTAAAATTAATCCCGAAAATTTCCAAAATAATTTTAAAATTCTCAGAATATTCCAAACTTAAATAAATATGAGTTTCATAATTTTTGAAGAATTTTAGAATTAAATATGGATTTTACCATTAAACATACTCAGAAAATCATTTAAAGATAAATAATTAATAAAATATTGATTTCTCAATTTTATAAAATCCTAAAAATAATTATTGTAATTATAAAATCATAAAAATAATTTTTGAAACATTCCCAATATTTATGCAAATAAATTTGCACCAAATCTACTTTGGAAAATAAAAACAATCCAATACGGCTCCATAATTAATCACACGAACAACCCGGTATATTATAAATTACACCTATACAATAATCAACCAACAAAGAGCGGTCAAAACTAATACACATATTTTATTTTAATAATTTCCGTAATAATCATATATTTAAATAATTCAAAAACACAAGAGTCGTTATAGTTCTGATAGTAGGCTGTGGTTGAGTATTGGAAGGCTGGGTTGGTGGAGGTTGAGAAGTAGTAGGTTGTGTAGGTGCAACATCAGGATATATGGTTGTGTATGTGTGAGGATCAGAATTTACTAAGAATTGTTTGACAGATTGGGGAATTTGGAGGGGTCTTAGTATATCCTTCTTATTATCAGCAGATAATAAGTCCTATTTGCTGACTCGTGATTGGAATAACATCAAAATTTGAGCAATTATTGGCAAAGGCTTTGTTAATACAATCGAAAAAGAAGCTCCACTCCCTTCTGAAGTAGGGCCTCTTCAGTTGTCCCAGCTTGGACAAAGACTTCTCATAGCCAAGATTTGCCATCATGTTTTGAAGAACTGACTCCCCAACTTGTGAATTGAAAGTACAGTTCTCTGGCAGATGCAATGCTTGTCGAACAGTTGACAAGGTAACCAGGTTCTCATCTTCCCTTCTCATCTTCCCCTGTTGTAAAAATTATGCTTGGAGACCCATCTTCACCACCATCATCATCGACTCCAGACCTCCAAAACTCTAGAATTTGCTTGCCTGAGAGAGTCTGTGGTTGGGTCTCAGCATACCCAATTTCACTTCGAGCAAGAAAATCTTGAATGAAGTGAAGTCCTGAAGGAGCCTCATCCTTGTTGAGAATATCCATATAGTTGTTGGGGAAAAACTTGGCTCCATCATAGATAAGATCCTTAGGTGTCATTTCTGTGAAAATCGTGTGTTCGCAAAGTGTTTGATAAAATGCATGTAAGAAAGTCCGTCAGAAAATAGAGAGAAAAAGAGAGAGAGAGAGAGAGAGAGAGAGAGAGAGAGAGAGAGAGTAAAAGAAATAAGAGATAAAGTAAGAGAGAAGGTAAAAGATTTGTATAATCTTTTATCTCTAATATATATACTCTTTCCACTCAACGGCTCTTTTTGGAAGTAAAACCGGCATAGTTACACCTATCACGCAGTAAATGGTCAAGGCAGTAATTAGTGGGCACGAGAAATGTGTAGTAATTATTGCACACATGCATATGCAAAAACCAACATGCAACCCATTAATCAAATGATTATTACTGTTCTTTTGCACTTAATTATTTTCTGATAAAATGACTGTTACAGTAAATATCAAAAATAAGTCAAGTAGATAAATAATGCCATGCAAGAATCAGGATTTGCATCAGAACTTGACTATTATCAGAATTTAACGGTCATCAGAACATGGCTTCTGTACTCAAAAAAATGAATGACTGTTTCTGTGATTCTTCACACAAATACTGAATGGTTTCTTCAGAGTTTAATCATCAGAATATGATCAGAACTTGTCCTCAGAATTTATGCAAATAATACTTAATTATTTATCAAAAACAATTTAATCACCACAATAATTTTCATCATTCATATGGAGTGATAGTGTGTGTATGTGCAAATGATCAGATAAAGATTAAAGTCTGATAAACTTCAGTATACCTTAGAAATAAGGCATAACTAAGAAAAATGCTTAAAATCTGTCTTGAATTGTGAAGTCTACTATAGAATATAGTAATGCAAGAATCCACCTCAACTATTTGTGCTTATTTTATGCAACTTTTAAAATTCTTTTGACAATGACTTCTCAGTGTAAATGAGTTACAACTGTCATCAGAATTAATGCTTTTATCTGAATATTTCTCCAGTAATCAGAGAATGTGAAAATTCACCAAGAAAAAATATTGCTTTTCTAATGCATATAACTTAATACCAGCAATGCACTTGGATCTTCCCTTTCACATATTTACTATAGATCTCAAAGGAATACCTGATTTCAATTTTTCTTTTATTTTATTTTCTTCAGATAAGTGAGGCTTATCAAGCATGTAGTTCATCCTTAAGATTACTGACATCAGAATTTGACAGATAAGAAGCAATAATCTAGTTTGTTACTTAGTAATAAGATACAGGAAGTAAATTTGACTAAGATCAAAACCAGAATTTGCTTGTGTTATTGATTTCCACATAAATAACTAGTTCAAACATGGGATACATAGTTTGTTAGAGACTACTAAGTCTACATCTAACACAATAATCCTCATTGGATTGAATAGTCACAGAACATTCAAAACACTTTCAGAGTTTATGGGATCACATCAGATAATAGGCAGTGTTTAATATGTTACAATTTAAGCATAAATTACATTGAGATAAGGAAATCTGTAAACACTGATCATAAAGTCTGATGTATGAGAACAAAAACTAATCAGATTTTGAGAAAGAACCTGAAACCATTCCAAGTTCATTTACCAGTCTTGTCAAAGTAGCTTCACATAGTGGTTTTATGAAGATATCAGCTAGTTGTTGATCTATTGGAACAAAATGCAATTCCACTGTACCTTCCATCACATGTTCCCTTATGAAATGGTACCTAATGCTGATGTGCTTTGTCATTGAGTGTTGAACTGGATTTCCTGTTATAGCAATAGCACTTTGATTATCACAGTAAATAGGTATTTTAGAAAATTATAACCCATAGTCCAGTAACTGATTCTTCATCCAAAGAACCTGTGCACAACAGCTTCCTACAATAATATATTCTACTTCTGCAGTTGATGTGGAAATTGATTTTTGTTTTTTGCTAAACCAAGAAACCAATTTGCCTCCAAGAAATTGGAAGCTTCCACTAGTGCTTTTCCTGTCTATTTTGCATCCTGCAAAATCTGCATCTGAGTAAACTATTAGCTTAAAATCTGATTCCCTAGGATACCACAATCCTAGATCAGCTGTACCCTTGAGGTACTTGAAAATTCTTTTCACAGCTATTAGATGAGGTTCTTTTGGATCAGCCTGAAATCTTGCACAAAGACAGGTAGCATAAATGATATCTCGCCCACTTGTAGTTAAATAGACTAAAGAGCCAATCATACCTCTATAGTTAGTAATATCTACTGATGCTCCAGTATCTTTATTTAACTTGGTGGCAGTGGCCATAGGAGTTGATGCAGTAGAACTGTCTTGCATTCCAAATTTCTTGAGTAAGTATCTGGTGTACTTGGATTGACAGATAAAAGTACCTTCTTCATTTTTTTGACTTGAAGTCCTAGAAAATAGCTCAACTCTCCCATCATACTCATTTGATATTTTGTATTTGTAGAGCCAAAGATGATATCATCAACATATATTTGTACCAAAAGTAAGTTCTTTCCATGGTTGAGGTAGAATAAAGTCTTGCCAATTGTGCCTTTGTGAAATCCACTTTCCAGAAGAAATTATGCCAGAGTTTCATACCATGCTCTTGGAGCTTGCTTTAGGCCATAGAGTGCTTTATCAAGCCTGTAGACATGATTTGGAAATTTTGGATCTACAAAGCTTGGAGGTTGTTCAACATATACCTCTTCTTCCAATTCTCCATTGAGAAAAATACTTTTCACATCCATTTGAAAGACTTTAAACTTCTTGTGAGCAACATAAGCTAAAAAGATTCTTATGGCTTCCAATCTAGCAACTAGAGCAAATGTTTCATCATAGTCAATACCCTCCTGTTGAGAGTAACATTTAGCAATCAACCTTGCTTTGTTTCTTGTAATTATGCCATCACTGTCAGTTTTATTTCAAAACACCCATTTTGTGCCAACAATGGATCTGTTCTTTGGTCTTGACACTGGGGTCCATACTTTATTTCTTTCAAATTCATTTAACTCTTCCTGCATTGCTTGCACCCAATCAGCATGTTGAAGAGCTTCTTCCACTTTCTTTGGTTCATTCTGAGATATAAAGGAATGATAGAGACATTCATTTGTTGTTGTTGTTCTAGTTCTGACACCTGCTTCAGGATCTCCAATTATTAAGTCAGGTGTGTGTGATTTAGTCCACTTCCTTGCAGATGGAAGTTGATCTCTAGAACTGGATCCTCCCCCATGATCCATGCTATCTCCATCAGCATTTTCTGATGCTCCCCTTGAAGTTATGCTCTCTGAGATTCCAGAATTTGAGTAAGATTCATCAGAAATTGAAGAATTAGAGTTTCCAAAATTATCAAAATTTGGCTCATCAGAACTTGATGAATCAGAATTTGAAGAGCCAGTGACTGGTTTTGATGCTTCTTGAGAGTCTTGAGATGCATGAGATCTGGTATGATAATCAGCTTGCTCCCCTTGAACAGGTGCATTTTCCTTTGGAGTAGTTACCACAGTTTCAAGTACATCAGAATTTAACCCATTAGAACTTAAAGGATCAGGATTTAGGTCATCAGAATTTACAGAATTAGAATTACATCTTCATTTTCAAATCTCAACTGATCATGATCATTTAAATCTTCAATTCCAGTAATCTTTTTATCATCAAAAGATACATTGATAGATTCCATGACAACCCTTGTTCTTAAATTGTAGACTCTGAAGGCTTTTGTGGAAAGTGGATATCCAACAAAAATTCCTTCATCAACTTTTAGATCAAATTTTGACAGGTGTTCATGATGAGTCTTAAGAATAAAACACTTGCATCCAAATACATGAAAGTTTTTCAGATTTGGCTTTTTTTTTCACCATCTCATATGGTGTTTTTCCATGCTTGTTTATGAGTGTAGCATTCTGTGTAAAACAAGCAGTCTCCACAGCTTCAGCCCAAAAATAGGTTGGTACCTTTGCTTCATCAAGCATAGTCCGTGCAGCTTCAATGAGAGTCCTGTTCTTTCTTTCTACAACTCCATTATGATGTGGAGTTCCAGGTGCAGAAAATTCTTGCTTTATTCCTTGCTCTTTGCAGAACTCTTCCATGATTGAATTCTTGAACTAAGTGCCATTATCACTTCTTATTATTTTAACAGAATCTTTGACTAACTTATCCAGCTGTCTAACATGATCAGTTAGAGTAGATGCGGTTTCATTCTTCTTGTGCAAGAAATACACCCAAGTGTATCTTGTGAACTCATCCACTATAACCATAACATATTTCTTCTTTGCAATAGACATGACATTGACTGGACCAAATAGATCAGCATGCAGTAAGTGATAAGGCTCAAGAATTGAGGATTCAGTTTTGCTCTTGAATGAAGATTTTCTTTGTTTTTCCTTTTGACATGAGCCACAAAGACCATTAGGAGCAAATATTGATTTTGGCAGTCCTCTCACAAGATCTTTCTTTACTAGCTCATTTATGTTGTTGAAATTTTATTGAGAGAATCTCTTATGCAAATTCCAGCTTTCTTCAATTGATGCTCTGCTTAACAGACATATTACAGAACCATCCAAATTTGTTGAAAGTCTGGCTTCATATATGTTACCATGCCTGTATCCTTTCAGAACCACTTTACCTGTAAAATTACTTACAACTTCATAGTGTTCTTCAAAGATATCCACATGATAACCTCTATCACAGATTTGACTCACACTTAGCAGATTGTGTTTAAGTCCCGAGACAAGAGCTACTGATTCAATTATGACATTTCCAAGATTGATATTACCATATTCCAGAGTCTTTCCCATATTGCCATCTCCATAAGAAACTCCTGGGCCAGCTTTCTCCACAAAGTCTAATAGCAGGGTTTTACTTCGAGTCATATGTCCTGAACATCCACTTTCCAGAACCAGGATGTTTTTCCTGTTGCCCTACAATCACAAAGACCACTATTGATTAGTTTTAAGGACCCAGACTTGCTTGGATCCTTTGGACTTATTAAGTTTGTAAGCATTTGCAGCGGATTTAGTTTCAGAGTTTATGCTAACATGCTTTTTATCAGACTTTGCATCAGAATTTACACTAGAAGGAATTATACTAACTTTCGTTAAAGAAGGTTTTACTTCATAATAATCATAGTACAAACTATGATATTCCTTACAAGTATAAATAGAATGCCACAAACTACCACAATGAAAACAAGGATTTGTGGTTTAAACCTAGCAGACTGACTCTTAACTCCTGATTTAGGAGGTAAAGAGTTTATATCTTTATTCTTCCTTCAAAAAGAAACAAGATGGTTAGAGTTTCCATAATTATAGCATTTCTTTCTAGGAGCATTAGGAATAGGCATATAATTATTACTTTTATTCACACCTTCATTTCCATTCCTATTTTTCCTAGCTTCCTTTACCTTGTTCACATTTTTAATGTCTTTCAGCTTATAATTAAGCTGCTTCTTTGTTATTAAGCCAATGTTTACCAAAGCTGGTTTGTCCTGTTTTGATTTGTCAGAAGTTGAATTTTCTTTGCTTCTGTTTTAGAATCTTTCATCTTTTCAGAATCAGACACAACATTTTTTGTAACAAATTTAACAGGATTTACCTTTGGCTTAATTGGAAAAATCCCTTTCTCACTTTTATCATCTTTATAACCGAACCCCTCTTTCCAGTTTCCACTACTTAGAATATTCTGAGTTGTTTTTCCTGAGTTAGTCCAAGTCCTGATGATTTCTCTTTCTTTTTCTAATTCAGTTTCTAGATAATCATTCTGTTTAAGCAATTCATTCTTAACATACATAGCATTATCTCACTCTGTCTGAACAGTGTTCTGGTGGACTAACTCTTCTTCAAGATAGCTATTTTTGTTTTTGTACTTTAGATTTTCAGATTTTAATCTTTCATTCTCCAAAGTCTGATCTTTATAGCTAATATAAATATTTTTCAGAAATAATCTCAACTCAGTAATATCATCTATATCAAAATCAAGAGTTGATAGAGGTACCTCTAGTTTAGCAGCATCAGAACTGCTATCAGCATTTTCCATTAAGGCATAGTTTACCTCTTCTTCAACATCTGAAGTATCTGCCCGGTTTTTCTTCTTTGTGATAAGTGCCTGACCTTTATCACCTTTTCCTTTCTTGCAATCAGGAGAGATGTGGCCTCTTTCACCACAATTGTAGCATTTGACATTTGAGTTGTCACCTCTGTCAGACTTTCCTCCTTTGCCTTCAGTCTTTCTGAACCCTTTCTTGTCAGAACTTCCACCTTTCCTGGAAAACTTCTTACCCTTTCTGAATTTCTTATAGGCTATCTTTGTGATAACCTTCACCATAAGAGCACACAGTTTCATCATCTCTGCATCAACATCCACTTCAGATAAATTTTCAGGTTCTGAATCATCATCATTAGAATCTGATGACTCTGAATCAGACTGTATAATGAGAGCGTTTCCTTTTGCCTTCCTAGAGACAATGGGCTTTTCTTTCAGCCTTTAAAGCAACTATCTTAGACTTCTCTCCATGCCTCTTCTTTCTTTGCTCCATCTCAAGTTCATGAGTCTTGAGCATCCCATAGATTTCATCAAGAGACATATCAGCAACTTCATAGTTGTCTCTTATTGTATTAGCTTTCAAATCCCACTTTTCAGGAAGAGCTAGTAGGAATTTCAGATTTGAATCTTCTGTATCATATTCCTTATCCACTAGTGACAGATCATTCAATAGCTTTGTGAATCTGTCATATGTATCAGTTAGTGACTCATCAGATTTGGAGTCAAAGTGCTCATACTCCTGTGTGAGTATTGTCTTCCTGTTCTTTTTGATGGCATTGGTTCCTTGACATCTCACTTCCAATGCATCCCGGATTTCTTTTACAGTCTTGCATGCAATCACCCTGTTTGACATGACATTGTCAAGTGCACTATGAAGCAAGTGTCTTACTTTTGCATCCTTTCCTAGTGAAGAGATGTCTTCTGTGGTGTATTCTCTTTTTTCTTTGGGAATCATCCTCTGTGGCTCATTCCCAACTGTAACAGAAAGATTTGTGGGCTTATGTGGACCATCATAAATTCTGTCTATATATTATGGATTTGTAGCTTCTGGAAACATGGTCATCTTCACACTCCATACAGGGTACTCAGACACCTTGAGTAAAGGAATTCTAATGGTTTCATATCTACTGGTGTTTTGAATGGGTTAAACCTTTGCAGGTTCTTGAGGGTCTGTTATTTTTTCTTGATCAGACATAATTGATTGTTTGTCTGGATCTTAATTGTTTGTAAGCTTAACAGATTGTGATACCACTTGTTAGGCCTCAATGATACTATAAAAGGGGGTTGAATATAGTATCTACAATCAATTCGATTATGAACAAAAGTATGTAACAGAAAACAAGTTTATTCAATATATCAAACTTTGTTACAGTAGGTTAATCTACTCTCTCAGTGATGTATGATACCACTAAGAGCTACTAGGGTTACAATGAATAATATTCTCGTGAATGATAACACATATAGTGTAAACCCTAAGCTGTGTTTATATAGTACAAAGTTACAAGATATCTTCTAATTGATATGAAATATATCTCTTCCTAAAATATATCAATCAGATATTATCTTCTGTAGTCCTTTAGTTGTCCAACTCTCCATGCATATCTTTATTTGTTTAATCCAGATCCTCTCCTGTAAATCATCCGCTTTTCATCCCTGAAGTGTATCCGCACTTAAGTTCTGATATAAGTTCTGACGCCTTAAATTCTGATAACTTCCTATCTTCAGTAAGTTCTGATTTCCAGTTAAGTTCTGATATTCTGATAATAAGTTCTGAAACTAAACAAATCAGATTAGACATGATATCACAAATATATCTAACATATTATGAAACATTTGGATTATTAATTATGATTCTATGGATTATTCTTTAGTAATTTATTATATCTTTATTTTCTGCGATAAAATGTTAGATTAATAAATGTCCTTGGAATATGATATGTAAATCTATATCTCTAAGTACCTGACTTAGAAATGAGATTATGAGAATAGTATTGATATTCCTAAAGGTCCCTATTCAAGTATTATTATTAAGGGACGATAATAAATACGTTGAAACTAGTGTGTTTGTTGACTGATGATCACATCTCATTGATCATATATATTATGATACTAAAAGTCAAAACACAGGAACATGTATTAAATACATGGTGCTGGGTTGACCTTTTGTGAGATACTACATGTTTAAAGTGTCATAAGTTAATCTCATAGTGATAATGATTTATTGGTCCTTTAAACTGAAATCATTATCTTTTTATACGAGAATTAATATACTTTGATACTATTAAAAGTTATCCTCGACCGGGTAGTAATAAAAGTAGACATTGGGTATATTATGAATCGTATGAGAAATATGAATTATCTAGATGGGATTTAGCCCTCCTTTATTAAAGGAGTGATATTATTGGCATCTTGATTGAGTAAGACTACAAAATGCATGGTCATGCTCAAATACTGATTTGTTTAATAGTTTACTCATTGATCAAGGAAAAAAGGATTAAACGTTAACATAGGATGACACAATGCATGCCTCGAGTTTGATCTATAACATAAGGTTAAAGGGATTATATTATATTGTACATTATTCACGAAAGGTTTAATTGAATCACCGATTATTATTATTACTTGGGGAGCAATATGGTATTACTAGATGCCACTCATTGTTTATAATTTTATTATTAGAAAATAAAATTATTGCCAACGTACTAATAACCTAAAGGGTTCCACACAAAGAACGTTTAAAACAGAGTGTTATTTAAATTATAAATTTAAATATTTTATTGTTGTTAATTTGAATTTAATTATTAAATTAATTAAGTGAGACTTGATTAATTGTATATATATTAAAATTCGAATTTAATAATAATATAAACCCAAAATCAGAATGGGTCTTTTTAGAAGCCCATTATGATTAGGGTTAGGCCCGAATCCCCTCTCTCCCTATATATACATGAAGATGTATATTTTTAGGGTTTAGAAGAAATATCACATTTTTGAGAAAACCCTAGCAGCTCTACATCTTAGAGAGGCTAGAGAGAGAGAGAGAGAGAGAGAGAGAGAGGAAATAGGAAACCAAATCGGCTAGTACCGGCTCCGGTGATTGTTGGACGATCGGACGTTCGTGTTGATACCTTGGAGAGCAGATCTTCAAAAGGAGGGATGCTGTGTTGGTTCATCAAGATCAGAGAGCTCATCACAATCATAAGGAAAGCTTTATTAAGGTAAACATATGTTCTCCATAATTATCTAGTCATTATACATAGATCTTGCGGTAGGGATTCAAAAGTTTTTATTTTTCCATTGCGTTTTATTGCTCGAATCCCTAACATGTTGGATATAGTGCGATCGATGATGAGTCAAGCGGATCTTTCATTCAGTTTTTGGGGTTATGCTCTAGAAACGGCTGCATATACACTTAACTAAGTTCCGACTAAAGTGGTTCAACATACTCAGTATGAGATATAGACTGATAAACATCATAGCATGTCATTTATGAAAATTTGGGGACATAAAGCGTTTATAAATTGTTTAGCCTCTGACAAGCTTGGACCAAAATTACATAGATGCTATTTTGTAGGATACCCAAGTGAGACTAGGGTATAGTTTTAATAATCCTTCCGAGAATAAAGAGTTTGTTGCTCGAGCCGCTGTATTTTTTGAGGGATAACTACTTTCTAAGAAAATCAATGAGAGGAAAATACATCTTGATGAAGATCGAGAACCACATGATAACATTGAATCAGAGTTAGATTAAGATCAGGATGTACATCAAAATATTGAAAGTAATCTTATTCAGGATACACAGGTTATTCGTAGATCTAGTAGGATTCACCATGAGTATGGGAGAAATTATGGATTTCTTTTGACTCAAGATGGTGATGTGATATTTATGGATAATAATAAGCCTCTCACCTACCAAGATGCTCTGAACAGTCCAAACTCCGAGAGATGGTTGGAGGTCCTGAAATCCGAGATAGAATCCATGTATCAAAATAAAGTATTGACTTTAGTTGATCCACTCGAAGGGGTAAAATCTGTAGGGTGCAAGTGGGTTTTTCAAGAAGAAAATTGGCATGGATGGTAAAGTATAGACCTATAAGGTGCGACTAGTGGCAAAATGTTTTAAAAAAATTCATGGTATAGACTATGATGAGACTTTTTCACCAGTTTATATGGTCAATTCCATCATGATTTTGTTAGCAATAGTTGCATACTTTGACTATGAGATTTGGAAAATGGATGTCAAAATCGCTTTCTTATATGGGAGCCTTGAAGAGGATGTATATATGATACAACCTGAGGGTTTTGTCGATCCAAAGTTTGCTAAGATGATTGGTAAGTTGCTTCTATCTATTTATAGATTGAAGAAAGTCCTATGGAGAATGAATATTCATTTTGATGAAACGGTCAAAGAAATTGGCTTTATTCAAAACGAAGATGAACCATGTGTTTGCAAGAAGGTTAGTGGGAGCCATGTGACATTCCTAGTATTATATGTAGATGACATGTAATAGATATGGAATGACATACCTTCTCTATAGGCTGTTAAGACTTGGTTGAGAAATAGTTTCTCGATGAAAGACTTAGGCGATGCTACCTATATATTAGGGATCAAGATTTATAGAGATATATTGAAGAGATTAATAGACCTAGTCCGAGTACATACATTGATAAAGTGTTGCATCATTTTATGATTTAAGAGACAAAGAAAGGATATGTTTCGATGTCTCATGGAATAGTGATCTCAAAAGATAATTGCCCCCTAAATCATTAGATGATAAGGGTCGTTTGAAGAAGTTCCAAATGCTTCAGCAATTAGATCTATAATATGTACAATAATATGTATTTATCATGATGTTTCGTATATTATGAGCATGATGAGCAGATACTAGTCTAATCCAGGTGAGGGTCACTAGATAGTTTTCAAGAATATTCTTAAGTACTTAAAGAAGATTAAAGATTTATTTTTGGTGTATGGAGAAGATAGGGAACTGGTAGTAAAGGGTTACACTGATTCTAGTTTCTGAACCTAAGTTTTGGATAAACAAGGATGATAATGTGTCTATATCTGGTTTGTGTTTTGTCTAAATATAAGTGGTGTTAGCTGTAATAGTTCACAACAAGAACATTGATGATTCTATAATGGAATTTGAATATATTGATGCTTTCAAAACAACCAAGGAGACTGTTTGGGCATGTGTTTAGGCGATATCACCTTATTAATGAGATTAATGATCAAGGAGATATAAATGTAAAGTGCATAGTAATGATAGTGTTGCAGACCCACTGACTAAGGCTTTGTCGCAACAGAAGCACGATGGTCATACTAGTTCCATGAGTATTAGATACATGGGTCAGACTTGTCAATGGAGCGGGGATCCGGTCCGATCCGATTCGATCCAGAGCTTGATAAATGGATATGGATTATATAAAAAAATGTTTGATCCGCTAAAAATCCGATCCGATAAGAATCCGATCCAGCAAGAAGCAGATATGGATTTTACGTGATCCGATCTGTTAAAAACCCGATCTGGCTTATATTATATTATATTATATATATATAATAAAATCTCTATAGTTAAAAAATTTAAGTTTTTAATTACAATTTACTAATAGTTTAATTTCGCTATATGAATCCTCAAAAGTGAATCTATGTGCAAATTTTTGTGATGTAACCATATCGGTGCTATATTTTAAAATTCATAATTTTCAATGGAATCATTTCAATATGCAAAAATAAATTAACTGAAATTCGATGACACGAGTCTTTGAATGGCTTGCATATTTTTCTAAACACGTATCATATCATTTCATATTTTTCTTCGTTCGTTCTTCTTTTTAATGTTATTCTCCCGACATTAAAGAAGATATCATGTTTTTTTCCTCACATTTTTAGCTTTATACACTTTATTTTACAAATATATTTTTCTTTGTTCGTTCATTTTCGATGTTCCTCCTGTGATAAGTTGAATAGTTAGTTTGTTCCATTTCGAGAGATTTTTTTCATTAAATGATAAATTGATTTTACGCACATTATAAACTTAATTTTACAAGTATTTTAATATTCTTAAAGTTACTTTTCATAACTTTTGGTAATTTTAAAAAAACTTACAAAATTATTGTGCAATTAAATTGCATTATTAATAAATAAAATAAAAATTTTATACCATAAATTATTCTATAATCCAACCAACCCTTCTAAACTCTAAATATTAATTGAATTTTAGAGTTCTAACTTCTACCAAATACCAATTATATTATATAATTGATGGGTCTGGCGACTATGTCATTGCATATTTGCAATATTACAAAGCTTTAATTTCCAATTATTTTTCATTTTAATTTTTAGAAATCAGCAAGCATGTAGCAAGATTAATTTAATTTAAGAAATTGTATATATTTAGAATTAAATGGATTGGAGCTCCGATCCGAAATCCGAAAATCCTAATGGGGTGGATATGGATTGAGCTATAATTTATCCGACACGCGATCCGATCCGAAGCTGATCCGGAAAAATTAAATGAACTTGGAAATGGATTTACTTAAATCCGATCCAAATCCGACCCGTTGACAAGCTCACATGGGTGATTGGCTCTAGTGCAAGTGGGAGATTGTTAGTGTTTATGCACGAAAGACAACACTATGATATTTTAGTTCAAGATATTTGGATTATTAATATTTATGTTCTATCAATTATTATTTTTATAATTTGTTAATTCTTAATTTACTGTGATATAAATGTTAGATTAATAAATGTCCTTGGAATATGATATGAATTCTATATCTCTAAGTACGTGACTTAGAAATGAGATTATGAGATAATAATCAATATTCCTAAAGGTCCCTAGTCAAGTATTATTATTAAGGGACTATAATAATGTATTAAGACTGGTGTGTTTGTTGACTGATGATCACATCTCATTGATCATAGGTATAGTGATACTAAAGTTAAAAACACAGGCATATGTAAATGTACATGGTGCTGGACACAAACCCAATGTGAGATTCTACACGTATGTTGTGTCATAAGTAATTCTCACTGTGATAATGATGTAATGGTCCTTATTTTTATACGAGAATTAATTTACTCTGATTATATTAAAAGTTACCTTTAATCGGGTAATGATAAAAGTGTATTTCAAGTATATTATGAATCGAATGAGAAATATGAATGATCTAGAAATGATTTAACCCTCCTAATTTTAGGAGTGATATTATTGGCCTCTTGTGTGAGCTAGACTATGAAATGTGTGGCCACGCTCAAATGTTGATTTGATATGATAATGTACTCATCGATCAAGGAAACCTGGATTAAAAATTGATGAGGACGACACATTACATGCCTCTAGTTTAAATCGATCACCTCAATGATGTATTACATTGTACATTATTCACGAAATGTTAAATTGATCATCGACTGAATTATTATTGCTTGGGTAGAAATGATGTATTACTAGATATCGCTCATTGTTTATAATTTTAAATTAGATTTAAAATTCGTTGCCAACGTAATAATAACCTATAGGGTCACACATAAATAATGTTTGAAGGATTATTTAATTTAAATTGGATTTAAATTATATTAAATTAATTCGAATAATTTATAATATTAATTAAGTATGACTTGATTAATTATATAAATAATGATATTCGAATTTATTAATATTAATTATGAAATTTAGTTGTTAAAAAATTAAGTGTGACTTAATTATTATACATATAGGATTTTTGGATTAATAATAACTCTTAATTAGTTAAGAGTTATAATCCGTTTTTCTACTCTCTATATAATATATCTTGTGGATAATTTTTAACATAAGAGTTTTACTAAAATCCTAGCTACAAAGAGAGAATATGGAGATAGCAAGAAGAAACAGGATTTTGCTAGTACACATCCAATCCTTGAGTTCAAGCATACGTGTGAATACCGATAGAGCGTAGATCGCGAGAGCGGGATGCGTGGTGATTGCACAATCTTTGGATCTCCATTATTCCAACCAATTTATAAAGCTTCTTAAGGTAAACAATCCGATCTACGAATTAAATATCTGTTTTTCGCATGGATCTTGCGGTGGGTTTCAAAAATTCTGGTTTTTCATGTTTTTCATATTTTTAATTACTGTTATATATATATATATATATATGGGTCCTGTTCCCTGACAATCATGTGTCAGGGAACTGGTAACCAACACACTATTTCCTGGCCGTTGGATAAACAATGCAATGGCCAGGATTAAAAAAAAATTTCGCCCTTCCACGTTTTTTTTTTCGCGGACTGCTACCTTTCCACGCTTTTTTTGCGCGGAACCTCTTTCCCTTCCGTGGATAATATTAGCGGAATGACCGTACTTGCAGTTTATAACCCTAAAACGATCACACTTTCCTTCTTGTGCAGCATTTGTCAAATTGGAGAGCAAATTTGGGGGAATTCTTGGTTTTGTTCATCCTTATTCACTAATTACATCTGGTAAGCTCCATTTCTTGCTTTTTTCTTGTTGTAGTTATGGATAAGATGTTTGCTAGGTTTCAAGGTAGAAAAGCTTTGAAAACAAGTGATAATGTTGTAAATAGTGAGGTTGTTGATATTAATGGTGGTTGCTTATGTGATGATAATGTAAATTATATTAACCTTGTTGATGATTGCGATGAAGATGTTTGTGTTAGTGAACATAGATTTGAAAATGAAGATTTGCATGAAAATAGTGAGTTTATGCATGAGAGTAGTGAGAGTAGGGATAAGAGTATTGTTGGGGAAGAAGATATTGTAATTCCTTTCTTGAGTCGAAATTTTCCTAATTTGGTAGCCGTCGAAAATGTAACTAGGGCTTACGCTTTGAAAAATGGGTTTGCAATTAAAATCTAAAATACACAAAGGCGTGTGGAGAAAACAATATATGCCCGTACTTATGTTTGTAATTTAGTTGGAGAAAACCGCGATAAAGAACCCGTAGAGGATGAAGAATTTTTTATAGGAAGTATCGGTAGTGAGAAGAAGAAAAGGCATAGAGATAAACTTCCTAGAAGTGGATGTAAGTTTAGGATCTATGTGATTAATAGGCGAGATACAAGGCATTGGGAGATAACATCATTGGAGTTAAATCACAATCACGATGTTGTGTCGCCTTCTAAGATGAATTTGATTAAAAGGGAGCGACATGTAACTGCCGCCCAAAAGAATTTAATTAAGAGTTTACATGTTTCGGGTATTGCGCCTAGACAACAAATGAATATATTTGGAAAGATGCACGGAGGAGAGGAGCAAGTAGGGTTTTATGCCCAACACTTGAGAAATGTCGTGCGAGATTTTAGAAAAGATAATTTGGGTGTGAATGATGCGCAAGCGGGATTGGATTTGTTACATAGGTTAGAAGAGGAAAGTGGAGGAAATTTTTTTATTCGGACTCTAATTGATGAAGAAGGAAGATTGAAGTATCTTTTATGGGTTGACCCCCGGTCATTGTAGGCCTACAAAAATTTTGGTGATGTGGTTGCATTTGATACAACATATCGAACAAATAGGTATGCTATGCCATTTGTGCCGTTCACCGGGGTGAATCATTACTATCAATCGGTTCTATTTAGATTTGCACTAATGTGTGATGAATTGAAGACTACATTTGAGTGGGTTTTGGGTACTTGGTTAGAGGCCCTTGGAGGAAAAGCACCTTTGGTTATTATCACCGATCGAGATCAAGTGATGGTGGGGGCAATTCAATCTCAACTACCGAACACGACACATTTTTTGTGTTCGTGGCACATTAGTAACGAATTTCCGGAGACGCTCTCAACCTACTATGCAAATGAGGAATTTAAAGGCGACTTCAACAATTGCATATATCACTCGTTGACCGAAGAAATTTTTGAGGATAGGTGGAAAGCATTGATATTGAAGTACAAGTTAAAGGATAATATATGGTTGCAAGGCTTGTATAATTTGAAGCATAAGTGAATCGATGCTTATACACGTAACATATTTTCCGCGAGTCAAAAAACAACTTCAAGAAGCGAAGGAATGAATGCCTTTTTTGATGCTTATATAGGGTCTTGCACGGGGTTAAAAGAATTTATTGAGGGTGCACAAAAAGCATTAGAAAGACAATTTATGCGTGAGAAAGAAGAGGATTATAATACACGTCATAAAATTTGTTGCATGTGACTGAAGACCGCCTTGGAGCAACATGCCGCTTCCATTTATATGAAAGAGATGTTCAAAAAATTTCAAGACCAATTGGTTGAGGCCGCAAAGTACTTTGTGGAGAAGGATAGAGACCGTTCCTTAGAAGATGTGGAGGATACGTACTACAAATGTTATCGAACATTAATGGTTGAGTCTAAGAGAACCACTTATCCTATAACCTTCAACAAGTTGTCATTTCGGGGTTCTTGCTTATGTAGAATGTTTGAGCATTCGGGTATGCCATGTCGTCATATTATTGTCGTGTTGGCAAAGAGGTGTGTGGCTGAATTATCGAAACATTTTGTGAAACGGAGGTGGACTAGGGATGCCAATAGAGTTGATGGTGTGTTACCATTTCACATGCCCGGAGATGATGCCTCATCCCATGATTTGACTCCAACGGAAAGATTTAATCACTTGACTTTACTCACTATGGGGTTTAGTCATAGTTGCATGGCGTCGAAGGAACGTTATCGGTATGTCGTGAGAGTTATTAATCGAGAGACTGAAATTATTGAGAAAATGCCCGTGCATGGGGTGGAAGGTGTTGGAATTGAATTTGATACCAAAACTATTCAAGAAAGTGGAGAGAAGTTGCATGAAAATATTTTTGACCTCGTTGTTTAAAAAACCAAAGGACACAAAAAAGAGCACCGAATTAAAAGTCCCGCTGAGGAACTTGCAAAAAAAAAGGAAATGCGGATATTGCAACATTGAGGGACATGATGCTAGAAAATGTTTAGTGAAATTGGAAGAATTGAGAAAAAGTCAAAGTGACCAACTGTAATTCTAATTTTATATAATAATCTCTTATATATTGTTTCTCGTGCTTTTAGTAGTTCCACCTCATTTTGCTAACATGCATTTGTTCCACCTCATTTTGCTAACATGCATTTGTTCATGTTATATGTAGGTGAAATGGCCAATACTTCGGATGACGAGTCGGTGTCTCAAATTAGCAACACATTCTCGGACTCGGACTCCGAATTCGAGGATTGTATGTCACCAACATTTAGCGAGTTGGATGTAATCGCTCGTGAATGGAGCGAGGAACTAGCACGGTTTAACGAAGGACCTCCCCTAGTGGAGGAAGAAGACCCGGAGTTGCACCCTCCAGAAGAAGAGGCATACCGTTCAAGGCTTTGGGCCAAAGCTTGCCACTGGTTAACCCTTCCTTGCATGTTTGTAAGAGTTTGGAGTAATGTGCCGCCTTACTTTCTCCCGTTTTTGAACTTGGGTAAGGAGTCCCCTGATGGCCCTTGGAGACTGTCCGAATGGGATGGTGGTAAAATTGTGAAATGTGATAGGAACGCAGACATACGTAAGTTGAAGCCTCGTGAGGGTGCCACCCGGGACCCAGTATGCACTGATCACGTTAAGGGTTGGGTGTCCGGCTTACGTGGTGACGATACCACCACATGGGCTTGGAGGCGTGCACCATGGTGCAAATTCACTCTCTACGACGGGTCAAGCACCATTCCTGTCACAATATGGAATGATCACAAGACCCATGTCGAAGTCATTGAAGGTGTACTCCATGAAGGATGTGTTGTTGTGCTCTATTAGGTTACATGCATTGTCAGGGCCGACGCCCCCCCCGGGTCTCAACGCACCGACTATCGGGCGGCTTCTCTAACTTTTTAGAGATATTTAGTCAGTTAGGGTAGTTTGGACGAGAATTCCCTTTGTTTAAGTATTTTGTTGTATTTCGATGTAATTTTGTCAAACTAGACAAGTTATGCACTTATTTGGATTTGAATTGCGACAATTATGTAATTTCTAGTTTATCATTGATCCATTACTTGAAAACTTATTATGTCGAAACACAACTCTTTTAATGTGATATGAAATAGAATGCACATTTATTTTGTAATATTTATGCTTCTCATGCATGGGAATTTACATGCAAAGATGGCAAAATGACCATATGCTAGTCATTATAGCCAAGTAATTCTTAAATTTTGAAAGTCATAAGAAACGATGTTCTAATCAACATTTTATTGCATAATGCAGTTCATATAGTTGAAATACATCTTTACAAATTTCACATAAAATAGGGGATAAAATTTTCAAAATCTTTATGTCCCTTCCGCGGAAAATAACCGCAGAAGGCATTAAACCTTCCACGCTTATTTTTCGCGGAAGGGACATAAAGTTTTTTGGAAATGTGCCTTTTGTAAAGGCACCATCCCACCTGTTTTACAGGATACCAACCAAACAACCAACAGTATATGCACAGTTAAACAACAGCAACCTGTAAATTGTAAAAAAAGAAAATTGCCAAATTTAGGCACCCCTCCATATATGGGCCAAATCGCCAAAAATTTACAAAACCTCAAATTTTGAAATTGCTCCAAACCTTTTAAAATTTGCACAGAAGTGCATGGGGGCCATTATAAAGGGACGGGAAAGGGACACGGTCGATAAATGACCGATATAAATGAAACAAGTTTCAATTGTCATTAAACCAAATAAAGGGCACGCGATGATGTTCTAATGTAACGAAATAAGTTCAACTACACTACACAAGCATAAGATTAAGTCTCAAGTTTAACTAAACTACACAACTAGACGAATGACCTAACTACTACTAATTCCGGCTACCCTCTCTATCCTTTGCCTCATGCGATGTGTTGGTATGGGTTTAGCCATCCCTCCTTGAAGCTCCTTCGCAATCCTATAACGAAAGGTCTCCACGTCCGAGGCATCCCAACGCACTTTAGCGAGGTCATATCCCTGCAAGGTGGAGTCCATATATTTGCACATGTACACACCGCAGTCTGAGTAGTTATCTTGTTTAGGCATTGCATCCCAAACATGAACTAAAGGCTCTTCATCTGGGAAATTTCTATTCTTCCCAACATAACCAATCATACCTGTAACAACTCCAACCTAAAACACAACAAAAAATAACATCAGTTCAGGAAAGTAATAAGGAAAAATTTAGAAATTACAATATAAGGTGTCGTCGAGGAACTATTACCACACACTCTTCCTCTTCGGGGTATTTAGCGTTGTAGTTCATAGGATAAAGTACCATCACACCCCATTCCTTCACTAAAATACCATGAGAATCCAATGGTTCTGGTTCACGTTTGCGGGAAGAAATATGTAGTCCACCTGGTTAATTGGTGGACCTACCCCACAACTCACCCAATTAAGAAAGAAATGCAAGGTCCTCACAGAATAGGGACGTGAGTAGTCCACTTTCTTCGCCAACTCCATAAAAAATGGATTTATGAAGTAGTATGAAGCCATCCTCGGATACACCCCCGCGGCAGCTATGGCCTCCTCACGATCAAGCAACAATTACTGCAAGAAACAGGTTATACCATAAATGAAATAAAAACAACAACATAAATGAAAGAAGGTCAAAGATTATACCATGTAGGCATATATGATCCTATCATCTAGCCATGCTTTGGGTTCCAAACTCTGCATAACACTTGTGTCCAAGGTCCACTTAAGATTGTGTTTAATAGGACCACTCCCGGGAAAACCACCCCATCCCCAATCCCTCCTAATAGCGTCCATCCTCTCCCACTTTAGTCTCTTATTTATCTCCCATTTCTCTTTCACAGGGCGGCGGATATCCATCTTCTCAACCCTCGAAGACGACCCTGCTGCAAATACAGATGCATGTATCGGGCCCTGTGATACCTGCTAAGATGGCTATGTCATGTCAATTACATCGGCCTCTCGAGTCTTTCCAACTGTAGGCCTCATCGACTCGGGAGAAAGATGAACATACTGGAACACTGGAGCCATATATGCCGGACCTCTAACATCCTGCATGCATCGACAGTACGGTTCGAGAAACATAGGGGCAATCCTCCCAAACTCCTGCTCATACTCAGGTGGAATACTAATATCCATAGCTTGCAGACATGCCAACCCCTTCTGTATCTGTAAAATACATTTGTGGCATATATTCAGATGTTACAATAATGCAAATGAGGAAACAATTTTAAAAAATATCGGGGAAACAATTATCAACAAACTTACAAGGTCAAATGCCTGGGAGTTGTTAAACAACTCCCAGGTGTTGTACTGTGGCTCTGGAAATGGTTGTGGCTTTCCAAATGCATCCGTACAATGCCTGAGACCACTGCATGTAGCCTGTGTCATCCACTGCGCCTGGCTGATAAGCAACTCCAACCTCGGGGTGCTGACTAAAATGGGTCCACTCACCAATCTCAGCAAACCATATACCTCGCCAGTCATAGGGATTAAACGAAATCATATACTTCCTATACTCTGTCATGTCAACAGGTGACTGTGGAACACCCTGTCTGAACCCAAAATGTCTCATTACCCTATCAGAATGCTGATACTCAATAACATCATAGCATAGCACTGGAATCTTGGCAAGACCAAAGAAATGAGCCTCCCAATCCTCAGCCGATATGTCATGATCCCCATCTGAATCCTCCTCCACCTCGTAAAAGTGGGCATATGGCGTCCACGCCATAATATCAGCTGCAACTCTATCAAACCCGCCTCTATAATGTGGCAAACTATGATGAGGCCCCAATCTACTATCACGCCTACCTATAGCCCATTTCCTCTTAACAACAATCCCAGTCCCAGGCACATCTTCATCCATAGGATCATCAGGAACAACATCAGCCTGCACCTTACCCTTCCCTCCCTTTCCCCTACCCTTACCCCTAACCTCCTTCACCTCTGTCACCTTCTTCCCCCTAACCTCCTTCCCCTGCTTCCCTTTCACCTCCTTCCCCTTTACCTCCTTTCCCTTCTCCCCCTTCTTCCCCTTAGGCTCCTCATCGGCCTCCTCCTCCTCCTCCTCATCAACAACCTCCTCAACCGGCCTATCCCAGAACTCAGCAACTGGATATAAATCCCTGATAGGATCAGGAAGAAGTCTCCCAATCAAGAACCGCTCATATGCCCACACCTGCAACAACCACGTACAACATGCAATCCTTTTGGCCCCTTTCTATGATGCATGCTCGAGCCCCCTATACAGATATAAAAGAACTGCAGAACCCCAAGACCATCTTTGCACACCCGTAAGATAGTGGAGGTGTCGAATGTACTTCGGGTGCACCACATTCCTACTACTGGTAGGAAATAGAACAGAACCAATGACCAAGAGCAAGTATGCGTGTGTGTGGATATTAATCCTCCTCGGATCAGGATCCGGATCAGCCCTCGCATATCTCTGATACAACCATTTGTACTTTATGTCGGCTCTAGCCCATGCCTCCTTTACCTCATCTTCATCCAACGGCTTAAACCAGTGTCTCAAAAAATACGCCAAACCACCATCCAGACTGTCGCCAACTAATGCATGTCCAGCAACCGGTAAACCCAAGATATAACCAACATCCTCCAAAGTCACTGTCATTTCCCCCTGTCTCATGAAGAAGGTGTTGGTCTCGGGATTTCACCTCTCCACAAGTGCCGTGACAAGCCTAGCATCATTCTGCAAAACCATACCCGAATTTGCAAACACACCAAAACCAATGCTATGCAACAAGTCCTTATGTTCATCAGATAAAACCCACCTACGAATGTTCCTTTTCCACAATAACACTCCAAAGAACCCCGCTCATGTCCCTCCCAAACATCCGAACTCACATGATAGGAGTTATCAAAGATAATGTCATGACTAACTGGACCCAACAATATGTTATCTATCCTGAAACAATAAACATAAAAATAATTCAATAATCTAGACGTAAACCATATGTTATCCCCACGACAATAATACACATCAATTCTCAATCATATAAGCAAAACTTTGAAAATTATATTCAACCATTTAACCACTTTCACAAACATATGTCCAACCAAATAATACATCACACATTCGTCCAAATAACTAACAACTAAATACACATTAATAATGAGACATTCATCATAACTTGAAGCATTACTCTGCCAAAGACACAAAACTCACATTCTTTATAGATTCTTGTTAAGAGCATCACTATTAGAACAATATTATTATGTAATGGTTTTATCTCAACCATCATATATTCCATTCACCTACACAATCTCGTACATTACCAATTACCAAATAGTCCATAAAAAAAATCAAGAAATCACACAATTTCATCGCATTATTAAACCAATATCGCATATAACAAAATAAACAAAAGGGTCATATAAAAATCATTCCTTTAAACCAAACAAAAAACTTACATTATTTTTAGATTAGAAGCATCATTATTAGGACAACATTATTAAGAAATGTTTTCATCTCAACCAACAATCACAAAATTATCCAATACAAAGTTACCCGATACAAAATTATAGGCGATACCAAATTACCCGATACAAAATTAAATCGCACACGCGAAAAGACCTCCACAGTCCAAATGAAATCGCATTCCAAATGAAATCACATTCCACAATTACAATTACAAGTATCCAGATGAAATCACATTCAATAATTACAATTACAAGTATCATCAATTACCCGATTATAACAAGAACAATTAACATCAACATTTAACCCGAATTTAACCAAGTCGGGTCATTTTGGAACCCTAAATACCCGATTATATACAAGAACATTACATTATTAACCAAGAACAATACCTTATGCAGCAGAAACGTGATGAATCGACTTGAAGCACCCTGAAATCGTCCTCAAATCGCCCAGAAATCGTCCTCAGATCGCCCATAATCGATTGTATGTGTTTTATGTATAACTGCCACCAGAAACGTGATAAAATGGGGTTTATATGTTCTCCAGGCCTTCCGCGCATAATAAGCGGGGAGTCCTTTTAAGGAAATTCTGGTCATTTCTTGTTCCGCGATAAATAAACGTAGAAGGTCTCAGGTTCCGGTGGAAAAAAAGCACGGATAGGGGAAATATTTTTTTTCTAAATCCTGGTCATTGGATTGTTTATCTAACGGCCAGGGGAAATATTTTTTTCTAAATCCTGGCCGTTGGATTGTTTATCCAACGACCAGGAAATAATGTGTTGGTTAAGGGTCCCCTGACACATGATTGTCAGGGCACAGGACCCATTTTCTCAATAATTTCGGTCTCTCGATTAATAACTGTCACGACATACTCATAACATTCCTTCGACGCCATACAACTATGACTAAACCCCATAGTGAGTAAAATCATGTGTTCAAATCTTTCCGTTGGAGTCAAATCATGGGATGAGGCATCATCTCCGGGCATGTGATATGGCAACACACCATCAACTCTATTGGCATCCCTAGTCCACCTCCGTTTCACAAAATTTACCGGTAATTCGGCCACACACCTCTTTGTCAACACGACAATAATATGATGACACGGCATGCCCGAATGCTCAAACATTCTACATATGCAAGAACCCCGAAGTGACAACTTGTTGAAGGTAACGAGATAAGTGGTTCTCTTAGACTCAACCATTAATGGTCGATAACATTTGTAGTACGTATCCTCCACATCTTCTAAGGAACGGTCTCTATCCTTCTCCACAAAGTACTTTGCGGCCTCAACCAATTGGTCTTGAAATTATTTGAACATCTCTTTCGTATAAATGGAAGCGGCATGTTGCTCCAAGGCGGTCTTCAGTCGCATGCAACGAATTTTATGACGTGTATTATAATTCTCTTCTTTCTCACGCATAAATTGTCTTTCTAACGCTTTTTGTGCACCCTCAACAAATTCTTTCAACCCCGTGCAAGACCCTACGTAAGCATCAAAAAAGGTATTCATTCTTTCGCTTCTTAAAGTTGTTTTTTGACCCGCGGAAAAAATATTACGTGTATAAGCATCGATCCACTTATGCGTCAAATTATACATGCCTTGCAACCATGTATTATCCTCCAACTTGTACTTCAAGATCAATGCTTTCCACCTATCCTCAAAAATTTCTTCGGTCAACGGGTGACATATGCAATTGTTGAAGTCACCTTTAAATTCCTCCTTTGCATAGTAGGTTGAGAGCTTCTCCGGAAATTTGTTACTAATGTGCCACGAACACAACAAATGTGTCGTGTTCGGTAGTTGAGATTGAATTGCCCCCGCCATCGCTTGATCTTGATCGGTGATAATAACCAAATGAGCTTTTCCTTCAACGGCCTCTAACCAAGTACCCAAAACCCACTCAAATGTAGTCTTCAATTCATCATGCATTAGTGCAAATCCAAAGAGAACCGATTGATAGTGATGATTCACCCTGGTGAACGGCACAAACGGCATAACATACGTATTTGTTCGATATATTGTATCAAATACAACCACATCACCTAAATTTTTATAGGCCAACAATGACCGGGGTTCAACCCATAAAAGACACTTCAATCTTCCTTCTTCATCAATTAGAGTCCGAATAAAAAAAAATTTCTCCACTTTCCTCTTCTACCCTATGTAACAAATCCAATCCCGCTTGCGCATCATTCACACCCAAATTATCTTTTCTAAAATCTCGCACAATATTTCTCAAGTGTTGGGCATGAAACCCTAATTGCTCCTCTCATCCGTGCATTTTTCCAAATATATTCATTTGTTGTCTAGGCGCAATACCCGAAATATGTAAACTCTTAATTAAATTCTTTTGGGCGGCGGTTACATGTCGCTCCCTTTTGATCAAATTCATCTTAGAAGGCGATACAATATCGTGATTGTGATTTAACTCCAACGATGTTATCTCCCAATACCTTGTATTTCGCCTATTAATCACATAGATCCTAAACTTACATCCACTTCTAGGAAGTTTATCTCTACGCCTTTTATTCTTCTCACTACCGACACTTCCTTTCAAAACTTCTTCATCCTCTACGGGTTCTTTATCGCGGTATTCTCCTGCTAAATTACAAACATAAGTACGGGCATATATTGTTTTGTCCACACGCCTTTGTGTATTTTTGATTTTAATTGCAAACCCATTTTTTAAAGCGTAGGCCCTAATTACATTTTCGGCGACTACCAAACTAGAAAAATTTTGACTCATGAAAGGAATTACAATATCTTCTTCCCTAACAACACTCTTATCCCTACTCTCACTACTCTCATGCATAAACTCACTATTTTCATGCAAATCTTCATTTTCAAATCTATGTTCACTAACATAAACATATTCATCGCAATCATCAACAAGGTTAACATAATTTACAGTATCATCACGTAAGCAACCACCACTAATATCAACAACCTCACTATTTACAACATTAACACTTTTTTTCAAAGCTTTTCTACCTTGAAACCTAGCAAACATCTTATCCATAACTACAACAAGAAAAAAGCAAGAAATTGAGCTTACCAAATGTAATTAGTGAATAAGGATCAACAAAACCAAGAATTCCCCCAAATTTGCTCTCCAATTTGACAAATGCTGCACAAAAAGGAAAGTGTGATTGTTTTAGGGTTATAAACTGCAAGTACAGTCGTTCCGCTAATATTATCCGCGAAAGAGAAAGAGGTTCCGCGCAAAAAAAACGCGGAAAGGTAGCAGTCCACTAAAAAAAGCGTGGATGGGCGATTTTTTTTTTTAATCCTGGCCGTTGGATAAACAATCCAACGGCCAGGAAATAGTGTGTTGGTTAACAGGTGTCAGGGAACATGACCGTATATATATATATATATATATATATATATATATATATATAGTTATAAGATCGCGCTACAGTGACAACCGGTGATTATTGTAGTTGAAACTGGTGATATTTTGAAAAGTTAAAATTTCGAATTCGATAAATTGGTGATTTTGTTCAAAATATTTTTTTTTAAATCGCTAATTTTAACTTTGAAAATCAACAATTATCATAGATCTCATTTTAAGAAATTCTCATTTAAGCAAAAGTTTGTGTGTGTGTAGTATATATGTATGTATATATATACATGTCAAATTCAAAAAATTTAAGATAAAAAAATTATTGTATAAGATTTATAATTTTTATTTTAATATTTAGATTTTTATTATGGGACTGCATAAATTGTAAGAATTTTTTTTGAATTTTGTACAAACTATATGCACAAAAAAGATAGAAAATTAAGATATAAATTAAATTACAATATCAAGCATAAATAATTATATAAGACTATTTTTTAGTTTTAGCAGGGACTAAGTGCATTATCAGGGTGTCTTCCTACAAAGGACCAGTCGAGAACAAAAAGAGTGCCCGTGAATGAATTTTGTCCCATCTGTAATGCAGCACCAGAAACCACAATGCCAATTTTAACAGCGTGTTCTTTTGCCAAGTATTGCTGTCATAGAGTTAATATGATGATAAATATGAATACAGTGCATAATTTCCCGGAGTGGCTGCAATATGCTTTTAATTGTTACACATGCAAAGACACTCAAATTATTGTAATGTTATGTTGGTCACTGTGAAAATGCTTAGACTATGGAAGTTGTAGAAGTAGTCAAGTTGGCAAATTCTAACTTTGATCAATGGTTAGGTGCTCAAGATAAAATTTTGATACAGTTCTTGGTTATATGACACAAGAAGATGAGTTAGAGCATTGGTGCACCCCAAACTCAAACGCGATCAAGGTAAACACTGATGTGACTATTTTTTAATCTTCTCAGAAGGGTAATCTGATATAACCAATGCTTTCTCAAAGGGGGAACAAGCCAATGGAGAACCAGAAATTGCAGAAGCAATAGGAATAAGAGAAGTATTAAGTTGGATTAAACAGAAAAACCGGAAAAAGTGGTACTTGAAACTGAGTGTCTTGTTGTTGTTCAAGCAATCCGCAGCTCCATAGCTATGTTATCATAATATGAGTGTCTTGTTGTTGTTGTTGTTCTAGTATTCTCTCTCAAGAAAGAAGCGAAGTTCTAAAACAAGAACTTAGAGATTTTGTAGCAAAACACTGCTTGATTTTTAATATAAAATTAAGTGAGTTTTGAAGATCTTTGTTTTACATATCTGCATAGTTATTTATGTTTAATATCTATTCTACTAAATCATTGACAACAACCAACTGCTAAAGCCAAAGTCGATCAAAAATCAAATATTTTAGCCAAAACACATTCAGCCCCCCCCCCCCTCTGTGTTATATTCATACCTAACAAGTTGTATCAGAGCAAAATCTGAAAGTAAACAGATTAGATCTTGGAAAAGTGAATACACAGAAAATCAGTAGTATCAAGATTCCTCCCTTTGTTAAGGCCAACTACACTTTATGGAAAAAGAATATGTTGCTGTTTATAAGAATGGCCAATCATCTTTACATTGGTATCCTCAAGAACGGGCCCTTCACTCCTGTGGTTAGAGTTGAGGAAACCACAGATGGAGACATGGTTATTCCAGCTCATTATGCTCCCAAGGATCCCTCTGAGTATACTGACCCTGAAAGAGAGAAAGTTTCCCTAGACGGTGCTTTACAACTGATACTAATTGAGTCACTTAACAATGTAATGTATAAAAACATTGTCAACTGTGACACTGCTAAACAGATCTGGGAAAAGATTGAGATACCCTGTGAAGGAACTGAGGAGGTTAGATCAAATCAAAGAAGGATATTGATTTCTCAGTATGAGGGTTTTATGGCTAAACCAAAAGAGGGTATTACTGATGTGTTGGAAAGGTTTAATAAGCTGATAAATGACTTGCAGCTTCATGATAAATTTTATGATGTCGAAGAAGTGAATTTGAAGTTCTTGCTTACTCTCCCCGATCATTTGGAACAAAAGATCTCTGCAATCAGAGAAGGAAGGGATTTGAGTATAATCACACTGGAAGTATTCTATGGGGTTCTGAAAACTTATGAACTTGAAATGATTCAAAAGAAATCATTAAGGGCTGGTCAAGGATATGTACTGGACGACTCAAGTGCACTAATTGTGAATGATGGCCAGACCTCTAATGATGAGCAAAGATCCCAAACTCCAGAAATTTCTACAAGTGAGAAAAGAGTCAATGACACTAAAGAACAAGTCATACTGGAATTGGATGAAGAAGATGAATTCAGTATGGGGTACAGTGCCCACTAGCCCCAATCCACCGCCACCGATGACATTTGAAATAGTTCCAAAACAACGCTGGACGAAATAAGAAAGGTAAATATTAAGTGTAAGTAGATTTAGAGCGGTGTATTTGTAATAACCCCAAAATTTTTCAACTTTTTGTAACCCTTGTGAATAGTGTTTTAGCTGAATGAAGAAACTTTTCACGCCACACTATGTAGGGGTTCTGTTATGGATATTCTGGGATATTATTAGTACTCTATGTAGTATATAAGTGTATGTAAAGATCGTCAGAATCCAATTCCGAACACTTTGGTTTTTCCCGGAAATCCACAAGATACGGAGAGAATTGAGTATAAGGTAACAGGATAAAAAAGATTTAAATTAAAGGATTATAATAGAGGATCATAAAAAGGAATATAATGTATTGAGAAAGGTTAAAGGAACCTAAGTAATAAGATCCCGGGTATGATCCTTCAAACGATAAACGAGAACGAAAGTTAAGCGAACCGTATAACAGATCAGCGGTCATTAGGCAAATGATTAGGAAGTTAATCAAAGGGATTAGTGGGAATGATGTCATCCAACCAATAGAAAGGGGACAAGGAAGGGAGGATGACATCATGAGGATGACATAAGCATGACATGGGAAGGAAGGAGGTGTGGTGGCTTTGTAACCACACAAATTCAAGGGCAAGAAGGTAATTGACTAAAGCAAGCACAAAAACCAAGCAACCAAGCCAAGCAAAAATCATTTTCATCAAAAATCAAAAAGCAACCAAGGCTTTGTTCTTGAAGCTCTCGGCTTTTTTACTATTCATTAGGCAAGAATTTTCAAAAATTCAAGATCCAAGCTTCCTAAATTGGTGAGTAAATTCCCTAATCATCTTCATGCTTAGTTAGGGCTATACCATGAGTTTAAGCCATCAATTCCTTCTCAATCTTCTTTATTTAATCAAAGAAGAAGACTATGAATAGTGTTTTCAAGTTTTTTTACTTGAAGTTTTCTTGTTTTTCTTGAAGATCCAAGCTTTCCTAAGACTTCTCAAAGCTTCTTAAGGCTTCCTAGCTCATCCCACCACTTCAAGGAAGGTATACCATCTCCAAACCCTAGATCCCTATGTATTATAAGATGATTTTTGATTAGTAGGATGATATTGTAGCTTGTTGTTGTGATTTAGAGTTTGGGATTTGGAATGGTAGTGAAATGGAATGGTAAATGTTGTGGTTTTGATTAAAAGAACTTAAGTATGGTTAAATTAAGCTTAGGCATAAGTATAAATGATTAAATTGAATTGGTTGGGGTTGTTATGATGTGATGAGGATGGATGTTGGTTGTATGTTGGATTTGAGGTTGGTTTGTGGTTGGTTTTGAATGGTTAAAAATTTGGAAATCGCGTAAACATAGCCGTCGTAACGTCCGATTTTCTTTGGACTGTTTTTGTGCATGGCATTAGGACCCGAGAACCCCCTGCTAGATTATGACCACTGCCATGTTTAGATAGCTCATGTTACGAGCTTCGTTTTGATATGTAGTTCGTTCGATTCCGATGCACGGTTTAGGAGAAACGACCGTTTCAAGTAACGGCGTTTCGCGAACGAAACTTTTTCCCTCGCCTTACTTTGAAACATAGGTTAAAGACCAAAAAGGGTTAATTAATGTATGAAACATTTATGGTAAGTGTTTTAGGCAGTTGGTAAGACACTCGCGAAGGAATCGCTTTAAAACTCGTAAAGGTTAAATTATTAAAAATGGTGGAGCCGAGGGTACCCGAGTGACTTAAGCGAATCAGTGAGCGCAAAACAAGCGTTAGAATCTAAGTTAGTTAAAGTATAGATTTACAAGTGATTTTGGTTTAATTCCAACTTACTTGTTGTTTATAGGTTACCAGACTCGTCCCGAGCCTTTTATCACCCCAAGTCGCTCAGGCAAGTTTTCTATCCGTTATACTGTTGTTGTGATGTATATATGTATATGCATTATCTTGCGATAGATGCATGTTGGTTAATTAGCAAATGTTGCGATATATTGAAGCATGCTGATATGGTATATATATGCATGCCTGTTTCGTATTCTTGCCAAATATATCTGTTGGTTCAGTTGATAATACCTATGCTAGAGAATAGCAGTAATTTGCATATACCCTTAGTATAGGGACCCAAAGGTGAAAACATTTTCTAAAACCGGGATTCGAGGATCCCGAGTAGATTTTATATATATATATATATATTTATATATATATGTTTATAGTTTTCAAAACTATTAATCGAATAAGGTTTATTCGATAACTTGATTTTATTAATGAATATTATCTTGAATATTCATTCGAGGGCTTATGACTCTTTTATATTATTTATTGAATATTATTTTGAATATTCATTCGAGGGCTTATGACTCTTTTATATTATTTATTGAATATTATTTTGAATATTCATTCGAGGGCTTATGACTCTTTTATATTATTTATTGAATATTATTTTGAATATTCATTCGAAGGCTTATGACTCAGTTTATATTATTTAATGAATATTATTTGAATATTCATTTGAGGATCTATGACTCCAATTATTTGCTGAAATATATTCTTTATTTTATTAAAGAATAAGGTGTTAATAATCAAACTTATTTTCGATTATTCAAATAAAGATAATACTTTCATATAAGTATATCTTTGGTTATTTAATACTCGTTTCAAGTATAAGTTTTAATACTTCTACTTCAATTATTTTTATAAAGATTATTCTTTATGGGAATATTATTTAAATAATAATATTCAATCATTTTCTAAATATTCTGGGGACTGATTTACTTCATTAAATCAGCTTTACTCCAAACACTCTATAAAGTGTTTTCGAGTCTTCAAAATGATTTTTAAAGTCAGAGCGGATTCCAAAACTCATTTTTATATTTAAGATCTTCCTTTTTAAGGGGATTTAAATACTCGCTCAAAACCTGGGGAATCCGGCTCTGTGCTGTATTTTATATTCGCAACGAGGTTGCAGTTTTGGTAAATGAATTGATTACTTGCCCAACGTTCGGGAAGTAAGCCCATCTAATTGAGTCGGCATAAGCGACAGGCCAGGGTACGGTCTATGAATGTGTAAGTGGCTGGGTGGCAGTCCATCAACGCGTGAGGGGCCGGGTAACGGTCTAGCGCGAGGTCCTAATGTGGCCAGGGTGATGACCGGTGAGGAATTCATCCATCTACAGTAGAAAAGGTTACTTATTGGTATCTTTGCCTGAGCAGCAAGATATCTGGTTTATGCCAAAATTCTTTTCCTTTCCAAAATTCATTGGATGTTTCAAACTCTGTTCATACTTTACATAACAGAGGTTCCAGGAAATGTTTAAGAGATATATATATGTGGATAGATATATATCGGGACTAAATAAAGTATCTCGTAACTTTATTTCATTCAATAATATTTCAAAGATTGAATCTATTCAAATCTTGTCTTGTAGTCTCATCTATGTGATGAACTTTTGAAACTGATTATAACTTGAACGGTGGTAGTTCAAGTAGTATTGGGAAAGATATAAGTATATTGGGGTATTTGGTAACCTCATCTTTTAAACTTATATCTAATTAATAATTGTCTTATGAATGACAAAGATTTTCAGAAAAACGTTGAGATAAGGTTAGATATATGAGATCACCTTGCAACGATATTTTTTTTATATACAGTTATACACTGGGACTTTGTGTATATTATGCATGGAAGATGACTTCCAATATTTTGAAAAGTATATATGTATATATACTGAATATTTTGCGACTTCATCGCATTAAGATATCATCTTGGTTCAATTCTTTTGACCAAGACCTTCATGAGTACTATGAGAAGGCTCATATATTGTAAATCATTATACATATTATTTTGGTGGGCTTGCTGCTCACCCTTGCTTTATTTCTTCATCACACAAAAACAGTTAGGAAAGATGGCCAGACTCCAGCAGACCCAGCGCAAGCGCGTGGGAAGCGTCCCGCGTCTTCCCGTTGATGTTGTAGCTGCTATAGCTGCAGAGGTAGATCTATTGTAGATCAGACCATCTACTTTGGAGAATCAATTATGTATAATTATAACTTGTGGCAGATAATGGAAATTAACTGTAAATTTATCAAGTAATCATTTTGGGTTGTAATAACTTTTAAATTGTGGATTCAAAGACTTGTACTTATTTAAATTTCATCTCTGAGACTATAACGGGTTGTGGTGTGTGTTAGTGTGGGGTCACAGCATAAGGTTATTTATTATTAATTAAGTGAAGTGATATTGTGGAAAGAAAGACCGTGACGACCCGGATCCCCGACCCCGGATCTGGGGGTGTTACAGAAATGGTATCAGAGCTAAGCGTTATAAACCTCAGAGATGATGGGACGTTAAGATAATAAGTTCACTAAGATAATAAGAACTCTTGCCAAGTTCATAGTCGGGCTACCTAACGTAGTACTGAGAGTTAAAACCCTTATGGGAACCCTTATAAATATCGTGATATGAGCGTAGTTCGTTATCGTATATGGTAGCGGGACTCCGAACCCTGAGGTTGAGGAGCAACATCGTGATGATATTTTATTACTAATTGGAGATCGGATTGTGGATCCGATAGAGTGTCCTAATGCAGGACCGGATGATGTTGATATTGAGGATGTAGCGGTTGAGGATGTTGTCCTAGAAGGGATAGTTGTTGAGGAGGATCCCATGGAGGATCTTGACAGGATTGGATAAAGGACCACTGATGAATTGATGACCATGGTTTGGTCGACTACCAGAGGTAGGATTGGCCGGTCACTACCGGAGGTTCGTTCAAGTTGTAAAGATAGTAGCCCCTTTAACGCGGCTTACTCGTAAGACTGAGAAGTTCGAATGGACAGAGAAATGCGAGAACAGCTTTCAAGAACTGAAGCAGAGGTTGGTGATGGCCCTTACGCTGGC
Organism: Apium graveolens; assembly: GCF_009905375.1. Classification (NCBI taxonomy): domain Eukaryota; kingdom Viridiplantae; phylum Streptophyta; class Magnoliopsida; order Apiales; family Apiaceae; genus Apium; species Apium graveolens. Next base: position 97,384,871 of record NC_133653.1, read on the forward strand.
ATTGCCGGATGGAAAAAGGAGATTTTGTGAAGTGTATTGACGCTTCGCACAAGGGCTTAGGGTGCGTGCTTATGCAACACGGTAAGGTAATCGCGTACTTGTCAAGACAATTAAGGTAATATGAAATTCGATATCCCCGCTCATGAGCTTAGGCTCGTGGCAATAGTTTTACCCAAAAGATTGGAGGCACTACTTGTATGGAGAGAAGTGCGAGAATTACCTAAGCCATAAGTGCTCTAGTACATTTTCACGTAGAAAGAGCTCAACATATGCCAGAGGAGGCAGTTAGAGCTAATCAAGGATAATGATTGGGAGATTCTTTATCATTCGGGGAAAGCCAATATGGTGGCTGATGCCCTTAGTAAAAAGGAGAGACTCAAGATGATAATGTCTTTTGGAGAGTTTATAAGAGATTTTGAGAAAATGGAAATAGAAGTGAAGGTAACCGGAGTCGGTACCGAAAAGCTGTTTGAGATTGAAATACAGCCCGAATTATTGGAAAAGATCATATTGTGCCAGAAAAAGTTATGAATGAAGGCAGAGAGCCAACAATTAGATAAAAGATTAATATCGAGAAAGATGATAAGGGAATAATGAGGTATTCCTATAGAATTTGGGTTCCAAAAGTTCAAGAGCGTAAGGATGAGAACTTAGATGAGAGCCATAGTTTGAGGAATAAGATTTAGAGCAAACCCTGAACGTGATAGTCAGGGAGGTCGCCATCAAGATAGAAGGAACCCATGACATAATGGAGTGGAAAATGAGGATTTTAAATTAAAAGATGACCCCAATTATGGGGAGTAGGATGAAACATTTCATACTAAGGAAACAGAAAGTCGAGTAAGGAAAGGAGACCCGAAACGGTACTCCTATACGGCAATTCATGGACCTGTCTAAAAAGAACTTAGACTATTATCCCCAACCACCACCCTGAGGAGACAGTGCGGTGAGAAATTCTTTCAGGACCTTTAAGTCGCTAAGCTCTCAGAGTTCCATGGAACAAGCTGACCCAGCCGAGGCAAGAGCCTGGCTAAAGGAAATAGAGGAATCATTTGAGTTTCTAAATGATTGACGAACCACAAAGGACTGTTTTTGTCACTTACCCTCCTAAGAGAGAGACCACCTGCTGGTGAAAGGCCAAGGAAGGCACGGAGCAAGAGATTATAATAAACTGATTTAAGTTCAGTCAATTGTTTTCAGGAAAGTACTTCCCAAGGTTATGGAGATAATGTAAAAGCTTTAGAGCCATAACAAAGGCAGACGAGTATGATGAATTATGAATCTAAGCTGTAAAAGTTGTTAAGATTCGTTCTGAAGACGCGAATCCAGAATGACGGGATATTTGAAATCAATGCTTATGTTGTGTTGGTTCATGAAATAATGATAAGAGAAAGGAAAATAAAAAGGAATTGAAGTGGAAAGGAATAAAAAGGCAACAGAGTTTGAGGAATGATAAGGGAGTTGGGTATGAGGAAACCCTAAAGACTCGTAGAAATAGAAATAGAAGAGTATGTAATCGTCAGGATGAGGGTGATTCACCATGAGTTAAAGTTGACGGTTGAAGGCATAAGAGATGCATATATTTTATCCCCTTTAAGTTGGGAGGATTCGAGGAAACCTTGAGGTAATTCGAAGGATAAATAATGAGACGCGGATAGACTGAGGAGACAAGAAAGTAAGAAATTAAGAAAATTGGATGAAGGAAGTGACCTTCAAGAATGGGAAGTGTAAGACCGGTGGCATGATACCCAGAAAGGGAGACGCCAGGTATGAAAGATATCCCAACATTGAGATGACTGTTGAGATAAACAACAAAAGTAAATAAGGAATTATTAAGAAGAAGTTCATGTTGAACATGACCAATATCTTCCAGAACATCCATGTTATCATTACCAAATCAGGAAAGAAAAGCAGATAACCGTTGTTATCTTTTGGAGGCCATGTGGATTGACCTTAACTTGAATAAGGATGCTATTGTGAAATTCGGTATAGACTATCGAGGTGGAAATGATTGAATAAGATACCCTTATCAGGGATATATGACTTGATTTATCCATGGAAGGATGCAGGTACCTTTTAAAGGTGGAATTAAGGATAGAACATCGGTAACTTAAAACGAATCCTAGGGGAATGCATAAAGGTTGGCATTTTACCCTTAATAGGGATAGTATGAGTTTTGACAGTATGAATTGGAAAGGATTAAGGTAATAATAACCTTTAAGGATCAGTGGAGAAATTTTGCAGAAGTATATAGACAATGGTTCTACTATTAGTAAATGGTATTGTGATATGCCCTGTATCTAGGGAATACAGGAGGAACGATTGAAGGATAACCTTAGAGGTTTTATAAGGAAAAAGGTAATATTCAAAATTCTCAAGAATAGAAATGTGGATAAAGGAAATATGACGTAATTATAATGATGCCAAGTGGGGCACGTGTTAAACCATGAGAAAGTATGGATCGAACCAGTAATGGTCGAAATTGTTCAGGGCAATTAGGACTTAAAAAAAAAGATAAAAAAAAAATGTTCTAAGTATGATTGAGAGTCAGTCTTGACAGTGATTAGCCTCTAAAGACTGAGGCAATAACTTATGGAAAAATGGTGATATTTTTTTTTCCTTCTTTTTCCCATCTGATTTTAAGGAAAACATCTTCACTCAAGCAGTGATCGGAAATAAGGTAGAAAATTTATTTGGAGGTGGTTAAAATGACATTGACTGTAAGGAAATTTTACTATCAGGAAAGGCCAAAGAGGTGGCCGACACTATAAAGGTAAGAGGATAATTATAGGCGCTCGTGCGAGAGGAATACAGTGATGATGGTTAAAGCTGTGAAGGTTGTATTATGGTTTGGAAGATTGACATTCCTTCTGATGACTGTGCAATACCCAACCGTAATAGTAGTTGGTAAAGGTTTAATTCGTGTAATCCCCATGAACGGGCTATCTATCTTAGAAGGTCCTATCTTGAGATAAACCAGAACCATGTTTCAAAAAGGACTAGATGAACCCTTGAGTTAATTCTTCTATTTAGGGCGTATGATTAAGAATGGTATTAACCTGCTATCGTTGCTTTGATTGAAACTCTTCTGCACTTTTATCTGCTTCATGTCATGTATGTATGTCAGGATCAGGAGTGTTCTTCATGAATCAGGAATGGTGATTATGTTACCTCCTTAGAAGGATTTGATACGAGATGTATGGACTCCGTATGGTTAGCTATTAAGACTTCATGGAAAATGAATGACTACAGTAGGTCAGTGGTGGACCATAGTAAGGTAGCAATGATTCTGCGAGTAATGAGCTGATTACAACCGTGAGAGTTGTATTGGAATGGGTGTTGAGATTGAGTACCACTAATCGGGTCATGGTAGTGTATAAGTTATCATTGATAGACTAATTAAGTAGAGTGTCTACCTAGTGAATTATTATTCTTTCTTATCAATAGGGAGTCGTATTATTATACGAGGAAGGTTGCGGTGCAAGCATAGAATTCAAGTAACGATGATGTCTAGAATGAGATCTCAGATTCGATTTTCGATGTCGAGGGAGTTTCAAAGGTAATTGTGTATAAGCTCGAGGAAGAGCATGGGTCCATAGAATGATGGACGGGATAGCGAAAATATTTAGGCACGTGAAATGCGATGCTATAATACTTGATGTTGATATAAATACATATATGTTTTGTTCTTCTATGACAAACCTCTATAGTTCAGAGGTAGATTCCAAGCCAGATATTTTATGGCAATAAAATTTTTTTATGAATATACAATTCTCTTAAATTTGTTCTTTTCTCTTCTTTTCATTTCATGTAAGCTGAGAAGAACAACCCTTCCAGAAGGGGAGGTATTGCCGAATGACTATCTATCTGTGTGATAGAAGCCTAGTAGGATACCATCTATTGTTTAATTGCTTGTCAAGTACTAAAGGCTGGCCACCTTCTGTACTAACTATGCGATATAACAAGTGTTCATGATCATAGTGATCTCTCAACAAATTCCTTTACTTCTATTTGATTGATCAAATTTTGGAAAATAGAAACAACTGAAAAAGGAGTAATAAAGTGGTGGTAGTATGCGGGATGGGAACACATTCGTAATACTAAGGTTGACGTGGTTATTAAAAGGTTATAGAACGCTAGCGAGCAAAAGTATAACCAGTATAATATTAGGAACGGAAGGTAATAGCGATTACGAACTGGAAAAGAATGGGTATTGAGAAGCAGAAGCTCTAATGCTAAAAGCAATAATGAGAGTCTGTGCAATAGACTTGAAAGAATTTGGAATGATCACTTAATTCGGATTGAGTTATCTTACGACAATAGATCATATGTCATTATCGAGATGTCGCCTTATGAGATCCTTGAGGGAAGACAATATCGATCTCCCTTATGTTAGGATGAAGTTGTAGAGCGCAAGATGCTCGGACCAGCAGTGGTCTAAAGGACCAAGGATATGATAGATCTAATCAGAGGACGGCTGGTAGTAGCCCAAGATGGACATGATAAGTATGTCGATTTGACACGAAAGGATAAAGAGTATGAAATAGGGGACCTAGTAATGATATAGGTATCCCTTGGAAAGGATTGGTGAGGTTCGGAAAGAAAGGAAAGCTAAGTCTACAATTTGTTGGACCCTTGGATATATTAAGACGTTTGGGAAGTTAGCATATGAGCTAGCCCTAACCCCGAACATGTAGCAGGTCATAACGTGTTTCACGTATCAATGTTAAGGAAGTGTAATTCAGATGCCAGATAAATAGAGGCATATGAGCGCATAGATATGCAACCCGACGTAACCTATATGGAGCAACCAGGAAGGGTTATAGAGTGAAAAGGAACAAGTGCTTAGGAGAAGGATTATCAAACTAGGCAGAGTTTGGTGGTAGAACCACAATGTGGGAAAATTGACTCGAGAGTTAGAAAGTGTAATGCTAAGCAAGTATCCCCATTTTTTTTCTATTTGATTCCGGGACGGAATCCTTTTAAGGAGGGGAGACTGTAATAACCCCAAAATTTTTCAACTTTTTGTAACCCTTGTGAATAGTGTTTTAGCTGAATGAAGAAACTTTTCACGCCACACTATGTAGGGGTTCTGTTATGGATATTCTGGGATATTATTAGTACTCTATGTAGTATATAAGTGTATGTAAAGATCGTCAGAATCCAATTCCGAACACTTTGGTTTTTCCCGGAAATCCACAAGATACGGAGAGAATTGAGTATAAGGTAACAGGATAAAAAGGATTTAAATTAAAGGATTATAATAGAGGATCATAAAAAGGAATATAATGTATTGAGAAAGGTTAAAGGAACCTAAGTAATAAGATCCCGGGTATGATCCTTCAAACGATAAACGAGAACGAAAGTTAAGTGAACCGTATAACAGATCAGCGGTCATTAGGCAAACGATTAGGAAGTTAATCAAAGGGATTAGTGGGAATGATGTCATCCAACCAATAGAAAGAGGACAAGGAAGGGAGGATGACATCATGAGGATGACATAAGCATGACATGGGAAGGAAGGAGGTGTGGTGGCTTTGTGACCACACAAATTCAAGGGCAAGAAGGTAATTGACTAAAGCAAGCACAAAAACCAAGCAACCAAGCCAAGCAAAAATCATTTTCATCAAAAATCAAAAAGCAACCAAGGCTTTGTTCTTGAAGCTCTCGGCTTTTTACTATTCATTAGGCAAGAATTTTCAAAAATTCAAGATCCAAGCTTCCTAAATTGGTGAGTAAATTCCCTAATCATCTTCATGCTTAGTTAGGGCTATACCATGAGTTTAAGCCATCAATTCCTTCTCAATCTTCTTTATTTAATCAAAGAAGAAGACTATGAATAGTGTTTTCAAGTTTTTTTACTTGAAGTTTTCTTGTTTTTCTTGAAGATCCAAGCTTTCCTAAGACTTCTCAAAGCTTCTTAAGGCTTCCTAGCTCATCCCACCACTTCAAGGAAGGTATACCATCTCCAAACCCTAGATCCCTATGTATTATAAGATGATTTTGATTAGTAGGATGATATTGTAGCTTGTTGTTGTGATTTAGAGTTTGGGATTTGGAATGGTAGTGAAATGGAATGGTAAATGTTGTGGTTTTGATTAAAAGAACTTAAGTATGGTTAAATTAAGCTTAGGCATAAGTATAAATGATTAAATTGAATTGGTTGGGGTTGTTATGATGTGATGAGGATGGATGTTGGTTGTATGTTGGATTTGAGGTTGGTTTGTGGTTGGTTTTGAATGGTTAAAAATTTGGAAATCGCGTAAACATAGCCGTCGTAACGTCCGATTTTCTTTGGACTGTTTTTGTGCATGGCATTAAGACCCGAGAACCCCCTGCTAGATTATGACCACTGCCATGTTTAGATAGCTCATGTTACGAGCTTCATTTTGATATGTCGTTCGTTCGATTCCGATGCACGGTTTAGGAGAAACGACCGTTTCAAGTAACGGCGTTTCGCGAACGAAACTTTTTCCCTCGCCTTACTTTGAAACATAGGTTAAAGACCAAAAAGGGTTAATTAATGTATGAAACATTTATGGTAAGTGTTTTAGGCAGTTGGTAAGACACTCGCGAAGGAATCGCTTTAAAACTCGTAAAGGTTAAATTATTAAAAATGGTGGAGCCGAGGGTACCCGAGTGACTTAAGCGAATCAGTGAGCGCAAAACAAGCGTTAAAATCTAAGTTAGTTAAATTATAGATTTACAAGTGATTTTGGTTTAATTCCAACTTACTTGTTGTTTATAGGTTACCAGACTCGTCCCGAGCCTTTTATCACCCCAAGTCGCTCAGGCAAGTTTTCTATCCGTTATACTGTTGTTGTGATGTATATATGTATATGCATTATCTTGCGATAGATGCATGTTGGTTAATTAGCAAATGTTGTGATATATTGAAGCATGCTGATATGGTATATATATGCATGCCTGTTTCGTATTCTTGCCAAATATATCTGTTGGTTCAGTTGATAATACCTATGCTAGAGAATAGCAGTAATTTGCATATACCCTTAGTATAGGGACCCAAAGGTGAAAACATTTTCTAAAACCGGGATTCGAGGATCCCGAGTAGATTTTATATATATATATATTTATATATATATGTTTATAGTTTTCAAAACTATTAATCGAATAAGGTTTATTCGATAACTTGATTTTATTAATGAATATTATCTTGAATATTCATTCGAGGGCTTATGACTCTTTTATATTATTTATTGAATATTATTTTGAATATTCATTCGAGGGCTTATGACTCTTTTATATTATTTATTGAATATTATTTTGAATATTCATTCGAGGGCTTATGACTCTTTTATATTATTTATTGAATATTATTTTGAATATTCATTCGAAGGCTTATGACTCAGTTTATATTATTTAATGAATATTATTTGAATATTCATTTGAGGATCTATGACTCCGATTATTTGCTGAAATATATTCTTTAATTTATTAAAGAATAAGGTGTTAATAATCAAACTTATTTTCGATTATTCAAATAAAGATAATACTTTCATATAAGTATATTTTTGGTTATTTAATACTCGTTTCAAGTATAAGTTTTAATACTTCTACTTCAATTATTTTTATAAAGATTATTCTTTATGGGAATATTATTTAAATAATAATATTCAATCATTTTCTAAATATTCTGGGGACTGATTTACTTCATTAAATCAGCTTTACTCCAAACACTCTATAAAGTGTTTTCGAGTCTTCAAAATGATTTTTAAAGTCAGAGCGGATTCCAAAACTCATTTTTATATTTAAGATCTTCCTTTTTAAGGGGATTTAAATACTCGCTCAAAACCTGGGGAATCCGGCTCTGTGGTGTATTTTATATTTGCAACGAGGTTGCAGTTTTGGTAAATGAATTGATTACTTGCCCAACGTTCGGGAAGTAAGCCCATCTAATTGAGTCGGCATAAGCGACAGGCCGGGGTACGGTCTATAAATGTGTAAGTGGCTGGGTGGCAGTCCATCAACGCGTGAGGGGCCGGGTAACGGTCTAGCGCGAGGTCCTAATGCGGCCAGGGTGATGACCGGTGAGGAATTCATCCATCTACAGTAGAAAAGGTTACTTATTGGTATCTTTGCCTGATCAGCAAGATATCTGGTTTATGCCAAAATTCTTTTCCTTTCCAAAATTCATTGGATGTTTCAAACTCTGTTCATACTTTACATAACAGAGGTTCCAGGAAATGTTTAAGAGATATATATATGTGGATAGATATATATCGGGACTAAATAAAGTATCTCGTAACTTTATTTCATTCAATAATATTTCAAAGATTGAATCTATTCAAATCTTGTCTTGTAGTCTCATCTATGTGATGAACTTTTGAAACTGATTATAACTTGAACGGTGGTAGTTCAAGTAGTATTGGGAAAGATATAAGTATATTGGGGTATTTGGTAACCTCATCTTTTAAACTTATATCTAATTAATAATTGTCTTATGAATGACAAAGATTTTCAGAAAAAACGTTGAAATAAGGTTAGATATATGAGATCACCTTGCAACGATATTTTTTTTTATATACAGTTATACACTGGGACTTTGTGTATATTATGCATGGAAGAGGACTTCCAATATTTTGAAAAGTATATATGTATATATACTGAATATTTTGCGACTTCATCGCATTAAGATATCATCTTGGTTCATTTCTTTTGACCAAGACCTTCATGAGTACTATGAGAAGGCTCATATATTGTAAATCATTATACATATTATTTTGGTGGGCTTGCTGCTCACCCTTCCTTTATTTCTTCATCACACAACAACAGTTAGGAAAGATGGCCAGACTCCAGCAGACTCAGCGCAAGCGCGTGGGAAGCGTCCCGCGTCTTCCCGTTGATGTTGTAGCTGCTATAGCTGCAGAGGTAGATCTATTGTAGATCAGACCATCTACTTTGGAGAATCAATTATGTATAATTATAACTTGTGGCAGATAATGGCAATTAACTGTAAATTTATTAAGTAATCATTTTGGGTTGTAATAACTTTTAAATTGTGGATTCAAAGACTTGTACTTATTTAAATTTCATCTCTGAGACTATAACGGGTTGTGGTGTGTGTTAGTGTGGGGTCACAGCATAAGGTTATTTATTATTAATTAAGTGAAGTGATATTGTGGAAAGAAAGATCGTGACGACCCGGATCCCCGACCCCGGATCTGGGGGTGTTACAGTATTCAATTGGGATTTTGAAGAATTTTAATAGATTCTAGAAATTATGGGGTATTCAATTTGGATTTTAAATAATCCTTTAAAATATGAAGGTATTCAACAAGGATTGTAAAAAGTCTTTTAAAATTTGAGTGTATTCAATTTAGATTTTAAAAAGTCAATCAAAATTCATGGTATTCAAAAGTCATGGATTTTCTTTTATTTAAAAAAGTTGTGGATTTTGATGGATTTACTAGTACATTTTTAATATCTTGAAATCTGTTCAAAATACATGAGATTTTGATGGATTTCTAAAAAACTCCACAAAATCTGCAAGACTCTGCAAGATTTTGGATCAACTCCATCAAAATCCATGAAAAATTGAAATCAACGAAAATCTTTTAAAATTAACAATCCTTTAAAATTTGAAATGAATACACCCCCCTTAAGTTTTAGAAAAAAATAAATAACAAAAAAACTATAATTAATAAAGCTGTAATAAATATATATTTATATTCATTGTGAATTATTAAGTTATGATATTTTTGGTTCTATACTTTTATAGAATTTTTTAAAAAATTATTATCTTAATATTTTAAGGAGCATTAATTTACTAGGGTTTTACAGTATATGTTTGATTTGGGTTACCGGACGCTTTTTTTGTGCCCTCGTCAAAGCACCTTGAGAGCTAATCCGTGAACCTTGGCTTAGATGATCTCCAGTAAGTATGTAAATAAAGCATGAGATTTAACCGACAAAACCTTCGCAGCAACTAGCAGCAGATTTTGACAGTCACGTCGAAGATTCAATCAAAGAGGAAGATTTATACACGGAATCAACGAGGGATACTGCAGAAATAATGATCCGACTATAGGCAAAACACTAATCATTGTTAATATTCATATTACACCATTTACCGGAAAAGGTCAGGGATTTTTTTTGTAATTAACGTTGCCCTTCTTTTAAGTATTCTGTGTAACGTTCGCAATCATAATGTGTTTTTGCAAAAACATGACTGATATTTTCAAGTTGAATTTCAAAATCGTAAAAACATATAATTATAACAAATGACGGATTTACATCACTTCCCTTTAAGAATAGAATATTTTTAGTTGTAATTTGATTATAGGAAAAAATTCTGACTTTGATTTAATTTAAAACAAAGATTGAATTTGATACTAAAAGTATTGAGCCCTTGGAACTCTGGGACACTACCATATAAACTAGGTGTGAAATTATGTGCTGATAAGGTAAGAGTGAAGTTTCAATTTTTAACCAACACTTCTTCTTTTAAACGTGGAATTTTGATTTTGTGCAACAGTCTATATAAGCAAACATCGAGCATGGTCTGGGCATTCATACACGTTGATCCCGTAAACCTCCCAGAGTCTTTGTTTTTTCTCCTTACCCGTACCAATATCTCGAAAAGCTTTACTCTTTTGTTTGGAAGATCCTAATGTTGATGGATAAATCTAAGGTTCTGCCATGTTCTTCCGGTGAACATGTTGATGCAAAAGTAGTAGCAGAAAAGGAGATTGGAGATAATCTGCCTCCAGGCTATTATTTTCTTCCTTCACCATCACAATTAATTGAACTATACTTAGTCCAAAAAATCTTGGGTCTCCCGATGGCGTCTGATATTGTCAAGATCATGGACTTTGTTGAGCATCTTGACCCCAATCAGCTTAATTTAGGTATTGCTTTCTATTCTCTTTGTTCCTTACGTTGGTCTAACATGAATTTTGGCCCTGTTTGGTCAGTTAGTTGTAACTCGTTGAATTAGCGGACTGTGTAAGCTTTTTTGACTGAGGAATCGAATTTAGCTATTTTGAATAAAATTGTTCGGTAAATAATTTTTTGAATTAACCGTCTGTATTTTAACATTCTCTAATTGAAAAAACTCACTCAAGTAGCTTTTTCAAATTAATGGATTTAGTCCAAACCGTTCTTTCAATATGCTAAATATCAAAATATTGGTAGAGTCTTATGGTCAAATCTCTAATTTGATTCAATCAGCTTACTTTTGCTCAAAACCTCAAACTTCCAAACACTGTCATTGTTTTGTAAATTGACATTCGAATATTGAAGCAATTGCATGATTAGTCTTTTTAATAGTTATGATTAATCATATTATCTGAAGTTCTTTTTGCTGATAATCCACATTTGTTTTTGATTTTATGAACACAGATGAGTTCAAGTACAGCAGAGACAATGAGGGCTATTACATTACAAAAAAGGCAGAAAGAAAGATGGATGAGGAAACAACTATTAAGACAACAACTGGATATTGGAAGGAAACCAAATCAAATTCTCATGTTTTTAACAAAGATAGACAAATTGCCGGGTACAAAAATACTTTTACTTTTTACCAGGCAGATGGTGAAGAAACGGCTTGGAGATTGAACGAATACACAGCCATTCCCGATATCGTTCCACTTGATGCACTTTGTGACACTGTTCGAGCTAAGGTAAACATATAGCCATATTTAACTTGAACAATCAAAGTTGAACACAATGTTAGTATTACTACCGTTATAAGATTCGAAAGGTCATTAAATTGTATGGATCATCAAAGGCTAATCAGCTTTTTGTCCTCTTGACAGGTTGATGAATATGTAGCATGCAAAATTCGATTCAAAAGATAGAAACTGCCAGAACAAATTATCTACGATGAAGAAATTGAAACGGATGAAGATGAAGATAAAGATGTAGATCAATAAGGGCTTGGCCTTTACGTTTTTGTAATAAATTTCCAGAATATTGTATTTGTTTTTCAGTGTCGTATTCTTTTACCAAATTGAAATTGCCTATACTATAGAGTATCTCAGCATAAGAATTGCTTACTGTTAGAATTAAAAAAAAAGTGAGATTTTCAGAAGTATTGTCATTGTAAAACAACGCGTAGCTTTCTCTGAACATGGTCTCAGATTACACTGCATTTAACATAAACATAAAATTTCGTTTGGTTTACTACGGGTTTCAAAAATTAGTCTATAAATAACATTCCTTGTATGAAGCGATACGCCATCCGATAGCAGGGGCTCATCATTCCTTGTGAATACAGTGGCTGGTCATTCCTTGTGAAGTTGTCAATTAAATACTAGTACAGACTAGTTATTGCAGACGACTCAGTGACACCAGGGCTCCAGAATATCCAGGCTAGATCTAGCACGTAGAGATATATCTCTATAATATCTGAGGACTGAGGTAGATATTTTTATCAATTGAAACTGCAAATGCATGAGAGATGAATTAAATTGTCCCACCATTATTTATAGGCTCGAACATATTTTAATTTGCGGAATACTTCATATAATATAATTTGTCTCTGGATTGTATAGCCGGACATTAACGATAACAAACCGTTGTTACTAAGTTAACGTATAAGTATATAAGAACGATTTTGACATTACATTGTGTAATTCAGACAACGGTTTTTCAGAAAGGTTATCCTCTAAACCATCAAACAATGGAATGAATCTGAGAAATTTCAATGGGTACCATGTATTGAGGTGGCAGCACGTGATAGGTGATAAATCATTTACAAGGATTGCTGAGGTGGTGAAATGAGAGTCCTTCATTGAAATGAGATTTGATATCGGCCGTTAGATCGAAAATTAGATGATATTCTTACACAACGCTTTTATGTTAAAACAAAAGTGTTGTCTTAGTTGGTCTCATACAAGCTTTTAGATATTACGTTGAGTAATTCACACAACAGTTTTTAGAAGGGCTGTCTTAGAAACCTTCATACAACGGAATAAAACAGTTGTCTGAAATAGTTATTCTATAATTTTAATGGGCACCACCTGATGAGGTGGCACCCCATGATAGGTTTTAAAAATTTTAATTGGATTGCTGAAGTGTGGAAATGATAGCCCTTAATTAAAATGAGATTAGATATTAGCCGTTAGATAAAAAAAGCTGATATGCTTTGTTAGATATATTTGATAATGTCATGGCTAATATGTTTTATGTTTAGATTTCAGATCTTATTTGAACAGGACAAATCAGTACTTAACTGATCAGTACTTATACTGGACGACAGGACTTAAGAGATATCAGTACTTATGTTATCAGGAGATAAGCATCAGGAGATAGATATCAGAACTTAAGTGTTGAAGGACGATCAGATAAGGACAGCAGCTGATTAAAGTTAAGAAGATCAAGATAAACATAAGAAGAGATATGCATGAAGAAGGAATTCCATAAAGAATGGAATACTTGGAAGAAAAGATATCTAATTGATATATATTAGGAAGCAGAATTATATTCCATATCAATTAGCGATTATCTTGTAACTGTGTAATATATAAACACAGACATAGGGTTTACACTATAAGTGTTATCATTATCGAGAATATTATTTACTGTAACCCTAGCAGCTCTCGTGATATTTTGTTCATCACTGAGAGATAACGGTAGCTTGTAACAGAGTTTATTGTTTCAATAAAGTTTGTTTTCTGTTACATAAGTTCTTGAAGTTTGATTTGATTGTAATAAATACTGTATTCACCCCCTCTACAGTGAAAGTGTGACCTAACAAGTGGTATCAGAGCCTTCTGTTAACATACATACAGTTAAAGATCCAAACACAATCATGTCTGACACAGAAACTCCAACTAAGCCTACCAAAACTGAGGAATCATCAAAGACATCAATTCAGAGTCGATATGAGACTATCAGAGTTCCCATATTGAGACCATCTGAATATCCCATATGGAAGGTAAGGATGACCATGTTTCTGGAAGCAACAGATCCAGAATATCTTGATAGAATCAAGGAAGGGCCTCACAAACCTACCAAGCTCGCTGTTGTAGTTGCAGGTGAAGCAGCAATGACTGTACCAAAGGAAAAGAGTGATTACACTGCTGAAGATATAGCATCTATTGCTAAGGATGCCAAGGTACGACACTTACTGCATAGTGCCATTGATAATGTAATGTCAAACAGGGTAATCAACTGCAAGACTGCCAAGGAGATATGGGATGCTCTGGAGACAAGGTGTCAAGGAACTGAAACAGTTAAGAAGAACATGAAGACAATACTCACTCAAGAGTATGAACATTTTGACTCAAGATCTAATGAGTCATTGAATGATTTATATGATAGATTTGTCAAACTTTTGAATGATTTGTCATTGGTTGATAAAGAGTATGATCTTGAAGATACCAACCTAAAATTCCTGTTAGCTCTTCCTGAATGCTGGGATTTGAAGGCAACAACAATAAGAGACAACTACAATCTTGATGAAACAACTCTTGATGAAATCTATGGAATGCTCAAGACTCATAAACTTGAGATGGAACAAAGAAGCAAGAGGAAAGGAGGAAAGTCAAGGACAGTTGCTCTCAAGGCTGAAGAGCAATCCCCCAAAGCACCTTCCTCAAAGAAAGACAAGGGTAAAGCTCTTTTCATAAAGTCTGATACTGAGTCATCAAGTTCTGAGAGTGATGATGACTCAGATTCTGAAAGCTTGCCTGAAACTGATGCTGATGAGGAGATGATGAAGCTGTGTGCTCTTATGGTGAAAGGAATCACAAAGATTGCATACAGGAAGTTCAGGAAGGGAAAGAAGTTTTCCAGGAAAGGCATAAGTTCTGATAAGAAGAATTTCAGAAGATCTGAAGGAAGAGGAGGAAAGTCTGACAGAGGAGATTATGCCAATGTTAAATGTTATAATTGTGGTGAGAAAGGCCACATATCTCCTGATTGCAAGAAGACCAAGAGTGACAAAGGCAAAGCTCTTGTCACAAAGCAGAAAAGCTGGACAGACACCTCAGACTCTGAAAGTGAGGAGAACTATGCATTGATGGCAAATGCTGATAAATCAAGTTCTGAGAGCAGTTCTGAAGCTGCTGAAACAAAGGTACCTCAGACTACTTATGCTTTTCATACTGATGATATTAATGAGTTGAGAAGATATCTTAAAACCATGTTTGTTAGTTATAGAGATCAAACTTTAATATGTGAAAGATTAACTTCTGAAAATCTTGCTTTTAGGAAAAGAAATGATTTCTTAGAAAAAGAGTTAGTCATGTTCCATCAAACTCAGAAGGATAGAGATGATGCTTTTTATGTTAGGGATGAAGTGCTAAAAATGAATGAATCTCTAAAAACTGAGTTAGAAAAGGAGAGAGAGATTATTAGAACTTGGACTAACTCTGGCAAAACAACTCAAAATTTGCTAAGCAGTGGAAACTGGAAAGAGGGCTTAGGTTATGGAGAAAATAAAAATGAAAAAGGAACTGTAGAAATTAAGCCTGTTGATAAGCAAAAGCCGAAGTTAAAACCTGTTAAGTTTGTAACTGAAAAATCTGAAAATGAGAAATCAGAAGTTAAAAAGGAATTAGCTTCTGACAAACTAAAACAGGAAAAGACAGCTGAAGTTAACATAGGCTTAATGACAAAAAAGCAGCTTAAGCATAAGCTGAAAGATGTTAAGAATGCAAACAAGGTAAAATCACCTAGGAAAAACAGGAATGGAAAGGAAGGTGTGAATAAAAGCAATAACTATAAATCTGTTCCTGATGCTCCTAGGAAAGCATGTCATAACTGTGGAAGTTCTAACCATCTGGCTTCTTTTTGCAGGAAGAATAAGAATATTAACTCCTTATCTTCAAAATCAGGAGTTAAGAGTCAGTCTGTTAGATACAAACCACAAAATCCTTGTTTTCATTGTGGTAGTTTATGGCATTCCATTTATACTTGTAAGGAATATCATAGTTT
Source organism: Apium graveolens (assembly GCF_009905375.1). NCBI lineage: Eukaryota > Viridiplantae > Streptophyta > Magnoliopsida > Apiales > Apiaceae > Apium > Apium graveolens. The sequence continues at coordinate 97,400,774 of NC_133653.1, forward strand.
GTACTATGATTATTATCAAATAAAACCTTCTTTAAAGAAAGTTTCTGTTGTTCCTTCTAGTGTAAGTTCTGATTCAAAGTCTGGTAGTATAAGTTCTGATAAGAAAACTGTTAACATAAAATCTGATGCTAAATCCGCTGCAAATGTTAACAAACCTAAAAAGGCCAAAGGATCCAAGCAAGTCTGGGTCCTTAAAACTAATAATTAGTGGTCTTTTTGATTGCAGGGCAACAGGAAAAATATTTTAGTTCTGGACAGTGGATGTTCAGGACATATGACTGGAAATAAGGCCCTGCTATCAGACTTTGTGGAGAAAGCTGGCCCAAGTGTTTCTTATGGAGATGGCAACATTTGAAAAACTTTGGGATATGGCAATATCAATCTTGAGAATGTCATCATTAAAGATGTAGCTCTGGTCTCAGGACTTAAACACAACTTACTGAGTATAAGTCAAATCTGTGACAGAGGTTATCATGTTGATTTCTTTGAAGAACATTGTGAAATAGTTAGTAAATCTAAAGGAAAAATTGTTCTAAAGGGATTCAGGCGTGGTAACATTTATGAAGCTAAGCTTTCAACAAGTTCTGATGGTTCTGCAATCTGTTTGATGAGTAGAGCCTCAATTGAAGAAAGCTGGAATTGGCACAAGAAACTCTCTCATTTAAACTTCAACAAGATAAATGAACTGATCAAGAAAGATCTTGTGAGAGGACTCCCAAAATCAGTGTTTGCTCCTGATGGTCTTTGTGACTCATGTCAGAAGGCCAAACAAAGAAAATCTTCATTCAAGAGCAAGACTGAATCATCAATTCTTGAGCCTTATTATCTACTTCATGTTGATCTATTTGGTCCAGTGAATGTCATGTCTATTGCAAAGAAGAAATATGCGTTGGTCATAGTAGATGAGTTCACCAGATATACATGGGTGTATTTCTTGCACACAAAAAGTGAAACTGCATCTATCCTGATTGATCATGTCAAACATCTGGATAAATTGATCAAAGATTCTGTGAAAATTTTGAGGAGTGATAATGGCACTGAATTCAAGAATCTGATAATGGAAGAGTTCTGCAAAGAAAGTGGAATAAAGCAGGAATTTTCTGCTCCTGGAACTCCACAGCAAAATGGAGTTGTTGAAAGGAAGAATAGAACTCTCATTGAAGCTGCACGAACAATGCTTGAAGAAGCAAAGCTTCCAACCTATTTCTGGGCTGAAATTGTGCAGACTGCTTGTTTTACTCAAAATGCAACACTCATTAACAAGCATGGAAAAACACCATATGAGATGGTGAAGAACAAGAAGCCAAATCTGAAATACTTTCATGTATTTGGATGTAAGTGTTTTGTTCTCAAGACTCATCCTGAACAGCTATCCAAGTTTGATCTAAAAGCTGATGAGGGAATCTTTGTTGGATATCCACTTTCCACAAAAGCCTTCAGAGTCTATAATTTGAGAACAAAAGTGGTCATGGAATCTATCAATGTCTCTTTTGATGACAAGAAGATCACTGCACTTGAAGATTGCATTGATCATGATCAGCTGAGATTTGAAAATGAAGATTCATATTCTGATACCTTAAGTCCTGACAGTCTAAGTCCTGATACTGTAAACTCTGATGGATTAAACTCTGATGTTATTGAAACTGTGGTGACTACGTCAAAGGAAGATGCACTAATGCAGGGGGAACATACTCAAGATATTATCACATCTCAAGAAGCATCAGAACACACAACTGGCTCTTCAAGTTCTGATTCGTCAAGTTCTGATAAGCCAAGTACTGACAGTGCTGAAAATCTAAATGCTGAAGGATCCAACTCAGAGAGCATAGTTTCAGGGGGAGCATCAGAAAATGAAAACGAAGACAGCATGAATCATGGGGGAGCATCCAGTTCTAGAGAAAACCTTCCATCTGCAAGGAAGTGGATAAAATCACATACACCTGATTTGATAATTGGAAATCCTGATGCAGGTGTCAGAACTAGAACAGGTACTTCTAATGAATGTCTTTACAATTCTTTTCTCTCTCAGTCTGAGCCAAAGAAAGTGGAAGAAGCTCTTCAAGATGCTGATTGGGTGCAAGCAAAGCAGGAAGAGTTGAATGAATTTGAAAGAAACAAAGTCTGGACCTTAGTGCCGAGACCTAAGAATAGATCTGTTGTTGGTACAAAATGGGTATTCAGAAATAAAACTGATAGTGATGGCATAATTACAAGGAACAAGGCAAGGCTGGTTGCAAAAGGATATTCTCAACAGGAAGGAATTGACTATGATGAAACATTTGCACCAGTTGCTAGGTTAGAAGCCATAAGGATATTCATGGCTTATGCTGCTCACAAAAAGTTTACTGTCTTTCAAATGGATGTGAAAAGTGCTTTTCTCAATGGAGAATTGGAGGAGGAAGTATATGTTGAACAACCTCCAGGATTTGTAGATTTCAAACATTCAGATTATGTCTACAAGCTTGATAAAGCACTTTATGGACTTAAGCAAGCTCCTAGAGCATGGTATGAGACTTTAGCTCAGTTTCTTCTTGAAAGTGGATTCAACAGAGGAACTATTGACAAAACACTGTTCTATCTCAACCATGGCAAGGACTTACTTTTGGTCCAGATTTATGTTGATGATATCATTTTTGGGTCTCCAAATGACAAACTTTGCAACAAGTTTGCCAAACTAATGCAGTCAAGATATCAGATGAGTATGATGGGAGAACTTAGTTATTTTCTGGGCCTTCAAGTCAAGCAGAGTCAAGAAGGCACTTTTATTTGTCAATCTAAGTACACCAGAAACTTGCTGAAGAAATTTGGAATGCAAGACTGTTCAAGTGCATCCACTCCCATGGCCACTGCAACAAAACTGGATAAGGATACTGGTAATTCAGTAGATATTACTGATTACAGAGGTATGATTGGCTCACTTCTCTATCTAACTGCTAGTAGACCAGATATCATGTTTGCTACCTGTCTTTATGCAAGATTTCAAGCAGATCCAAGAGAACCTCACTTAACAGCTGTAAAAAGAATCTTTAAGTATCTTAAAGGAACAGCTGATCTAGGATTATGGTATCCTAGAGAATCAGATTTTAAATTAATAGGTTACTCAGATGCAGATTTTGCAGGTTGCAAAATTGACAGGAAAAGCACAAGTGGAAGTTGCCAATTTCTTGGAGGCAGATTGGTTTCTTGGTATAGCAAGAAACAAAAGTCAATTTCCACATCAACTGTAGAAGCAGAGTATATTGCTGCAGGAAGCTGCTGTGCACAGATTCTTTGGATGAAGAATCAGTTGCTGGATTATGGGTTAACATATTTCAAAATCCCTATTTACTGTGATAATCAAAGTGCTATTGCTATGACAGGTAATCCAGTTCAACACTCTATGACAAAGCACATCAGCATCAGGTACCATTTCATCAGGGAACATATGGATGAAGGTACAGTGGAATTGCATTTTGTTCCCACAGATCAACAAGTAGCAGATATCTTCACAAAACCACTGTGTGAAGCTACCTTTACAAGATTGGTAAATGAACTTGGAATGATTTCAGGTTCTTTCTCTAAATCTGCTTAAACTTGTTCTATGTTATCAGACTTTATGATCAGTATTTACAGAATTAATCTCTTTGTGTATTTTGTGCTTAATTGATAAATGTTTTTAAGTACTGACTGTTGTCTGATATATATCTCTTAACTCTAATAAGTGATATATTTGTTTAAGTAATCATTCAATCCTATGAGGATAATTGTGCTAGATACTGACCTACTAGTCTTCAATAAACAAATGATCCCATGAAAGAAGTAATTATTTCTGTGGAAATCTTATGACACAAGCAAATTCTGATACTTGAGCTTAGTTTAGTTTACTTTATTCATCTTATTACTAAGTCCCAAATTAGAATAATGATATTCATCTGTTTAAGTTCTGATTCTAGTAAAACTGCTGAATGTACTAAGTGCTGATAAACCTCACTTATCAAAAGAAGAAGAAAAAGAATCAAAGAATAATATCAGGTACTCCTTTGAGATCTAGAGTAAAAATGTGAATGGGACGACCCAAGTGCATAGCTGGTATTAAGTAAATATGCATTAGAAAAGCAAAATATTTTCTTGGTGACTTTTCACACTCTATGATTACTGGAGAAATACTCTGAAAATAGCATAAATTCTGATAAGCAGTCGTAACTCACTTACACTGAGAAGCCACTGTAAAATAGAATTTAAAAAGATGCATAAAATTAGCACAAAAACAGTTGAGGTGGACTCATGCATGAACTCATTTCTCAGTAGGTTTCAGGATAATGACAGCTCTTTAGCAAAATTTTAATTATGACTTATTTCTAAGATGTACTGAAGTAAATCAGACTTTACTCTTTATTAGTTATTTAGCTTAATGCACACACAAATCACTCCATATGAATGATGAAAATTTTGTGGTGGTCTATGTTCTTTTAGACAAACAGTCACTGTGTCACCTTGCACAAATTCTGAGGACACGTTCTAGTTATATGTTCTGATGATTAAGTTCTGAAGACTATAACCCAGAACTTGTATGAAAACTTACTAAGATAGATATTCCTTGTTCGAGTTAAGACATTATGTTCTGATGACTGTTAAGTTCTGGTATAGGTCTAAGTTCTGATTTTTCAGTCTAACCCTTTACTTGACTTATCTGTGAGTAAAATTTGGTAACAGTCTCAGATTAATTTAGAATATGTTGAAGTGGAAGATTAATAGTCTATGGTTAGGACTAATGGCACTCGACCTTGAACAGTTCACTCTTGTTACATGTGCACATTCCTTTTCCAATGACTGTTATTCTTTTTCAAGTCTAGGGAGACGAGGTAGACTTAACTCTATCTGTCAGCATTAAATATCTTCGCGTCTCCTGGCGTTCTCTTGCCTATATAAACAGCCACTTCACATTACCCTTTCCATCCATTTTTCCACAATCTTAACTTCATATTCTTTTTCAAAAACATCATGGTCCGATTCAACATGTTTTTGAATTACCAAAATTTTCATATGGAGCTAAGCTGCGCCGACTGGCAGCAGGAGTGGCATGTAACTGCCATTCCTGAAGAAATATGGGGCTCTGTCCCACAGGCGGTGTTGAACCGACTTCTGTTCTTCGAGATGGACTACCGGCTTCATCTTGATCGATTGGAGGAGGAAAGGCGGGAAGCTAGCCGTCAGCAAGAGCGAATCATTCGACTCGCTATCTTGTTTGTCGAAGATAGGAAGAGGAAGATGACTTAATCTCGTCTTCTTCATGTTCTTCTTCATCCTCAGCTTTGTCAGGCTTCTTAGCTAGGACTAAGGCTGTTGATGTTAGATTTAGAAGCTTAGGACAAGATTGTAAAAGTTCTGATGTAATTTCAATTTCATCAATGTATTATTTTGATATATTAATGGAATTTGTTTTTGTCTTATGATCTTGTCTCTGAGAAATTTTGATACGCATTGATACATCCTGATAAATATTCTGATGATCGTATAAATTGTGTCTGACTTTAAGTTCTGATAATGTTTAATCAGAACTTAAAAGGATTCTGATATTAGGGGTTCTAAGCTTCTCAAAAGGCTTAGACGAATGACTGTTCCTGAAACTCCAAAAGAATCCAAATCAAACAAGAAATACAAGAAACAGAGGGCACAAAGGCCAGTTTCAGATGATGAGGAGGAAGCAGCTAAGGAAGGGGATCAGGAATCTCTGATCTCACAAGAAAAAGAATGTGCTCCAGTTACTTTTTCTCCATCCACTCCATCTCAGGAAACAGTATCTGACAAGGCTAATTTCCCATCTGTGTCTCTTGGTAATCAAGGCACAAGTGCTGATAATGCTGATCAACACTTAGTTGTGCCTGGAGTAATTTTCTTAGAAGCTCCAACAGCAACAAATCTTTTGCCAACACCTGTTACTGATGCTATTCCAACTCCGGAATTATCTAAGTCACCTTCTCTGCATCTAGACACTGATGATCAGACTTTAGGTGAGCATCAGGATATGGCTGTTGATCAGAACTTAGCATCAGATCAGCAATTAGAGGATGCTGACGTCTCCATTGCTACTCACACTGCTATTATATCAGATGATACTGATTCTATAAGTTCTGATGCTGCACATGCTGGAGATACTGGTGGTGCTGCTCCAACTGCAGATCCTGATGCAGCAGGTCCTTCAGGACATATTCCTCTTTCTAAGTCTGAACAAGTAAAGAAGTTTGTTACAGAGGAACCACCAGTGCCTTGGAGTGAAACTCCTGCAGGTCAGGAGTGGACTAAGGAATGGAACTCAGTTTCATGTATTCCATCTGCGTTACATCTTACTGAGCACTTGACTAAAGCTGATGAAATGTTAAATTCTGATGATTTTAAAACCCAGCTTCGTGTCACTGCATTGAGTACTAAACATCTACAAGGTCTTCATTCAACCACTCATGCAGAAATACACCAGATTCAGGAGAACTTAATCAAGCAGGAACAAGTTTGGAAACTTGATAAGAAAAAGTTCTTTCAACCTTCTATTGACAGGATTGCTTATATTGAGAAGACTCAAGATCGTCAACAAGCACAGATTGATCAAATTCTGCAAAATCAAGCTTCTCAGCAATCACAATTGACTGAAATCCAATCTTCAGTGGAATTGCTTATCTCTCTTCTACTTCCTGCTGATGCCAAAAAGGGGGAGAAAGTAATTAAGTCCAAATGCAAGGATGACAACACACTGCAAGGAAAGGATGATGAAAAAGATGACCAAGGAAACTCTGGAATGGGTGGAGGTCATAGTCAAGGTAAAAGATTCTCATCAAGAAATGCTGAAATTACAAGTCACAGGATAAATTCTGATACTGGGAAGAGATTAAGTTCTGATACTGGTAAAAGAATAAATTCTGATGAACTTCTAGATCTTGATGAAGAAATGTCAAGACAGTTATTTCTTCAAGAAAATCCAGGAATGGACTTGGAAAGTTTAAAGGAAGAAGAAGCTAGACTTAAATCAAAGAAAGCCACATCTAAATCTGAAGCTTCTGGTAAAAAGTCACTTCCAAAACTGAAAGGTATTGTGATTAAAGAAAAGGCACAAACTGAAGCAACATTTGCTAAATCACAACCAAAGATAGATCCAAGATCCAAGGGTAAAGAAAAGGTTGGTGAACCTGTTAAAGTTTATGTACCTCCTGAAGATGAAGAAATTACTGATGACAAAGATAATCTTGCTCTGACTTCAAGAAAAGTTCTTAAAACAACCTCTGACATGGCTCAAGTTGTTCAGAGTCAAGAAATTAAAAGTTCTGATATTCAAAAGAAGCAAGTAACCTCTGACACAGCTCAAGTTAACTTGATATCAGAAGGAAGATCAAAAACACTCCTACCAGGATTCACTAAAGTAAAACAAACTCAACCTTTGAAGACTACTGCAAGTCGTTTTGAAGCTAGAGTAGTTACTGGAAAGGAAGCAAGAGATAAAATTGGATTGGGAAGTGCTGATGAAAGAAGAGTACACAACACTACCAATGATCCAACTTCCTTGAGTGAACCAGGTATTGGAGCAACTCCTGAAAGATTGAATCAACTGGAATCTGTACAAATGGTTTACCATACCTACTTGAAGGAACACATCTTGTTGTATTTCATGACAGATGGTAGGGTATATCATATAAGACAAAATGCCATTCCATTGAAGTATTTTGAAGAATTGGAGCATGTATTATTCTTACTTCAAGTGGATGACAGATTGACAGGGACTGCTGCAAACTATTTAAAAGAATAGATTCAGAGACAGAAAAGACTTTATTCTGTTAAGTCTGACAGTATATATGTTCCAAAGTACAGAAATCACAATGGTGATATTGTTGATATGAAGCCTAATACTGCACAGATCAGAACATATCTTGGTATTAAGGGGCTTGAGTTTAATCTAGAGTCTGACAAAGCTTATGTCATAAGACTAGATCAGGAGTTGAGAAAAGCAAAGATTAATGATCTCAGAGCCGCAATATTTCAAACTGGTGAAGATACTGTAGAGCTTAAAGATGTCAAACGGAGAATGATTGATGAACTCAGATATGCTGAGAAATGTTTGTTGAAGAATTATCTCAGAACAACTCCTGACATCAGAGAGATCAGAAAATGATAAAGCCAAGTCGAAGATCTACAACTGCTTAAATTCTGATGTGTATACAGACTAAAGTTGTTATCAGAAGTTGAATTGGTAAAAGCTTTAAGGACTGTAAGTTGTAGTTATCTTGTCTAATTCTCATGCATTTGTACTTAATGTTTTTGACATCATCAAATATCTGTTAAACTTGTATATTTTGCTAATTTACAAGTTGAGGGAAATTGTTAGATATATTTGATAATGTCATGGCTAATATGTTTTATGTTTAGATTTCAGATCTTATTTGAACAGGACAAATCAGTACTTAACTGATCAGTACTTATACTGGATGACAGGACTTAAGAGATATCAGTACTTATGTTATCAGGAGATAAGCATCAGGAGATAGATATCAGAACTTAAGTGCTGAAGGACGATCAGATAAGGACAGCAGCTGATTAAAGTTAAGAAGATCAAGATAAACATAAGAAGAGATATGCATGAAGAAGGAATTCCATAAAGAATGGAATACTTGGAAGAAAAGATATATGATTGATATATATTAGGAAGCAGAATTATATTCCATATCAATTAGCGATTATCTTGTAACTGTGTAATATATAAACATAGACATAGGGTTTACACTATAAGTGTTATCATTATCGAGAATATTATTTACTGTAACCCTAGCAGCTCTCGTGATATTTTGTTCATCACTGAGAGATAACGGTTCTAGATTGTAACAGAGTTTATTGTTTCAATAAAGTTTGTTTTCTGTTACATAAGTTCTTGAAGTTTGATCTGATTGTAATAAACACTGTATTCACCCCCTCTACAGTGAAAGTGTGACCTAACATGCTTACACAACGGTTTTATATTAAAAAAAGTATTGTCTTAGTTGACCTTTATACAATGATGTTTCAAGGAAACCATTGTAAAAGTATTACTCTATAAAATGAGATTCCCGGTTAACAAGTTAAATTTTTTTAAATAATTTTTTCGACGATCCAACCGTACGGATGTTAAGATATATCAATTTTAGTCATATTAAAAAATTTTAAATTCATCTTGCATGTGAAGAATCGGAAAATCTAGTAAAAGTACCACTCCCTACAACGAGACTCGTTCCCGATTTATAAGATTATTATTTAAAATAATTTTTTCGACTATCGAACCGTACGAATGTTAAGATATATCAATTTTAGTCATATGAAGAAATTATTATTAAATTTGAAAATCATCTTGCATGCCAGGATTAAACAAATCTCATAAAAGTACCACTTCCAACAACGAGACTTGTTCCCGATTTACAAGATTAATTTTTAAAATGATTTTTTTGACGATCCAACCATATGGATGTTAAGATATACCAATTTTAGTCATATGAAACAATTATTAACAAATTTGAATTTCAAATTGCATGCCAGGATTTTAAAAATCTAGTAAAATTACCACTCCCGACAACGAGACTCGTTCCTGATTTACCAGATTAATTTTTAAAATGATTTTTTGGATGATCCAACCGCACGGATGGTAAGATATATCAAATTTAGTCATATAAAAAAATTATTAACAAATTCAAACTTCATCTTACATGTCAGCATTAGAAAAATCTAGTAAAAGAACCACACCCAACAACGAGACTCGTTCCCGATTTATAAGATTAATATTTAAAATAATTTTTTCGACTATCGAACCGTACGAATGTTAAGATATATCAATTTTAGTCATATGAAGAAATTATTAATAAATTTGAAAATCATCTTGCATGCCAGGATTAAAAAAATCTCATAAAAGTACCACTTCCAACAACGAGACTTGTTCCCGATTTACAAGATTAATTTTTAAAATGATTTTTTCGACGATCCAACCATATGGATGTTAAGATATACCAATTTTAGTCATATGAAACAATTATTAAAAAATTTGAATTTCAAATTGCATGTCAGGATTTTAAAAATCTAGTAAAATTACCACTTCCGACAACGAGACTCGTTCCCGATTTACCAGATTAATTTTTAAAATGATTTTTTGGATGATCCAACCGCACGGATGGTAAGATATATCAATTTTAGTAATATAAAAAAATTATTAACAAATTCAAAATTCATCTTACATGTCAGGATTAGAAAAATTTAGTAAAAGAACCACACCCAACAACGAGACTCGTTCCCGATTTATAAGATTAATATTTAAAATAATTTTTTCAACTATCGAACCGTACGAATGTTAAGATATATCAATTTTAGTCATATGAAGAAATTATTAATAAATTTGAAAATCATCTTGCATGCTAGGTTTAAAAAAATCTCAAAAAGTACCTCTTCCAACAACGAGACTTGTTCCCGATTTACAAGATTAATTTTTAAAATGATTTTTTCGAAGATCCAACCGTATGGATGTTAAGATATACCAATTTTAGTCATATGAAATAATTATTAACAAATTTGAACTTCAAATTGCATGCTAGGATTTTAAAAATCTAGTAAAATTACCACTCCCGACAACGAGACTCGTTCCCGATTTACCTGATTAATTTTTAAAATGATTTTTTGGATGATCCAACCGCACGGATGCTAAGATATATTAATTTTAGTCATATGAAAAAATTATTAACAAATTCAAAATTCATCTTACATGCCAGGATTAGAAAAATCTAGTAAAAGAACCACACCCAACAACGAGACTCGTTCCCGATTTATAAGTTTAATTTTAAAAATGATTTATTTGATGATCTAACCATACAGATGTTAAGAAATATCAATTTTAGTCATATGAAAAAATCATTAACAAATTTGAAATTCATCTTGCATGTCAGGATTAAAAAAATCTAGTAAAAGTACCACTCCCGACAACGAGACTCGTTCCCGATTTACAAGATTAATTTTTTTAAATGATTTTTTTAACGATCCAACCGTACGGATGTTAAGATATATCAATTTTAGTCATATGAAAAAATTATTAACAAATTTGAAATTCATCTTGCATGTGAGGATTAAAAAAATCTAGTAAAAGTACCACTCCCCACAACGAGACTTGTTCCCGATTTATAATATTAATTGTTAGGTCACACACACTGTAGAAGGGGTGAATACAGTGTATAATACAATCAAATCGAACTTTAATATCTTAAGTAACAGAAAAACAAATTTATTGAAACAATAAACTCTGTTACAGTATGAAACTGTTACCTCTCAGTGATGAACAAATATCACGAGAGCTGCTAGGGTTACAATGAATAATCTTCTTGAATATAATAACACTTATAGTGTAAACCCTATGTCTGTGTTTATATACTACACAGTTACAAGATAATTGCTAATTGATATGGAATATAATTCTGCTTCCTAAAATATATCAATCAGATATCTTTTCTTCCAAGTATTCCATTCTTCACGGAACTCCTTCTTCATGCATATCTCTTCTTATGTTTATCTCGATCTTCTTTCCTTTAATCAGCTACTGTCCTTATCTGAACGTCCTTCAGCACTTAAGTTCTGATATCTAACTTCTGATGATTATCTCCTGATAATATAAGTACTGATACCCTTAAGTCCTGACTTCCAGTATAAGTACTGATTAATGGTTAAGTACTAATTTGTCCTGTTAAGTAAGATCTGAAATCTAAACATAAATTATATTAGCCATAACATTATCAAATATATCTAACATTAATTTTTGAAATAATTTTTTCAACGATCCAACTGTACAGATGTTAAGATATATCAATTTTAGTCATATGAAAAAATTATTAACAAATTTGAAATTCATCTTACATGTCAGGATTAGAAAAATCTAATAAAAGTACAACTCCCAACAACGAGACTCGTTCTCGATTTACAAGCTTAATTTTTTAAATGATTTTTTCAACGGTCCAACCGTACGGATATTGATATATATCAATTTTAGTCATATGAAAAAAATATTAACAAATTTGAAATTCATCTTGCATGTCAGGATTAGAAAAATCTAGTAAAAGTACCACTCCCGACAACGAGACCCATTCCTGATTTACAAGATTAATTTTTAAAATGATTTTTTCAATGATCTAACCATATGGATGTTAAAATATATCAATTTTAGTCATATGAAAGAATTAACAAATTTGAAATTCATCTTGCATGCGCGGTTTAGAAAAATCTAGTAAAAGTATAACTTCCGACAACGATACTCATTTCCGATTTACAAGATTAATTTTTATAATAATTTTTTCGACGATCCAACCGTACAGATGTTAAGATATATCAATTTTAGTCATATAAAAAAATTATTAAAAAAAATTAAATTCATCTTGCATGATATAGATAGAAAAAAATAATAGATGTACTACTCAACAACACGAAATTGATAGATGATTGATAAAATAGTTTTTTTAATATGTGTCTCTTCAACTATACAAATATTAAAATATTTTGACACTAATCATTTAAAAATAAATAAATAATTTGAAATTTATACTCAATTTGATTTTATTCTTAGTTGAATGAAAAAATAATTATTTAAGAAATAACTATTTAAAATTTAATTCTTTAATAATACCGTACCAATATTTTCTTACCCTCGGTCACTCAATCATTCTCTTTTTCACAAATTTTTTTCCCCTTTACTTCTAAATCTGATAAAATATCTCCTCATTTTACTTTCAATCTCAGACCTCATCTAACTTATATCTCATCTCTCCGATTAGATTTTTACTTTGGCTTCAGTCTCCGGCTTTATTCATTATTGATAATTTTTCATTCTCTTTTGGTTAACTCTTTCTCTCTCTCTCTCTTCTCTCTCTTCAATTGAAATATAGTGATTTAGGGCCGCCTCTTACTTGATTATTCCTCTGCTTTTTCTGCTCCCTTTTTCAATTCCTCTACTTTCCGTAAATCATTTACATCTCTCTTTGTTTCTTCTCGCTCCTCTCTTAGCTTAGTCGTCAAGGCTGTAAGTTTTTCTTATTTTTATATATTTATTACATTTGTGATTTGTGAGTGTTGTAGTTTATAATTGACCATATAAGTGTTGGAGTTAATTAATTGGGCAGATTTATGTTTAATTCTATTTCCAGTTTGTGTGTTGTTTAGAGTGAGCATCCTCTGGTTGGAGATGTAGCTCCGGATTTCAAAGCTGAAGTTGTTTTCGATCAGGAATCCATTAATGTAAGTAAATAGATATAAGAGTTTTTGTACCATTTTCAAATTTTCGGCTAGAGTTGGTTACTCTCGATATTACTAGTTTTTATAAACTGAGCGTCTCTTTGTACTTGGAGTTGTTCTAATTGAGCATGATGCCTTTTCTGGCTGATTATTACATTATTATTGTCTTATAACACTTTTGTTTTGATGTCTTGTTTAATTGAGATGTATGTTGTTTATCCTAAATTGTGAAATCTAATTATGCAAGTATGCCACACGTTCTGTGCATTTCGGGGTCTACTTTGAGTTGTGAATGCAGGGAATTTATGTATATGTGAAACTTTATATAATCAAGCACATACCAGACTTCTACGTGTTTGTGTTCTCAGGTTAAACTCTCCGACTATAAAGAAAATGATGCCTCATTTTGTGGTAGATATTTGGACAATTTGATTCTTGTACCAGGTTTTATATAAAGACCCAGTATCCTGAAAACTTTAGGGAAATGAGTACTTGGGCAGACCCAGTTGAATATCATAATTCTGTTTCTGCAATGGTTTAATTTACTCCTGGATTTTTTGATGAACCAATGTTTAATTTGTATCTTCTGGATGACGACACTTCTAGGTGGACAAAGAAGAGCAAGGTTGAGTTTATCACATAAAACATCACCTCATTCAAAAACAAGGTGCAGCAAAAAGGTGATCCCCCCTCTCTCTCTCTCCACATGAAATAAATAGATAAATTATGAATCATTACATGTTTAATTTTTATCTATTCTTTTTTTTATGAATATGATTAGCATTGACAACCAATTTCAACTAGAAACTAAAACCAATTACTAGTTTCACGTTGGCCACATAATACTGATGCAATTAGTTTCTGCCAAAAAATAAAATTGCAGAACAATAAGAGTACCTGTCCATGCATATTAGTTGCCAAACCAGTGGGCAAAGGTTTTGCCTTTACTAAAACATTTGCAAGGTAGTCCATCTGTAAAAGAAGTGTAGCTCTATCTCCTACTGAATAAATATCTTCATGTGTAAGAACAACAAACAAACAGCCCTGTGCAGAATACAAAGTAAAAGAAATTGTATCAACTTAAAACAATTAAATTTAACTAATTTAATTTCCTTATCGTTCTTTTACTTTTAGTTAGCTAATATTCATCAATAAAAATACTTAGAATTAAACCAAAAATCGACTAAAATAATAGCTAAGATATTAATGGAAGTGCTTTGGATATTACATTCATTTTTAGGAATTTCTCCAATTTCATTTTTTGCATGTTTCCTGCCAGACTAGGATATTGCATTGGTCAGAAAGAATAGCATTATCATACTTGCTGCATTTTAGGCTAAAAAATAAAATAGCCAAGAGTATATTTGAGAAAATCACCTATTTATCTGTTAATTAATATATTTAAATGAGTGAGGTCTTCTTAGATAATTTAGTGATATGTTTACATGTGGTTGTTTTACAAATGTTTTTAGAAACTAAGTATCATTGAAATATTATTCGAATATGAGGTCTGAGAGATTGTGAGAATAACAATATCCAATGCTCTAAGAGTCTATTACAACCACTACACAATTAAAATCAAGCAATTGCAAGAGTATTCTATTTAAGCTACAAATTACTGTAATAAAATGTCAAGAATGGATATATTAGAGTCTTCTACTTATTTTGGAAAAGGTATAATTTTTCATACAGTTGTATTGTGTACAATATGAAACCTTTGCATGTTCTCATTGTCTGGAAAATGCCACAATTTTATGGTTATGGTGTATATATAAACAATAATGCATGTATGGTTCTAGTTACTAGTTAGTCCAATTATTTTTATTATAGTTGTGATATATTTTGATTTCTTTCAATGTACAAATTTTGTACACCTATTTTTGGTGCATTGGTTTCATGTGTATTTACCTGGTTGCTATGTGTTGTGCAGATGTTGCTGCACAGGGGGTCCAACCAGGCCAATTTTTTATGGATGTTGCTAAAAAAAGTAAAATAAAAATGAAAAAGCTTTTGTTTCTTACACTGAACTCCAAGCCGAGGATGGTAAGTTTATATATATATTTAACAGTTGGAATTGTTTTCAAAAACTCTTGTGAGCAAGTCATTAGTATTGGCAAGTTGTGCAACTTACAAATTTTTAGATGATTGTCGAAAATGTATACAATATGCATGATTTATTGTATAAATTAGAAAATCAAAGTAAAATGATGTACTGCAAGTATGACTTGCCCTGATGTGTGTTAATGTATTATTTTGTGTTGGTAAGCCTGAGCTTAATTAAACATGGATTGAGAAGGGAATTTGGCTCCGCAAGTGTCATGTCAATTCTAGGTGTTTGGCAGCATATCTGTGGTGTTCAAGGCATCATTTTTTTCTTTATGGTCACTGACTTATGATCAAGTAATACGATTTTCATAGATTTGACACTTATAAAAGCTTTGTAGGTTTTGGTAGTTGATCTTATTTCCGTGAACTGATAATTAAGATTTCACTTTTTCCTCCTGTTTTAGTTTGGAGGACTGAAGGAGGGTCTAAGTGTACTGCATTACTGCAACCTATCTCTGCCCCTATGAAACTGTAGTAGCATAATCTGTTAGCTCATAATTTTCTTACCAAAATACTTAACGAGTTATGTTTGTAACTAATTGCTGGATTCAAGTTTCTTGCCTTACGTATGTGGATTGCATATGGGCATATAGATTGCAGATTTTACTCTTATTTTCTATTTTCTTCTCAACCTCCATTTTAACTGTTCTTGATGTTCTATATATTCTTCTCATATGCGTGTAATTCTTGATGCAGTAAACCGACATGTATGATACTTGGAACAAGAACATGATGGGCAAGAACAAGAACTAGGACTAGGTGTGCCAATGGAGTGAACATTCTCTTGCTTCTTGGGCAAAAACAACGGAATATGTATGCAAATTAGTTATTGTGTACCTTAATGAGAATGTTTAAAAATAGATTTGAAGTTATAGTTGTAATTCTTGTAGAGAACCTTTGTATTATAAATTTAATTTCAATTGTGAAATAACAATTGAATTAATATAATATAGTTTTATTTTAAAATTATTTTATTTTAAATAATGAGATTAATTTTGTAAACAGTTGTGTGAAACCCACTTAAAAAATGATGAAAATCGTTGTATGTCTCACTCCACATATTTTTTAAAAATAAATGTTATCTTTTGATATTCTTTGCAATGGTTTAAATATTTTACGTAATTGTCTTTTAAACAAAAAACATTCATGAAAACGGTTTTAACTAGTTAAAAGAAGTTTATAAACCGTTGTTTATAAAAATATCGAATAAGCTACAAAACCATTGTTGTTAAGTTAGGTAGACTATGGTTGAATAAAGAAACCGTTGTTTAAAAAAGTTCCTAACAATGGTTAATATAGAGTACTCGTTGTGCCTTCTTGATTATAACCAGTATTAAAAAACGTTGCTTTATCTCTCTGATTACAAGGGTATAAACAACTGTTGTCTGATGATCTATCACCCGAGTGTTGGATAGACAACCGAAAATATACATGTCACATAACAGTGAAAAAATGTTGTATGATCGCTTGTTTCTTGTAGTGAGTTTATCCTCAATCATGGTTGGATAACTCAAGTGGTTATGAGTTTATCTTCTGTCATCCCAAGTACTGAATTTGATTTGTAAAGATCTGACAAAAAATGATAATAGATCGCTGTACTTCGAATTTAATATGGATCTCTGTCAATCATTTTAGCTAACACAGCTAACACAACTAGAGAAGGTACAAATCTTTTCCACCAAAGTCCAAAATGGCTCAAGTAGCTCAACAAATTTTTACCTAGCAAATATTTCCACCCCATATTTAGTCGGCTTATTTTTACTCTTTTCTGCTGCCTTGTCCTATTTGTTTTCCCTCGATCAAGTTCATATTTGCGTAATATAATAATAGAACGGCTATATTATGCTGGGAACAAACTATATTTACAACTACATTTTAGCCGATCAATTGACAATAATTTTGGTAGTTATTAATTTTTTTTGAAAATAGGTAGTTATTAATCTATTTAGGATGGAGTTTTTATTTTTTTAGAGGTATGTGTTGACGGAGGAATTTGGTAACAACAAAATTTGAGATCCGTCGCCAGAATCAAGATCTACGATGATGGTTATAAGCTGGAAAAGTTGTCGGAATATGGTGGTTGTGATGAATTGGGGGCTGAGATTGCTTAGGGTTGGTAATGGCTCCTTATGGCTCTCACTTTCGACCCCTTGCAATTTTCCTATCCCTATTTATAGGAAATCAAACCAACGTAGTTCTTGGGGAACAAGAACTCTAATGGGCTTAGATTTCTCATCCCGAGGCCCAGTAGAAAACCCATTGGAATCCGTCTTCTACTAGCTTTAGGAATGCCCACCAATAAGGTCCAACCATCAAGGCCCAAGACTCGTCTGTGGCTTCGAGACTTCATGGATAAGTATCTCCCCGGCTGATGATAATCCTCCACTACCAACTGTTTCTCTAGTCCGTGGAGGCAGGTCTAGCTGTGGTTCACCTTAAATATTGGATGTATTCTTATCCCCTAGATAAGGAGCCCCTACCATATTTCAGGATAAATGATCCCAAGCTTTTGGGTGCAAAGTGCAGGATACCTTCGAAATCTCCCAACGAGGACACCTGACTATAGAGACAGAGCTCCCAAAGCACACACCAGAGTTTACCCCACATCCCCAATGAGGAAACCCATTGACTACAGGCCTTCCGTCCAGGCATACCCCTGGAGGTCTCTGAACACGAACAGCTTCTTCCTGTGATTGCATTACAGGAAGGAGTTCTTTAATAGAGTACCTACAGAAAATATGTTAGTAATAGTCATCCATCGTCTTCCTATCCTCAGGAAGCATCCAAAAATCTGCCTAAAATCCATTTGCTTCCAGCAAAACAACTGGGTGCACCCTAACGTCCATATAAGTTAGGGCGTTCCTGATCTCCTGTCTTGTGGGCGCGCCCTTTCTTTCTCAGAAAGGGGGCAAGCCCTATTTTGAGGTGATCTTCATAATTTTGCCCCAGTTTTGTCCAATTGACCCGAGTTTGATCCGAATATTGCTTGTACCAAGTTTTGGACATAACAGTGTGCTTGTAATAAAAATATATTTACTAGTCATAGAATTATATGAGCCTTGATTTTAAAAATAAAAGAAAATTTATATATTTTCTAGTTACCATCAAGTAACTCAAAATTCTGGTCAGACTTGTCGCCTGACAAAGAAAGAAGAAAAAAGTATTCAAACTTGTCGATGGATCAGGCATCAGATCATCTCCGATCATTGTTGTCATGGAGCTCGACTAGTCACGACTAGTCGACTAGTCGGTTTAAAAAAACAACCGGAAAGGTCAGACTTGTATCGGTCGACTTGATCGACTAATTGTCGACTTATCGACTAGTCGGTCGACAAGTGCAAAATCCAATCAAAATTTTAAATGAAAAATGAAAAA
This sequence comes from Apium graveolens, assembly GCF_009905375.1. Taxonomy (NCBI): domain Eukaryota; kingdom Viridiplantae; phylum Streptophyta; class Magnoliopsida; order Apiales; family Apiaceae; genus Apium; species Apium graveolens. The sequence goes on from NC_133653.1 coordinate 97,419,497, forward strand.
AATAAAAACCTACTCGATATCAGTAATAATCAACATTCTAATCTCAATTTATATATCATTGTGCCTCTGTGTTTGTTTGTATTTATTTATGTTAAAGTTGATTATACCTTTAGTAACGTGTTTATATTTTTTTATACATTGATACATTCAACATTTTATGCGTGTACATTAGATGGGGGAAAGAGATATGATTATATTGTTATTGATAAATATATCAGTATGAAAGTGTTAGAATTTTCTGTTAGGAAACTACGTATATAAGATATACATATATTTTATTAGATTAATTATTATTAATTTGATGACTAGTCCACGACTACCTCCATCGATTTTACTCAACTTATCGACGTGACAACCATGGTTTTGGACCTACTCTAAATGAGTAGATATGGATTGCATATGTTAGGTCCCGTAAGAGGGCTATATTAAGCTAGAAGTAGGGGTTGAATAGATTAATTGTAACGCCCCCAAATCCGGGGTCAAGGGATTTGGTCGTCACTATGAAACCTAAATCCAAAATAACCTGTTTAATCAATAAATAAATGCCAGCGGAAGATATTTATCACTTATGACCCCAAACTAATCTAAGATCTTTTAAGCTTACAGTTCTAGAATCAAGAAATCCAAATTCCCCAAATAAATTTTTCACTTTCTTTTTCTTTTAAAACTCTTTTCAACAAATTCCAATTCAATACTAACCCGCTAGTATAACTTCGAAAAGAAGTATACTAGGCCCATCTATAAAATAACACAATTATAATATAATATAATATAATATAAACAACTTTACATAACGGAACTTACACTAGTTCGCAAACCCTGGACCAACCACCTTCCAAAAGCTTCTTCTTTGCTTCCTCGAATTACGCGTCTAAACAGCGCAAGCGAATCCTCACTGGAGGTTATCTTCTTTTTTTTGACAAATATGGCTTATAGCCTTACAAATGAGTATCTGTTCTCATAAATTCTCAGGGATGAGCGAGGATCGAACCAAAGACCTGGGCCGAAATAGGATAAACTCTTAACCACTTGAGATATCCAACCGTGCTCCGCTGGAGGTTATATTTAAAAAAAGGCAAGTATGAGCGAAAGAAATTCTCAGCAAGATCATTATAGCAAATATAGGGTCATTTTGATATAAAACCGACATCTGCAATAGCGCAGATCATATTAAAATCATAATTGCTGAAACAGAAAATTTGTTAAAGAATCAAATAATTATTTCTCACTGTATTCAAAACTCTTTTCGATATTTTCGAGCGAAATGCTTCAGCAATACTTTGAATCTTGACGAGAATAAAACTCGTAAAACAGTGTTTACGGAAATATCGTAAACAATATCAACATGAAACAATGATTATAGAATGAATCATAAACTTTATTCAAAACCGAACTCTTGATATTAATACTCATTTTGTTGTCATATCAAAATTAGATATCAATATTAACTTTGATGCTCACAACATCCCATACGGAAGTCAACATCAATCATCTATACTAATACCACTTTTGATATTTAACAACAACCAAAATATCCACATCAAGCAGAAACTGAATCAAAAATGTATTTCATTTTTATTCAAAACCAAAACACTTGATAAATCATTTATTCTATGATTATCAAAAGCAATATATAATTTTGATTGGAATTCTCGAACGACGGTGTGTTGCCGCTGGTGATCAGCCGCGGAGCAACACCGGTATGCCAAAGCATATCCAACTAAACAAACGGGGCACCCAATGCACATATTGGCCTAGCGATGTATTATATCATGTATTTTACATGGCTCTCCGCTGGACCGCCGCCTCGGCCTCTTACACAATTAGTAACCATCCAATCTTAAAACTTTTTATTGAAAAGGGGTCGTAATACACGACACCCGAAATAATTTTATTCCCCCATTCACTTGGGCAGGAATACTCGCAACCAAATCATTTTTCTCAAAACCCAAAATATTTATAAATCCATTCATTTGATAAGTAAAATAGCTATTCTGAACATAAAATAGCAGAAGAGTATTTGTATAATAAGCATTTAATTCAGCGATATGTAAAACATTTATCTATTCAGAACTGAGAATAGGGAAAACAATACTTTCATAATAGGATTCAAAATATATATCACTTGAACAATAAGTGATGATAGGGATACTTGCCTTTGAGATTTAGCAGTTAGTCACACTCGCAATGACGCATCTATTCTGACATTCTGTCTCAAAACATCACCATCTTTCTTTTCAACACTTTACTAATATGTTACTCCTGCGATTGCTAGAAGCCAGATATCCAATACCATTCCATCTTACTCTTTATCCAACGTCTTGTCCTGATCAACTCGAATGATCCGCATCTATAATTAAAATATAAAATTTTAATCGTCTAAATGATAATTACTGGACGAACTGCGCATCAAAACCCTATCGTCTACCCATACGATAGCCCGCACATAAGAAAGACAGTCAAATACAAGACTCTTGACTCATGCACGCAAGTAATTCACATAACATATAAGCACATAATCCACGTATCACATATTTCATATAACACATGCCTCGGTTCATCAAATAATTTGACTCGGTATGTTTAAAATTGAAATCGGGTTAAAATACGTCTTTTTGGTAAATACGCGACTCATAATTAACTTGCAAAATAAGCGACCTTTCGAAACAAAAAGGATTTGGGTCTCGAAAGTATTTGAAGAACGGACGAACGGTCTATTTATTACAAATAAAATAAGAACTAATCAAAACAAATTATAAATAATTGAATCAAATATGTTTTCGAAAATAATAAAAGATAATAATATAAAATTGAAATAAATATTTTAGAAAAACTTTCGAAATAACGTGTTTGTAAAACGGACTTTTCCCGGGGTCATACCCCTCAAACTCAATCTCAAGCAACACAATCCATATGTACTCTAATAAAATCAATAAATTTAAAACACACAATAATTTATATTTGCACGTATAAACACGCCAGAATCAACAAAACACGGCCAAAAGTGACTTCTACAATAACATCTGAAATTTATGAAATAAATATATAAACACTAACATGCTATAATATACACAAGTATGAAGGCGGAATTTCGGAATCGTTACCCAAGATAAATTCTGATCACCCCGAAGATAATATCTGATGTCAGGAAAATATCTCCAGAAAAATCCAAAATTAATAGGCATAGACATATACACGCTGAAATGTCATGTGGAGTAATTAACGCCGTCAAACTCTTTTTCAAGGCCCCGAAAATAAATTAAAACGGAAAATATGCTCCACAAATTTTCTTCTCAAAACCTCGCAATATATATATGCGTAGGTATCGAAGCGCTGATCGTTTATATATATATAATAATTGAAATTTGGACGGACGGATTGTAAGATATGAATTTTCGAAAATTAAAAGTATATAAGCACAGGAGAGAGAAAAGAGACAGAGAGTTTGGGGGTGGGGTGGCGGTGGATATTGGATAAGAGAGGGGGGCTGTGGTTTATGTACACACGCACACAATTCATTTTTTTTTGTTTTTTTTCTTTTGTTTTCTTTATCATTTAACTAAAAACCAATTCAAATCAATTAGCCCCAAAATTAATATTTAGCGGGGAAATAAAATTTAATCAAATAAATATAAAATTTATATCAAAATTTCCTAAAAATTATAAATATTTCAAAAATGCCAAAATATAAAATATTTGGAAGTCCCGCGATTTTATAAAAATGAAAATACAATTTTTGTGGGGTTTGACGTCCCGATAGGGGTCTGGTCCGATAATTTTTATGAAACCGAAATATTTCTAAAATTGTTAGAATATTTGAAAACTAATAAAATAAAATTTTCATAATTTTTAAAACATTTATAAATTGCGCTTCATATCCGTATTTTACGATTTAACGAACAAACGTGCGGTTAAATATAACCCGGAAAATTTCTAAAATAATTTTAAAATTCTCGAAATATTCAAATACTAATAAAATATAAGTTTCATGATTTTTGAAACATTCTGGAATTTAATACTGAATTTACACTTATATATCAGATCCAAAAATTGATTACTTAGCCGCTAAGTAACTATAAAAATGATACAATTTAATACCAGATTTGGATAATTATCAAAACCGAGCTTCTTATAAAACAGCCTATGAAAAAATAATGTAAGAATATCCCATCTCTCGAGAATACGGGTTTTATTGATCTACCGATATGATTATTGTATCGAAAATTGTATGCCGGGACGCGTACAGGCCAAACCGTAATCCGGATCGAAAAAGTTAAAACACGGAAAATGTTCAGAATATCCATATTAGGTGAGGAAAGAGTTTTCCGAAGAGTTTCGAGTTGTAAAAACGTAAAAATGGTTGAGGTTGGACGTTTCCCGGTTTCATAAAATAGTTTTATAATTATACAGAAAATAATTATTAAATCTGTAAATCATTATAAAATCATATAACGATCCAAAAATTACTAGAAAAATACCATAATTATCTATACTTTATTCTGCAGATATAAAAATTCTCAAATAACATCACATATAAACATTCCAACATCAATTCCAATTATCATATAATTCACTAAAATTCACATGAAAATCACATAAACAATTCTAAATAATAATAATAATAATATCTGAAAATATGGGATATTACAATCTACTCCCCTTATAAGGATTCCGTCCTCGGAATCAGCAGAAGAAAGCATTAAGGGTCTTCTTACCTACTTTCCAATCTTGCATATGTAACTTTTCTCAAAATTTCAAATAACACTGAAATTCCTAATGCCACACAGTTATCAAGGGAGCTTCACTCCGTACCATTGTTCCTTCCACATACCATTTGACCAATTCCTCAACAGAATCAGTTTTACTGATTGCGAGAAAGAAGAATAAAGAGAAAGATAGAGAGAAATAAAAAGAAAGAGAGATAAAGTTAAATAGAGAGAGAAATAAAGAAACAGACTGTCTTCGTTATACGCCACTGATATTTTAATCGTATTGCAATCCACTGTTCCTATTGGTAATCCCATCACATAACCCTGCTTTGACTTGACCAGGATAATTCAGCTTAACTTGATTGGCATACCTTCGAATATTTGAGATGATAAAATCATGGACTTATAAAGAGAAAAGAATTTCATATCATAACTAACAGAATCTGAATTTGAGAAAAAGTATTGTTGAAATAAAAGAATAACTGAGAGATCAATATGATCAACTGAACTTGGTATTGCGTGTCCAAATTAAGACACTACTAAAGGTTGTTAACCTTCTTGTAGTCACAACACACACAAGTGATGGCGTCCCATCCAACTCCTATCACACAGACAGGTATACCTTGTATCCCCTATAGTTTGGGTTGTTCATCTCAGTCAGCATAAAAGAATATCAAAAGAATTCAAAATTAAATGAATAAAACTGAAAAGATTTCAAAGCTGATATTTCTGAAGGAAATGAAATCCAGAGAACAAAATTCTGGCACAAAATGACTAAACGAGTGTTAGGGAATATATCCTCTAACAGATACGTCTTTTTGAGAGATACCAAAAGAAGTTATAGAAAGAGAAGGTACTGCCAAGGTCTTAATACATATCTTCTATTTGAATTCTTCGGTTGACTCACCATCTGATTGTAGGCAGTTCTTCACATTCTAAGGATATCGATAATCTTCATCGTCGTCGAATCGTAGTAGCCTCGGAATATTCAACAATAAAAGTTTGCAGTTTCCTGGAGTTCCATCCAGCTGAACACAACCATCTCAAACGAATGCACATATCTTAACTTACTCATTGGTACTATATCCAATAGTCCAACAAAAACTCGATATGACCTCAAGCGTCCTCACATAGCTATATACAATCCTACACACTCTCGTTTCTAGTTTACTATAACCTCAACTCTGATACCAAACTGTAACACCCCCAAATCCGGGGTCAAGGGATTTGGTCGTCACTATGAAACCTCAATTCAAAATAACCTGTTTAATCAATAAATAAATGCCAGCGGAAGATATTTATCACTTATGACCCCAAACTAATCAAAGATCTTTTAATGTTACAGTTCTAGAAACAAGAAATCCAAATTCCCCAAATAAAATTTCACTTTCTTTTTCTTTTAAAACTCTTTTCAACAAATTCTAATTCAATACTAACCCGCTAGTATAACTTCGAAAAGAAGTATACTAGGCCCAACTATAAAATAACAAAATTAAAATATAATATAATATACACAACTTTACATAATAGAACTTACACTAGTTCACAAACCCTGGACCAACCACCTTCCAAAAGCTTTTTCTTTGCTTCCTCGAATTACGTGGAAAAACAGCGCAAGTTTATCCTCACTGGAGGTTAGATTTAAAAACTGGCAAGTTTGAGCGAAAGAAATGCTCAGTAAGATCATTATAGCAAATATAGAGTCATTTTGATATAAAACCGACATCTGCAATAGGGCAGATCATTTTAAAATCATAATTGATGAAACAGAAAAATTTGTTAAAGAATCGAATAATTGTTTCTCACTGTATTCAAAACTCTTTTTGATATTTTCGAGCGACATGCTTCAGCAATACTTTGAATCTTGATGAGAATAAAACTCGTAAAACAGTGTTAACGGAAATATCGTAAACAACATCAACATGAAACAATGATTATGGTATTAATCATAAACTTTATTCAAAACCGAACTCTTGATATTAATACTCATTTTGTTGTCATATTAGAATTAGATATCAATATGAACTTTGATGCTCACAACAACCCATACTGAAGTCAACATCAATCATCTATACTAATATCATCTTTGATATTTAACAACAACCAAAATATCCACATCAAGCAGAAATTGAAATAAAACTGTATTTCACCTTTTATTCAAAAACAAAAGACTTGATAAATCATTTATTCTATGATTATCAAAAGCAATATATAATTTCGATTGGAATTCTCGAACAACGGTGTGTTGCCGCCGGTGATCAGCCCCGGAGCAACACCGGTATGCCAAAGCACATATAGGCCTAGCGGGGTATTATATCCTATATAATACATGGCTCTCCGCTGGACCACCGCCTCGGCCTCTTACGCAATTAGTAATCATCCAATCTTAAAACTTTTTATTGAAAAGGGGTCGTAATACTCGACACCCGAAATAATTTTATTCCCCCATTAACTTGGGCGGGAATACTCGCAACCAAATCATTTTTCTAAAAACCAAAAAAATTTATAAATTCATTCATTTGATAAGTAAAATCACTTAGCTATTCTGAACATAGAATAGCAGAAGAGTATTTGTATAATAAGCATTTAATTCAGCGATATGTAAAACATTTATCTATTCAGAACTGAGAATAGGGAAAGCAATACTTGCATAATAAGATTCAAAATATATATCACTTGAACAATAAGTGATGATAGGGATACTTGCCTTTGAGATTTAGCAGTTAGTCACACCCGCAATGACGCATCTATTCTGACATTCTGTCTCAAAACATCATCGTACTTCTTTTCAACGCTTTACTAATATGCTGCTCCTGCGCTTGCTAGAAGCCAGATATCCAATACCATTCCATCTTACTCTTTATCCAACGTCTTGTCCTGATCAACTCGAATGATCCGCATCTATAATTAAAATATAAAATTTTAGTCTTCTAAACGATAATTACTCGACGAACTGCGCATCAAAACCCTATCCTCTACCCATATGATAGCCCGCACATAAAGAAGACAGTCAAATAAAAGACTCTTGACTCATGCACGCACGTAATTCACATAACATATAAGCACATAATCCACGTATCATATATTTCATATAACACATGCCTCAGTTCGTCAAAACATTCTACTCGGGTCAAAATACGTCTTTTTGGTAAATACTCAACTCAGAATTAACTTGAAAAAGAAGAGACCTTTAGAAACGAAAGGATTTGGGTCTCGAAAGAATTTTTGATGAAAGCGGAATATTTTTCAGAGTCTATACGCGTTCGTTTCGTATTAAACGGACGAACGGTCTATTTATTACGAATAAAAAGAATTAATCAAAAAAAATTATAAATAATTGAATCAAATTATGATTTTCGAAAATAATAAAAAATAATAATTTGAAATTGAAATAAATATTTTAGAAAAACTTCCGAAATAACGTCTTTTTAAAACGGACTTTTCCCGGGGTCATACCCCTCAAACTCAATCCCAAGCAACACAAACCAACTGTACTCTAATAAAATTAATAAATTTAAAACACACAATAATTTATATTTGCACGTATAAACATGCTGGAATCAACAAAACACGGCCAAAAGCGACTTCTACAACAACTTCTGAAATTTATGAAATAAATATATAAACACTAACATGCTATAATATACACAAGTACGAAGGCGGAATTTCGGAATCATTACCCTAGATAAATTCTGATCACCCCAAAGAGAATATCTGATATCCGGAAAATATCTCCAGAAAAATCCGAAATTAATAGGCATAGACATATACACGCTGAGATGCCATGTGGAGTAATTAACGCCGTCAAACTCTTTTTTCTATGCCCCGAAAATAAATTAAAACGGAAAATATGTTCCACAAGTTTTCTTCTCAAAACCTCGCAATATATATATGCGTAGGTATCGAAGCGCTGATCGTTCATATATATAATAATTGAAATTTGGACGGACGGATTGTAAGATATGAATTTTCGAAATTAAAAGTATATAAGTAGGGGAGAGAGAAAAGAGACAGAGAGTTTGGTGGTGGGTTGGCGGTGGATATTGGATAAGAGAGGGGGGCTGTGGTTTATGTACACACGCACACAATTCTTTTTATTTTATTTTTTTTTGTTTTCTTTTTCTTTTAACTAAAAACCAATTCAAATCAATTAGCCCCAAAATTAATAATTACCGGGGAAATAATATTTAATCAAATAAATATAAAATTTATATCAAAATTTCCTAAAAATTATAAATATTTCAAAAATGCCAAAATATAAAATATTTGGAAGTCCCGTGATTTTATAAAAATGAAAGTACAATTTTTGTGGGGTTTGACATCCCGATAGGGGTCTGGTCCGATAATTTTTATGAAACCGAAATATTTCTATAATTCTTTGAATATTTAAAAACTAATAAAATAAAATTTTTATAATTTTTAAAACATTTATAAATCGCGCGTCATATCCGCATTTTACGATTTACCTAACAAACGTGCGGGTAAATATAACCTGGAAAATTTCCGAAATAATTTAAAAATCTCGAAATATTCAAATACTAATAAAATATAAGTTTCATGATTTTTGAAACATTATGGAATTTAATAATGAATTTACACTTATATATCGGATCCAAAAATTGATTACTTAGCCGCTAAGTAACTATAAAAACGATATAATTCAATACCAGATTTGGATATTTATCAAAACCGAGCTTCTTATAAAACACCCTATGAGAAAATAATGTAAAAGTATCCCGTTTCTCGAGAATACATGTTTTATTGATCTAACGAAATGATTATCGTATTAAAAATTGTATGTCGGGACGCGTACGGGCCAAACCGTAATCTGGATCGAAAAAGTTAAAACACGGAAAATGTTCAGAATATCCAGATTAGGTTAGGAAGGAGTCTCTGAAGAGTTTCGGGTTGTAAAAACGTAAAAACAGTTGAGGTTGGACGATTCTCAGTTTTATAAAATAGTTTTGTAGTTATACAAAAAAAAATTATTAAATCTGTAAATCATTATAAAATTATATAACGATCCAAAAATTACTATAAAAATACCATAATTATCTATACTTTATTCCGCACATATAAAAATAAAATATTCAAATAATATCACATATAAACATCCCAACATCTATTCCAATTATCATATAAATTAACTAAAATTCACATAAAAATCACATAAATAATTCCAAATAATAATAATAATATCTGAAAATATGGGATATTACATTAATTACCAATTTAAAAATTATTATGGCATTTTAAAATAATTTATCCATTTTTAAAACTTTAGCGAGTAGTTATGTAGTTTTTATGTGCGGAAATAAAATGCAAAGAAATAAAATACCACACAGTGATTTTATCCTGGTTCGCGATGGCGCAACCTCTAATAGATTCGCTCACCCCTACATCCAGTCCCCGAGCTTATCTCCTAGACTCGGGATTTTTCCTTATAATAAATTCGCTCTTTTGGTAGGCGGAGAAGCCTTTACAACCTTCCAGGTATTTGTCTTGGTGCGTAAAATCGGGTTACCACCTCAAAATAAATGTAATACCCTCACAACTTATCTTAGACAATAACTCCCCGCTATTTCTTCAAAGTTGATGTAGAACCATTAGTGTAGACTTGACTTCCTTAGCTTTTGTCGGTCTTGGATCTTAGTGAATCGGTCTCGGGTCTTTCCTCTTCTTCACGATGCAAAGACTACTAACTTCACGTTAGTACATCTAAGACTTGGGTCTTAGACCGAGAATCACCTCACGTCACGTCACCTCACCACAAAACTAAAAAGGCAATCTACGAAACAAATCAAGTAGAGAAGAGATGGTTTGAACTAGTATGTTACGGTACTATCTCACAATATAGTATAATATTCAAGTAGGAATATTAAAACCAAATACATATACTTGACCTCAAATATTAAATAATATATCAAGTATAATTTTAATTACTCCTTCTTTATAGAATATAGGTTTTGTTGGAGTAATATGAGAAGTCTTTTATATAAAGCAATATATCTTATGACTTTTCTCGTATACTTCTTCTTTCAATTATGTATTTATAAATCGAAGAATACTTTAATTATAATCTTGGAATTATAACTATCCTTTAAGCTCGTAGGCTTAAGGATTTTAGTATACTTGTGTTTTGACAATTATAGAGCTAAAGTATACTTTTAACTCCATGCACAATTTAGAGGTTCTATATTTTCCAAGATCGAAATAAAAGAAGTGCAAGTAATTAGCTTTGGATTTGTGCTTTTGAAGTTAGACGTATGATTACGTAGTTTACTATTTATCGATTTATAATCCCATGGAACATTAAAGATGTTAGTGGGGATTATATGTTATCTTTCGTAATAATTTCTATATACAAGATATAGGTTCGCCAAGATCGAGATACATAAAGTGCAAGTAATTAGCCAACTCGTGAAGTTTATTCTGTCTTGATATTTGTCAAATTATAAAATTTTTTATTTATCAATCTATAATCCCACGGAACACTAAAGATGTTAGTGGGGATTATCCGATACTTATCATAATAATTCTATAGACTCGATATATGTTGGCCAATATCGAGATAAATAAAGTGCAAGTAATTAACCAACTCGTGAGTTTGTTATGTCAAATATATAATCTCAAACTCGAATAGTTATAATGATTAAGTACTTTAATTTATAGATCTTCTTCTTTATATGTTTCTTTTTGAAGATCATGTTGTTAGGAATATGTTGTAGGCTTGATGATAACTTAACAAAACACTATAAGTAAATAAGTTAAATGATTTTGTAACCATCAATTGATGGAGTAGCTTGTATTAAATAAGTTTTTGTAGCACATTTCTGTATACTGTAATTACTTAGAGGTTTAGAAGTTTTTGGAAATTCTAAGTCATGTTGACTACTAGCAACATATGCAAAATAGGTTGGCTAATTATAAATAGGAGATGCCTTGTAATTTTGTATAAGTGAAAGAGTATCAACTGCTAAGGAAACACTTTCAACGAATAAACTACAAAGCCTCGACGGATAACTCAAGACACTTTCAATGAATAATCCATTGGAGACTTATCGGATAACTCAAGTTAAGTATCGACGAATAATACTGAAGTCTCGATGGATAAAAAATTCAAATAGCAGTTGAAAGTCACTTGACAGCCACATGGGTTGATTTTATACAAAAGGAATGTAAAAACCTGTTTGCAGTTTTTAGAGAACAAAGAAGCATTTCTATTTTCATGCTTAACTGAAGATATTCAAAGATGATGGATAGAGAAATGAAGCAACATATGGATAGACTTAGATACTTGTTTTCACTATCTGTCTTATTCATATATAACATGGTTGTATATAAACCAAGAGTAGAAAGTAGTTAAGTAAGCGATTTTGAACTCAGAAATTGAAAAAGCTACATATGTTAAGAATTCTTTATGTTCATCTTTGTAAAATACTTGTAAGCAATTGTGTGCATTCTGGCATCACAGAGTTCTCTAATATATATATATATATATCTGGTGGAAAGATCAATCCACCAGAAGGTTTTTAAATAGTCTTATTTATTTACTTTGTGTTTGAATACTTAAATTCTTATAATCCGCACTACTGTATATTCATTCATAGTTATATATATTTAAAAGAGTCTACCAATTCACTTGAGTGAGACAGAGGAGAGTTTCTGAAAGAAATCAGAATTCCATTTAACCCCCCTTCTGTAATTCTGTTGTTAGATTGTTAGGGAATAACAATTGGTATCAGAGCAAGCGCTTGACACATTAATAGTTTAAAGTTCAAAACAAACTAACAACATGAGTAGAAAGGATGTTAGAGTGAAGATCCCAATTCCGGACAAAGACAACTATCATCACTGGAAAGTCAAGATGCACCATTATTTACTCTCTTAAAATGAAAGATATGTTAACTGCATAGAGAAAGGACATCATATTCCTCGCAGGGCTGCAACAGATGTTAAAGGAGCTGTTGGAAATGAGCAAACAGTCCCAAATCCAAAGTCAGAATGTACAGATGAAGACATTAAGCAAGTTCATAAAGACAAAAAAGCCATGAATATCCTGATCAATGGTCTTGATGGAGATATGTTTGATAATGTTATTAACTGCAATACTACTAAGAAAATTTGGGACCAAATTCAAGTGTTATGTGATGGAATTGAGCAAGTCATAGAAAACAAGACGCAACTCCTCATACAACAATATAAACATTTTCATGTTGAAGATGGAGAGTCACTGAGTGATATTTTTAGTATATTTCAAAAACTATTGAATGACTTAAAGTTGTATGGGAGGATCTACCAAACTAAATATTCAAATATGAAATTCCTGAGATCTCTACCAGAAGAATAGAATCCAATGACAGACTCTCTCAGAAATTCTCAAGAGTATAAAGAATTTATTCTAGAGAGACTGTATGGTATCTTAAGAACCTATGAGCTCGAAATGGAGCAGGATGAGCTGTTGGAGAAAGGAAAAAAGAAGGGTGGATCTATTGCATTAGTAGTTAAACAAGAGAGAGGAAAAGAGTTGAAGGTTGAAGCTGTTAAATCTGCTCCAAACACAAGTATTTGTGAAGGCAAGGGAAGAGGGTTAGTAGCTGAAAATGAGTACCGCACAAGCCATGATGAAATGGATGGTATTGATAAGCATTTGGATTTTCTCTCTATGAGATTTACCAAACTTAAATTCAAGAGAAACTTTGAAACTGCAAAATCCAACAGAAACATGGTTGATAAAGCTAAATTTAAATGTTTCAAATGTGGGATGAATAGTCACTTTGCCAATGAATGCAGAAAGACTAGCTTAGAAAAGATGAAGTTTGAGTATGTAGATTATAAGAAGAAATATTTTAAATTGCTCAAACAAAAAGAAAAGACTTTTATCACTCAACAAAGTGACTGGGCAGCTGATGGTGAGGATGCATATGAAGATATGAATTATGTCAACCTAGCCCTAATGGCCAAGTCAGATGAGACAGAAGTCAGTTCATCAAGTAATCAGGCAGTCACTACAAACCTAGCTCACCTTTCTAAAGATGAATGCATTGATGCTATAAATGATATATGTACTGAATTGTATCACTTGCATGTCAAACTAAAATCACTCACTAAAGAAAATAATAGAATTAAAGATACTAATTTATTTTTGAGTGATAGAAATGATGTGCTAGAAACTCAATTCATTGAGTTTGAGAAATTGAAAATAGAGTGTAAGATTACCAAGGATGAATTAACTGAATCCTTAAAGAAAGAAGAGATTTTGAGAAAGCAGCTTGAACGTGAGCAAGAGGTGATCAAGGCCTGGAAATCATCAAGAGATGTGAGTGCCCAAATTGCCAAAGTTCAAGGAATTGAGTCTTTTTGTGAAGAAGCCTGGAAAAAGAGCAAGAAGGAATTGGACCAAGACTTGGTTGATGATCTTTCAACGGATGCTGAATCAACAGATGATGAGAATTAGCCATCGAAAGTCAAATCTCATTCATTGAAAGTTGATTCTCATCTGTTGAATGAGAAAAAGACCATTAGCAAAGGAAAACTAGCAAAGCTCAATGAGAAGTATGGTTTAGTAACCAAACACTTTGTTCAAGGAGAATCAAGCAAATCTAAAGATACAAGCAGAGTGAATGTACAACATCTGTCAATGAAGCAACTGAGTAACAGATTGGAGAAGATTTAGGTCAATGCATATTCAAAAATTAAAAACAATAGGAATGGGAAAGTAGAGATTAACAAACACAATAACTAGACACCTGATAAGTATGCACCTAGAGAGATAATAGTGAAGTGTGGTAGTGTTAATCATCCATATACTAATTGCAAGTATGTGATAGATGCACCCATGTCTGCACCTCCATCTTTTCCTAATATGCCTATATCACCCATGCATACTTTTCCTGTTATGCCTGCACAAAATTTATCTACACATTATGCTAATATGCCATTTGCACACAATCCTTATCATGCTGCATTTAATATATCCCAAATACCATTTAGCATGCCTTATTGGAATAACATGTTTGCACAATCTTTGTTATATCATATTAATCTCAGTATGCTTGATAATTGTATAACTGATCAAGGGTTTTAAAGTCCCACTTCTAAGACAAAGGTTGATTTATAGTCACCTAAGTCTAATGATGGAAAAACTAAGAAACCTAAGAAAAAGGCTAACAAGGTTGGACCCAAGGAAACTTGGGTACCAAAATTAAATTGATTTGGTTTTGATATGTGCAGGGAAACAGAAAGAATTTTTGGTATCTAGACAGTGATTGCTCAAGGCACATGACTATAGATTCTACCTTGCTAACTGAGTTCAAGGAGAGAGCTGGCTGAAGCATTACTTTTGGAGATGACAAGAAAGGATATACTATGGGATATGGCTTGATTTCAAGAGAAATTGTCACCATTGAAGAAGTTGCCTTACTGATGGACTCAAACACAATCTTTTGACTATCATCCAACTATGTGATAAAGGCAACTCCGTTACTTTCATAACTGAAGACTGTGTTGTTACAAACAAAAATGATAACAAAGTGGTTCTCTTTGGAGTGAGAAAAGGAAACGTGTATCTTGCTGACTTTAACTCATCTAATACAGATTCTATTACTTGTCTTTTCAGCAAAGCATGTCAAGATGAAAGTTGGCTATGGCACAAGAAGCTGTCTCATTTGAACTTCAAGACTATAAATGAATTAGTCAGGACAGACCTAGTAAGAGGAAATCCTCAAGTTGAGTTCTCAAAGGATGAATTGTGTGATGCTTGTCAAAAAGGGAAACAAATTAAAGCATCATTTAAAAGAAAGCTTGAATCTACAATTAAAGAACCACTACAACTGTTGCACATGGATTTGTTTGGACCAGTCAATGTGTTGTCAATTTCAAAGAAGAGATATTGCCTAGTGATTGTGGATGATTTCTCAAAGTTCTCTTGGACATATTTTCTTAAATCTAAAGATGAAGCCAGTGAAATCATTATCAATCATATAAGGCAAGTCAACAATCATCCTGATCTCAAAGTTAGATGAATTAGGAGTGATAATGAAACTGAGTTCAAGAATTCTGCAATGAGGCTGTTCTATGAAAAAATAGGATCATGCATGAGTTTTCAGCAGCAAGGACTCCACAAAAAAATGGAGTGGTGGAAAGAAAGAATAGATTTCTAACTGAATCTGCAAGAACCATGCTAGAGGAATCCAAGTTACCAACTTGTTTTTGGGATGAAACTGTCAATACTGCATGCTACACTTAGAATATTTCTTTGGTTAATCAAGCAAAATGCATGACTGCTTATCAATTTTTCAAGAATAGGAAGCCAGCACTAAACTTTCTTCATGTTCTTGGATGCAAATGCTACATTCTAAGGAATCAAACTGAGCAACATGGAAAGTTTGATGCCAAAGAAGATGAAGGTATCTTTGTTAGATATGCAGTTGAAAAAGCATATAGAGTCTACAATCTAAGAACCAACATTGTTATGAAATCTGTTCATGTTGTGTTTGATGATAAGAAGATTGAAGGACTACAAGATGAAGGTTTCATTGAAAGCCTCAAATTTGACAATGTTGAGATGAATTATGATGACAGTGATGATGAAAGTGATCAAGAAATAATTACTAAAGAATATGCAGAAAAATCAACAACAAATGACGCACAAAATTCTACATCTGTCGAAATAAAAAATGTTGTATCCGTCAAAAGTTCAATTACGGCATTTGTTGAAAGACATGGTGCATCATTTATTGACAGGCAAACTGCAACGTCCGTAAAAAGGAAAACTTCAGCATTTGTTGAACCCTCAATAGGAGTTAAAAGTCACTCTACATCACATATGTAACACCCTCAAATACGGGGTCTAGATTTGGGAGTTACTATACGCTAAACAATACTACAATATGCACAGCGAAATAAAATAATATATATCCCCTTGCATGCAACTGGATCGATCACAGGTTATAGTATGAAACAAACACTAATACAAACTAAATGTTATTCCAACCCATAAGTCTATTTAGTTTTACAAACTATTTAAATTTTATTACAAACATTTAGACTAATCAAGCGTCCCAAAATGGTCTACCTGGAAAATACACCAAACTATTTACAAGCACACAACTCCAGGTGAAACCTGGAACTCGGGCCTGCTCTGGCCTAGCTGAAAGAATCAGAATAATAAACAAGTATGAGCGAAAGAAATGCTCAGCAAGAAATATGTAGCTTAAGAATAAAATAACCCAATCTACCTGAAGAATAAAACCAAACAACTGAGCAATATCAAAAACTGATATAAGTTTTGATAATAAACAATATTTTTATATATTTCTTTGGATTAAAATCCTCGAACGACGGTGTGTTGTCGCCGGTGATCAGCCGCGGAGCAACACCGGTATGCCGAAGTATATCCAACTAAACAAAGGGTACCCAAGGCACATATTGGCCTAGCAAGGTATTATATCCTGTATAATACATAGTTCACACTGGACATCTTCTAATTAAAGGAGCTGAATCAAACGACATCCTTAACAATATAACTCCCCATTTCACATAATCCGGACTCATCTCAACAACTGATAGCAAAGTAACTAGAACAATTATTTATTCACTAATCTCATCTCATAGTTTCACTGTATAGAGTAATTGCAGTGAAATATAAAAACGTTTAACTATTCTGAACTTAGAATAGGGAAGATATACTTGCATGATTATGATTTAATAATTGATAAGTGAAATGATAAACTATTCTGAAATTAGAATAGTATATAAAGTTGCATTTGGTATATGAATAAAAAAAGTAATATAGTATTCTGAATTTAGAATAGGTGAGAAAACTTGCATAATAGAGTTCAAAAATAAATATCACTTGAACGATAAGTGAAGGTAGGGATACTTGCAATTATACTACAAGAAAATTCAGGAATACTTTGTTGGGAATATGTTGTGAACTTGATAATTTCATTAACAAAACACCTTAGTAGATTCAACTTAGTGAAAAATGTAGCACTCGATGGATAATCAAATATAGTCCCGACGGATGACTCAATATAGTCCCAACAGATGATGATTTGACATCCATCGAGTGAGTAGCTTATGTAACAATAAGTCATGTAGTACATTTCTGCAAACACCTTTGTATAGATTCTGTAGTAGCATATAAGTCATATTGACTTTAATTAGATATGCAGAATAAGTTGATTAATTGTAAATATAAGTTGTCTTGTAATTCTGCATAAGTGAAATGAAGTCAAGTGTCAAATAGCTACACGACGGATGATCAACAAAGCTAATGACGGATGATCAACAAAGCTCCTGACGGATGATCAACAAGGCAACCCGACAGATGATAATCATGTACCTGACGGATGATCAATTCAAACATCTGTTGACAGTGACAACACAGTCACATGCGTCGAGTGTTTGCAAAAAGAATGTGGCAGCCTATTCAGCTGGGTTTTTGAGAACAAATAAGCATTACCATTTTCATGTTATTATGAAGATATTTAAAGATGTTGGAATAAAGTAGTGAAGCAACATGGTATTAGACTTGATAGGTTTTGTTTTATTATCTTGTCTTATTACTATGTAATCTTGGTAATATATAAACCAAGAGTAGCAAATAAGAGCGAAGAAAAAGCAAATACATTCTAAAAGAAACAATTGTAAGCTGTATCATGTAGCATTTCTCTGTAAGTTTAGTTGTTCATATTTGTAAGCAGTTGTGAGCTATTCAAGCTTCACAGGGTTCTCTTGATATTTATATATATATATGGTGGATACATTCAAATCCACCAGAAAGTTTTAAAGACTTGTGTTTTTATTACTTGTGTTTTAATCTATCTAATTCTTCATTCCGCACTTTGCAAATCAAACACTTATATATTATTAAGTCAAAACCATTTTCCATTAATCTCAAAAAGTAGCCAGAATTATATTCAACCCTCCCTTTTGTAATTCTTGTTGTATTGTTAGGGACTAACAATTGGTATCAGAGCAAGCTCTTGAAGCACAAAGAGTTTAAAAATCACAACAAACAACAAGATGAACAAGAAGGATGTTGGAGTCAAGATTCCTTTTGTGGACAAAGATAATTACCATCACTGGAAGGTAAAGATGTATCTTCATTTACTTTCTCAAGATGAGGCCTATGTGGATTGCATAGAGAGAGGTCCTCACGTACCAATGAGAGCTGCAACTGGAAATGAGCCATCAGTTCCCAAGCCAAGGCATGAATGGTCAGATCCTAATATTGAACAAGTCAGGAAAGACAAGAAGGCCATGAATATTTTATTCAATGGAGTTAATGGTGACATGTTTGATAACATCATCAATTGCAAGACAACAAGGAGGTTTGGGACACCATTCAAATAATCTGTGATGGCACTGAACAAGTTAGAGAAAATAAGATGCAGTTACTAAGTCAGCAATATAAGCATTTCCACTGTGAAGAAGGTGAAACTCTCACTGATATCTTTAGTAGATTTCAAAAGCTAATAAATGCTCTGAAGCTGCATGGAAGAGTCTACCAAACCAAAGACTCTAACCTCAAATTCTTGAGATCCCTTCCAAAAGAATGGAAACCAATGACAGTCTCCTTGAGAAATTCACAAGAATACAAAAAGTTTACACTAGAGAGACTGTATGGAATTCTAAAGACTTATGAGCTTGAAATAGAGCAAGATGAAAGAATAGAGAAAGGGAGAAAGAAAGGAGGGTCCATTGCACTGGTTGCTGAGTTAAAGAAAGAGAAGGAGATGAAGATAGAAGGTTTGAGTCTACTTCAAAGGCCTATGAAAACAAGGGCAAGGGGATGGTAACAGAAAATGAAGATTCTTTGAGCCAAGATGATATGGATGATATTAATGAACATCTTGCATTTCTTTCCAGAAGATCTGCCAAGCTCAAGTTCAAGAAGAACTTTGGAGCAGCTAAGCCAAATAGAAACATGGTGGATAAATCAAAATTCAAATGTTTCAATGTGGCTTGGCAGGGCACTTTGCCAGTGAGTGTAGAAAGTCAGATTCCATCAAGAAAAAAGTTTGAGCCTGTGGATTATAAACAGAAGTATTTTGAGTTGCTCAAACAAAAGGAAAGGGTTTTTATTACACAAGAAAGTGACTGGGCAGCAGATGGTCTGGATGAGGATGAAGATGTCAACTATGTCAATCTAGCCCTAATGGCCAAGTCTGATAAAACAGAGACAAGTTCTTCAAGTAATCAGGTAATCACCACTAACCTTGCACATTTATCTAAAGCTGAGTGTAATGATGCAATAAATGACATGTCTACAGAATTATATCATTTGCGTGTTATACTTAAGTCCCTCACTAAGGAAAATGCTAAAATCAAAGAAAACAATTTGTTTTTAAGTGAGAGGAATAATGTGCTAGAGTCTCAGTTTATTGAATTTGAAAAATTGAGAACATAATGTAAGATTGCTAAGGAGGAATTAACTGAGTCCTTGAAGAAATAAGAAATTTTGAAGAAGCAACTTGATCGTGAACAGGAGGTGATTAAGGCATGGAAATCATCTAGAGATGTCCATGCTCAAATCACCAAAGTTCAAGGTATTGAGTCTTTCTGTGATGCAGCCTGGAAAAAGAGTAAAGAGAAGCTAGAATCTAATTTGGTTGAAGGATTGCTAATAGATCTAGACTCGACGGATGATGAGAGTCATCCGTCGGATAATCAAAAAGGTTATCCGTCGAGTGACATAAATTCTCATCTGTCGGTTGTGAGCAAACCTGTGAGTAAAGTCAAACTTGCCAAGTTAAATGAAAAATATGGATCAGTTTCCAAAAACTTTATTTCAGGAGAATCTAGTCAAGTGAAGAAGGAGAAGAAAGTGAATGTTGGTCATCTGTCCATCAAGCAACTGAATGACAGACTAGAAAAGATTGAGGTTAAGACAGAGGCTAAAAAGAAAAACAATAGAAATGGGAAAGTAGGGATTAACAAACATAACAACTACACACCTGATAAGTATGTTCCTAGGAAACTCTGTGTTAAGTGTGGTAGTGTTAATCATCTGTCTGTTAATTACAAACTTGCCATGCCTACTTCCATGACTGTACCACCTTCTTTTCCCAACATGAGTGTTACGCCTTCTATGCCTTTGAATGCTATATCTACACAGAATATGAATGCATAATTTACTAATATGCCATTTGCACCTAATCCTTATTATGCTACATTTAATATGCCTCAAATGCCATTTAACATGCCCTACTGGAATAACATGTTTGCAAATAGCATGTCATTTCCTGTTAATCAAAATGTGCATGATAATTCTGTTCTAACGAATGGTTTCAAAGGTCCAACTCAGATGACTAAGGATGAATCTGATATCCCCAAGTCAAATGAGATCAAACCTAAAAAACAAAAGAAGAAAGCTAACAAGGCAGGACCCAAGGAAACTTGGTTACCAAAATCAACTTGATTTGATTTTAATGTGTGCAGGGAAACAGAAAGAATATGTGGTACTTGGATAGTGGTTATTCAAGACACATGACTGGAGATTTTACCCTGCTCACAGAGTTCAAAGAAAGAGCTGGCCCAAGTATTACTTTTGGAGATTGAAGGGTTTTTAGCACATAAACGCAGCGAAAACATAAATTTAAATCTTAAAAAAACCGAAACCCTCCGCCGGATCCATGCGAAAAATAATATTTAATTCGTAGTTCAGTATATTTACCTTAAGAAGCTTTACGTTAATGGAAAGATGGAGGTCTTTAATGGCGATCCAAAAATAATGAAAGGAGATCCTTAGCAGTTGCTCCTCAAGTGTGAAGCACTCCACCGGTTTTCACCAAGAAAATGATGTAATGAAGGAGGAGGAGATGGAGAGAATTAGGGTTTTGTAAATCTTTTTGGTTGAGGCAAAAATAGGGTTTATAATAGTATATTTATAGGCAAAATTTTCAGCTGAAAATTTTCCTATAAAATATTATTATTATTAACCCTTTATTATTCTCACTAATAATTAAAATACCTTTTAATTATTAATCATTTTTCTAAACTCTTTAGAAATAATTCTCGCACTTGATTTAATTTCCAAAAATTAAATTTTTAATTAATAATATTAAGAACCTTTTCTTAATTAATTTATAATTAATTAAATCTCATTTAATCAATTATTAAATTTGCCAATTAAATATTTATTTCATAAATAAATAATTATCAGCCATTATTAATTAATTCATCCACCATTAAATCATTCTCTTTTATGGTGTGACCCTGTAGGTTCAATATTAAGCCAGTAGTAGAAATAAATAATAATAAAACTATTTTATCATTATTTATATAAATTCTCTAATTCATTAAATATGATTAATTAATTAATCATATTTATTCTACATCGTGAGGGATACTTCTCAGCATATCGCGACTATCCGGATAATACGAATTCACTGCTTAGAATATCAAGAACCTATTCAGTGAGTAGTTACCGTACAATTAATTCCTTCTACCCTGCAATGTCACGATTAAATACAAGGCATGGAACTTGTGTCAAGCCTATCTTATTTAATCACTTGCTTTCCCATTCACTATGCTTAGTTCTATTTAATGTAAATTAGAAACTCCTTTCTAATTTCATTCACTATGGCCAGAGATTCCTGAACTAATATAAGTGGATTAGCATTGAACATTCTCTTCCTTCACTGGAAGGGGTAGATCCTTTATTGATAATACACTATCTTCGTGTACAAATTCCTATACCCAGTAGAGCCCTTATAATTGTCCCTTGAGACTAAGAACTAAACCAAAGCATAGTTCAGTGTACACAAGATGACTATGATGACCTCAAGTCGAAGGATACTTGTACAACTATCACTATGTGAACAACTGCTGACACGTGAGTGAACTCCATCAGTTGTTCAGTTGTGTGAGTCATGTTCAGTGAACTTATTCTATAATAAGCACCTACATACTAGCTATAGTGTCACCACACAAATGTCTATGAGAACAGACATCCTTCATAATGAAGCAAGCATAGTATGTACCGATCTTTGCAGATTATTAATTACCAGTTAGTAATCCTATGACCAGGAACTATTTGAGTTTAGAGTTATCATCTTTTAGGTCTCATTATTATGATCTCATCACAATCCATAAAAAGCTTTACTCTAAACTGTGGTATATCTTATTTAAACATTTAAATAGATAGAGCCCGCAATAAAAACAAAACAAGTCTTTTATTAATATCAATGAAATCAAAACAGATTACATAAAAGTTATTCCTAAATCCTCGTACATGATTGGACTTAGGACATATCTCTTTCAATCTCCCGCTTGTACTAAAGCGAATCACTCTGGTATCTAATACCCATATTATCTTTATGACGATCAAAGTGACTCTGAGAAAGTGGCTTTGTGAGTGGGTCTGCTACGTTGTTATGTGTGTCAACTCTCTCGACGTTGACATCTCCTCTATTTTCAACTCAGATTCACCACCAAAAACAAAAAATGTCCTCAGTCCTTCGCAAGTACTTAAGGATGTTTTTCACTGCTTTCCAGTGGTCTTCACCTGGATTGGACTAATATCTGCTCGTCACACTAATTGAATAAGCAACATCAGGCCTTGTACACAACATCGCGTACATGATAGATCCTATTGCTGAAGCATAAGGAATCTTACTCATATGCTCTCTTTCCTCAGGTGTCTTAGGAGATATTTTTCGGAAATGGACACTCCATGGCTCATCGGTATGAGACCTCTTTTGGAGTTTTCCATGCTAAACCTTTTAAGCACTTTCTGGATGTATGTACCCTGGGTAAGATCTATCATTCTTCTAGATCTATCTCTATAGATCTTCATACCGAGAATGTAGGACGCTTCTCCCAAGTCCTTCATGGTGAAGTTCTTTGATAGCCATACTTTGACTGATTGTAGCATCGGTATATCATTTCCTATAAGAAGTGTGTCATCCAGATACAATACAATAAATGTTACCGTGCTCCCACTAACCTTCTTGTAGACACATGGTTCATCTATGTTTTTGATAAAACCAAACTCTTTGATTGTCTCATCAAAACGTATGTTCCATCTACGAGAAGCTTGCCTTAAACCATATATGGTTCGTAGCAGCTTACACACTAGGTGTTCATTTCCCTTGGAAAGAAAACCCTCTGGCTGTGTCATATACACTTCCTCCTCAAGTTCCCCATTGAGGAAGGCCGTTTTCACGTCCATTTGCCAGATCTCATAGTCTTAGTAAGCAGCAATCGCAAGCAAAATCCGAATTGATTTTAACAGGGCTACAGGCGAAAAAGTTTCATCAAAGTCAATCCCTTGCCTTTGTTTGAATCCTTTTGCCACGAGCCTGGCCTTATAGGTCTCCACCTGGCCATCTACTCCAATCTTTCTTTTGTATACCCACTTGCACCCAATAGGCTTAACACCTTCAGGCGCCTCAACCAGAGTCCATACTTGGTTGGCATACATAGATTCCATTTCAGATTTCATGGCACTATGCCATTTCTCTGAGTCAACACTACTCATAGCCTCATTATAGGTCACAGGGTCATCATCATCAATGATTGACAACTCATTGTCATTCTCAATGACAAGGCCATAATACCTCTCAGGTTGGCGAGACACTCTCCCTGTCCTATGAATGGTCTGTTCCACAGAAGGTTGTTTAGTCTGAACAGGTGTTTCCACTTGATCCGTAGTAGTTTGTGCTTCTTGAACTTCATCAAATTCAATTTTGCTCCCACTGTTTCCTTCAAGGATAAACTCCTTTTCCAAGAAGGTAGCATGTCTGGAGACAAACACCCGATGATCGGTGTAAAAGTAATACCCCAAAGTCTCTTTAGGATATCCCACAAAATTACATTTTACGGATCGAGATTCCAGCTTATCTGGGTCAACTTTTTTGACATAAGCTGGACATCCCCAAATCTTAACGTGTTTAAGACTCGGTTTCCTTTCTTTCCATATCTCATAAGGAGTTTGAGGAACAGATTTGGAAGGCACCTTATTCAGTTAATATGCTGAGGTTTCCAATGCATAACCCCATAGGAATACTGGAAGATTCCCATAGCTCATCATGGACCAAACCATGTCTAACAAAGTTCGATTTCTCCTTTCAGATACCCCATTTAACTGTGGAGTATATGGAGGAGTCCACTGGGAGACTATACCATTTTATTTGAGATAATCTAGAAACTCTTTATTCAAGTATTCACCACCTCGATCTGATCGAAGAGTTATAATACTGTGTTTGGTTTGTTTCTCCACTTCATGTTTATATTCTTTGAACTTTTCAAAGGCTTCAGACTTGTGTTTCATCAAATACACATATCTGAATCTAGATCTATCATCTATGAAAGTAATGAAGTACGAAAATCCACCCATGGCTTGCATAGACATTGGTCCACATACATCTGTGTGTACCAATCCTAGCAAATCTGCAGCCCTCTCTCTATGTCCACTAAATGGAGATTTGGTCATTTTACCCAATAGACAAGACTCACATGTAGGATATGATTCAAAATCAAAGGGGCCAAGTAACCCTTCCTTATGCAATGTCTGCAGTCTATTTTCACTAATATGACCTAGCCTACAGTGCCATAAATAGGTCAGATTTTCATCATCTCATTTTCTTTTATTAGTTTGTTCAATCTGAAGTAAATCATGCTCTACGTCACATACATACAGACCATTATTTAAAATGCCACGTCCAAAAAGAACATTATCTCTAAGGATAGAACATTCATTATTCTTAATAATAAATGAAAAACCATCCACATCCAACATAGGAATAGAAATAATATTCCTCACAATAGAGGGAACGTAATAACAATTATTCAAAATAATAGTCTTGCCCGTAGGCATATGTAAACTAAATGATCCTATAGATATGGCCGCAACCCTTGCTACATTGCCCATACGTAGAATCACTTCATCTTTTTCAAGAGTCCTACTTCCCTTTAGTCCTTGCAACGAATTGCAAATATGAGAACCATAGGCGGTATCTAATACCCAAGTAGAAATTTGACCTAGTGACATATTAACTTCGATCATGAACATGCCTGAATCAGAAATGGTAGTCTTACTACCCTTCTTCTTCAATTCTGCAAGGTAAACCTTGCAGTTCATCTTCCAATGCCCCAACTTGTTACAGTGAAAACAAACAGCTAAATTAGGACCAGTCAACTTGTGAGCATCTAGTATGCTCCGGAGTGACAGTGCAGAAGACATGACGAATATAATAAATCTGTAAATGATAAACACATAACAACACTTAGAAAATATTCAATTTCATTTCAAAACACTATATGAATCGGGTCTTTATTCATAAGTGTCTCCCACTAGTTTATCTAATTTATTCAACCCCCTAAGTGAAAATTAAGCATTCATAATGCTAGTGGGAATAGGGATCCTACATTCCATCACACAACCTCGGCTGTGGCACGAAACGTCATGTGATGTTCAATAGGCAGACAACTCTTGTCAATTACATCTTATGTTATTCCCTAATATAACTTTAGCCTCTTGAATAATTGAGTCACGGCTGTGGCACGACAAACTCAATATTCTAAGTCAAGTCTAACCCAACATTTCGTACAATTGAATCAGTCTCCAATGGCCCACGGCTGTGGCACGTACCGACCTTTAGATTCTAATTCAGTATACACATCTCTATGTAATAGACAAGTATTTCTTATTTCGAAATCAAAGCCCTCGGCTGTAGTACGAAACGACAATGATTTAAAAATAAGAACCACTTTCTACCATGTTGGAAGGCTATGACCGACACAAGCCCGTTGTGTCAATGGCCAATTACTACTTGATATTATTTAATTTTAGAGGGATTATATTACGTTACAATCATAATCATATTATAAAGATATTCTTCCTTTTAAATTAAATATTTCAAATCAATAATCTATAATTAGATGATTCCCAGATCGGGTGGAGCATTGTCAAGAGGCGTCACTTAATAACCCTTTCTTACAGATAGAAATCTGTTGTTGACAGAATCATCCTTTCTCTCAATATTGAAAATTCATATTCAAATACGTGTTTCATAAACACAAGAATCTCATGATCGTATTCATAATATTTATTGTTAAGGCAAGAAACGATTCATATTCTAGATTTTCTAGAGCACGCCTTATATTGATTTAAGTTCACCTAAATCTTTAATCGCATGGTAAACATAGGCATATATCTCATACATAAAATTAAATAAACAAGTAAATGTAAAGTGTAATAAAGTAAATATGTTTGGTACTTATGGCCCCATCATATGTGATTTTTATCAAGCTCATGATAAAGATCAAGGTCAATCTAATATGGTGATGGAAATAAATACAACTACTTATTACATAAGTCTTTTTGTATGCCTCATCTTCTTCTTTGTATCACCTCCATTGGATAGTCTTCTTGAGTCTTCAATTACATTACATGATTGAAAGTAAAACTAATCAAATGAACTTACAAGAATAACTCGAGTTACATTCGAGATTTATGATTACAAAGATTGACGACATGCAATTCGTATTTAAAACCAAAACCAAAACCATTACACTAAGGTCGAAAGGCCATAACCATCCACCATGCTCATACAATACATAAAAGCATGTTAAAACACATAATCTGATCTTAACATATCATATTATCCATGATCTAATCATAAAAAAGAAAATATGACAAAAATCAAAAAAATCAGAATCAAATCAGAAAAACAAGAATCACTGTTTACGGGCAGTAAACGACGTCAAACGCCTTACATACGAGTCGTTGATAGCTTTAGCTATCCGTTTTGTTCAGACACTCGTTTACCTATGGAATAGGGTATTCGTTTGTGTAAATCGGACACCAGACCCAGATTTCAGCAAATCTGCAGCAGCCAATTCAGAATCCGTATCTAATATGATTCTCATAATTAAAACAAACATAAATCATGTATACATCAGTATATATACAGATTACATAATCATCTTATGATTATACAACTCACATGAATATGATATATTCAAAACCATACATATATAAGCATATTATATCAACATCAAACCATGGCGAATCACGTACATGCTCATATATCGAAAATAGTTAAATACATAAATGAATTAAAAACTTTTCGCAAGTAGCTCTGATGCCATTGAAGGGTTTTTAGTACATAAACGCAGCGAAAACGTAAATTTAAATTTAAAAAAAACCGAAACCCTCCGCAGGATCCATGCAAAAAGTAATATTTAATTCGTAGTTCAGTATGTTTACCTTAAGAAGCTTTACGTTAATGGAAAGATGGAGGTCTTTAATGGCGATCCAAAAATGATGAACGGAGATCCTTAGCAGCTGCTCCTCAAGTGTGAAGCACTCCACCGGTATCCACCAAGAAAACGATATAATGAAGAAGGAGGAGATGGAGAGAATTTGGGTTTTGTAAATCTTTTTGGTTGAGGCAAAAATAGGGTTTATAATAGTATATTTATAGGAAAAATTTTCAGCTGAAAATTTTCCCATAAAATATTATTATTATTAACCCTTTATTATTCTCACTAATAATTAAAACACCTTTTAATTATTAATCCTTTTTCTAAACTCTTTAGAAATAATTCTCTCACTTGATTTAATTTCCAAAAATTAAATTCTTAATTTATAATATTAAGAACCTTTTCTTAATTAATTTATAATCAATTAAATCTCATTTAATCAATTATTAAATTTGCCAATTAATTATTTATTTCATAAATAAATAATTATCAGCCATTATTAATTAATTCCTCCACCATTAAATCATTCTCTTTTATGGTGTGACCCTGTAGGTTCAATATTAAGCCGGTAGTAGAAATAAATAATAATAAAACTATTTTATCATTATTTATATAAATTCTCTAATTCATTAAATATGATTAATTAATTAATCACATTTATTCTATATCGTGAGGGATACTTCTCAGCATATCGCGACTATCCGGATAATACGAATTCACTGCTTAGAATACCAAGAACCTATTCAGTGAGTAGTTACCGTAAAATTAATTCCTTCTACCCTGCAATGTCACGATTAAATACAAGACATGGAACTTGTGTCAAGCCTATCTTATTTAATCACTTGCTTTCCCATTCACTATGCTTAGTTCTATTTAATGTAAATTAGAAACTCCTTTCTAATTTCATTCACTCTAGCCAGAGATTCCTGAACTAACATAAGTGGATCAGCATTGAACATTCTCTTCCTTCACTGGAAGGGGTAGATCCTTTATTGATCATACACTATCTTCGTGTACAAATTCCTATAACCAGTAGAGCCCTTCTAATTGTCCCTTGAGACTAAGAACTAAACCAAAGCATAGTTCAGTGTACACAAGATGACTATGATGACCTCAAGTCTAATGATACTTGTACAACTATCATTATGTGAACAACTGTTGACACGTGAGTGAACTCCATCAGTTGTTCAGCTGTGTGAGTCATGTTCAGTGAACTTATTCTATAATAAGCACCTACATACTAGCTATAGTGTCACCACACAAATGTCTATGAGAACAGACATCCTTCATAATGAAGCAAGCATAGTATGTACCGATCTTTGCGGATTATTAATTACCAGTTAGTAATCCTACGACTAGGAACTATTTGAGTTTAGAGTTATCATCTTTTAGGTCTCATTATTATGATCTCATCACAATCTATAAAAAGCTTTACTCTAAACTGTGGTATATCTTATTTAAACATTTAAATAGATAGAGCCCACAATAAAAACAAAACAAGTCTTTTATTAATATCAATGAAATCAAAACAGATTACATAAAAGTTATTCCTAAATCCTCATACATGATTGGACTTAGGACATATCTCTTTCAGAGATGACATCAAGGGTTATACTGTGGGATATGGCTTGATTTCAAAAGACAATGTCATCATTGAGGAAGTTGCCTTAGTGGATGGTCTCAAGCACAATTTGTTGAGTATCAGCCAGCTTTGTGATAAAGGCAATTCAGTAACCTTCACTACAGAAGCCTGTGTTGTGACAAACAAGAGGAGCAACAAACTGGTTCTCACTGGAGTGAGAAAATAAAATGAGTACTTAGCTGACCTCAACTCATCAAATGCAGAATCTGTTACTTGTCTTCTCAGTAAAGCAAGTCAAGATGAAAGTTGGCTATGGCATAAGAAGCTATCCCATCTAAACTTCAAGACCATGAATGAGCTTGTAAAAAAAGAACTGGTTAGAGGTATTCCTCAAGTGGAGTTTTCTAAGGATGGACTGTGTGATGCTTGCCAAAAGGGAAAACAAATCAAAGCATCATTCAGAAAGAAGCTTGATTTAACAATTAAGAACCTTTGCTACTGTTACACAGTCAATGTGTTGTCCATCTCAAGGAAAAGATTTTGCCTAGTAATTGTAGATGATTTCTCAAAGTTTTCTTGGACATATTTACTAAAGTCTAAAGATGAGGCTAGTGAAATCATCATCATTCATATAAGGCAAGTCAACAATCATCCTGATTTCAAAGTTAGAAGAATCAGGAGTGATAATGGAACTGAGTTCAAGAATTATGTTATGAGAGTATTTTGTGAAGAGAATGGGATTATGCATGAGTTTTCAGCAGCAAGAACTCCAACTCCACAACAAAATGGAGTAGTAGAAAGAAAGAATAGATCACTTATTGAAACTGCAAGGACAATGCTTGAAGAATCAAAGTTACCAACATATTTCTGGGTTGAAGCTGTAAATACTGCATGCTACACTCAGAATATTTCTTTTGTTAATTAGGCAAAATGCATGACTCCCTACCAATTGTTCAAGAACAAGAAGCCAACTCTAAATTTTCTTCATATCTTTGGCTGCAAATGTTATATCTTGAGAAATCAAACTGATCAAAATGGGAAGTTTGATGCTAAAGCAGATGAAGGAATTTTTGTTGGATATGCTGTTTGTAAAGCATACAGAGTCTAAAATCTGAGAACCACCATTGTTATGAATCAATACATGTTGTGTTTGATGATAGAAGGACTGCAAGATGGAGATTATCATGAGAGCCTCAAATTTGACAATGTGGAGATGGTTAATGATGACAGTGATGATGAAAATGATCAAGAAACTATAACTAAGGATAGTGCAGAAAAATCTACAACCAATGAAGCGAATAACTCAACATCCATCGAGTTACAAAATGCTTCATCCGTCGATAGACAATCTGCATCATCCATCGGGAGACAATCAGCCTCATCCGTCAGAACTCAAAATACACCATCCGTCGGGTCATCAAAAGAAGCTGAAAGTCAGAATAGATCACTTACAGAAAGTCCCTCTTTCTCAAATCAAAGATTTACAAACTCAGGCGGAGTTTGTAATAATCAAAACTGAATCACACATTAAGACAACAATGAGGCCTCTTCATCTAGAGCTAATCTACCTCAACAAAGAAAATGGACAAAGGATCACCCCTTTGAGCTTATCATTGGTGATGTATCTTCTAGAGTTCAAACAAGGAGAGCAACTCAAGAAGAATGTCTATATAACAGTTTCTTATCCAAGGAAGAACCAAAGAAGGTAGAAGAAGCTTTGTTGGATCCTGATTGGATTTTAGCTATGCAGGAGGAGCTAAACCAATTTAAAATAAACAATGTATGGAAGCTGGTCCCCAAGCCTAAAGAAAAGAATCCAATTGATACCAAATTGGTATTCAAAAACAAGATGGATGAAAATGGAATAGTAGTCAGGAACAAAGCTAGATTGGTTGCTAAAGGCTACCGTCAACAAGAAGGAATAGATTTTGATGAAACCTTTGCTCCTGTTGCAAGACTTGAAGCCATCAGAATTTTCTTAGCCTATGCCGCCCATGCCAATATCAAGGTCAATCAAATGGATGTCAAGAGTGCTTTTCTATATGGAGATTTGGAGGAGGAAGTCTATGTCAATCAGCCTCCTTGTTTTGAAGATCCAAATCTACCTGATCATGTATACTATCTTTTGAAAGCGCTCTATGGATTGAAGCAAGCACCTAGAGCCTGGTATGACACTTTGTCAAAGTTTCTTTTAGAGAATCACTTCACTAGAGGTACTGTAGATAAAACTTTATTCTTTATAAATGTTAATGGCTCTAGCATACTTGTTCAAATTTATGTAGATGATATTATTTTTGGTTCTACAGATGAAAAAATTTACAAAAAGTTTGCCAAATTGATGCAAAGTAAGTATGAAATGATCATGATGGAGAACTAACTTACTTTCTTGGTTTGCAAGTTAAGCAAGTTAGTGATGGAATATTCATTAGTCAAACTAAATACATTTATGATCTTTTAAAGAAGTTTGAACTAATGGATTGCACATGTGCAAAAACTCCCATGGACACTGCAACTAAACTTGAATTAAACACTACTGAAAAGTCTGTGGATATTTCAAGTTATAGAGGCATGGTTGGCTCACTTCTATACTTAACAGCTAGTAGGCTAGATATAATATTTGTTACATGTCTTTGTGCTAGATTTCAGGCTGATCCTAGAGAATCTCATTTAATTGCTATTAAGAGAATTTTCAGATATCTCAAAGGTACACCAAAACTTGGCATTTGGTACCCTAGAGATTCTTGTTTTGATCTAACTGGTTATTCAGATGCAGATTATGCAGGTTATAGAATTGATAAAAAAAGTACAACAGGAACCTGTCAATTTCTAGGAAACAAGCTTGTGTCCTGGTTCAGTAAAAAGGAAAATTCAGTTTCTACTTCTACAGCAGAAGCTGAATATATTGCTGCTGGCAGTTGTTGTGCACAGATTTTGTGGATGAAAAACCAATTGCTAGATTATGGTCTGCAAGTGGAAAGAATTCTCATTTTCTGTGATAACACAAGTGCAATTGCCATCACTGAGAATCCAGTATAGTATTCAAGAACAAAGCACATAGACATCAAGTACCACTTTATAAGGGAACATGTAATGAATGGTACTGTTGAACTACATTTTGTTCCAAGTGAAAAACAGCTTGCAGATATATTTACCAAACCACTGGATGAATCCACCTTTTCAAGGTTGGTAAGTGAGTTAGGTATGCTTAATTACTCTTGAATCCTTTCAGATATTTTGCAAGTTGTAATGCAGCCAGAAATTTAATTGATCTTTCAGTGTTGGATGAAATTTTGGCTAAGTCAAAATTTACATCCCAACGGATGATCATTATCCATCGAGTATGATCATCCGTCGGAATACAATTTATTAATAAAATCAATTATTTTTCTGAAATTTTTATGACTCGACGGATAACTGATTTATCCTCATCCGTTGAATTATCTCATTCTTAGCCATTGATTTTCTAAACAATATCCATCGAGTATACTTACAGTTTGTAAGCATAACACGATGGATAAGTGATGGAATTTTTACAGTTTATTTTTTAAATGGCTATTTTGGGCAATTTTTATTGGTCACTTTATTTTACTTTATTACTTTCGACAGTTATTTTTGAGATAGTATAAAAGCAAAATTTATTTTTATTTCTTTTCTTTTATCATTCTCAATTCATCTGCTCTAACTTCTTTCTTTCTCAAAAGCAATTACCCTCTCTCTCTGCAACTTTTACTCTCTAACAATGGCATCAGTCGTCAATATCATGTCTCAAAATGGCTTTATCTATGAGAAGAACAATTTCACGGCTCTAGTGAATAAGGGGATTCAGCAGTCTGGCGACTACCACAAAATGATGGATTTTATAATGACTCGTATATTTTTGTAATATTTAAATATGTAATTATTGCATAAATAATTAAATAAAGAATTTTGTATTAATTATGGTCCCTGTGTCTGACTTATTATTGTTTATATATGATTGTTGGATTGCGTGGTATATTTTTATGATTAACTATTGCACCATTTTATTTTTATTTCACTTTTAAAAAGTGATTTTATGACAATCTTATTTTCAAAAATTATTTGGGTTGTCTCTAAAATTGTTTTTATAATTGTATAATTTCAATGATTATTTTTGGGATTTTATAAAATTTACAAATCAATATTCTGTTAATTATTTATTCTTGAATGATTTTCTGATTTAGTTTAACTGTAAAATCCATATTTAATTCCAGGAATCTTCAAAAATCATGAAACTGATATTTTATTAAGTTCATAATATTCTGAGAATTTTAAAATTATTTTGGTTGTTTTCGGGATTTATTCTACCCGCGCCTAGTTTCGCTTAAACGTGAAAAAACGGATATTAGTTGCATTTTAAAAATAGTTTAAAAATCTTGAAAATTTTATTTTTTATTTATTCCGAATATTTCGAGAATTTTGGTATAAAATGTAAATTTTGTCGATACGTTTAAGAGCGTAGTTGGTACGTTATTGTAAGCAGGGACGAACCAAATGTTTGTAAAAATTAGACCAGGGACACGTGTTAAACTCCTGTTTTCACTGTGATATGTGTCTGTGCCTTGTTTCTTTTCCTTTCTCTCTGTTATTTTCCCTGTGCCTTCTCTCTCTCTCGGTTCTCTCCTGCTCTCTCTTCCTCTTAATCGAGTCTCTCGATTTCTCTTCTTTCTCTTGATTTTCTTCTCGCCCTATCGCCTCTTGTCCCTGGTAATTGCTTTTGCTTGTTTCCCTGTTCTGGCTGCCATTTTCCTTTCTTGTTTCACCGCAGTTGCCGCCGGTTTTCGGCGTGGTGGCGGTGGTGTGGTTGTGTTCGGTATATATATATATGTATATATATGTGTATATGTGTGTGCATGTGTGTGTGTGAGTTGTGATGTATGTGTGTGTGCTGCGGCGACGGCCGCGTGTGGCCGTGTGGCGCTGTGTTTTTGCTCCTGTTTTCTCCGGTTGTTGGTTTGGGCTAGTTCTGTTTGCAGTTGGGCCTGTAATTTGGGCCTGGCTGTTGGATTTTTGTGTTGGGCTTTTATTGGTCCCGTGTGTGCAGTTGGTTTGGACTATTATAATTTTCAATTTTTAATTCCTTTTTGCTGCAGGAAATTCTTGATTAAAATTCATGATATTAAAATATAAATTAAGCGAGCGATAAATTTTAATCGGTGAAATTTATTCGGACACCCGTATATTTTCGGGCACCAATAAATTTTGCCGTCGTGCGCGATGAATTCTTTTACGAGCGCACGGTGGACGGTGATGACCCTGTTCTGAGTCCTAAATATTTTAAATAAATAAACAACTCGTATAAATTATTTTTGGGACTATAAATTTATTTATGTGGCAGTTCGAATTGATTTGTTAGGAATTGACGTCGATTGATGTTTTGATGGGTAGGTCTATAAACAGAGGAGTCGTCGTCCAAATTTTTCAAAAAATTACCTTTAATTACGAATCGAGTGTATATATCTTGTTTAATACAAATTGAACCCTGGTTGCTATGTGCACTATTATTGCGTGTATATTATTAGTATTTGAATGCATACGAGTCAGGAATTGTATCGTTGGGTAATTAGTTTAGTGAGGAAAAGTCAAGCATAATTGGTCGTTTAACCTAGGTTTTTTCGATTTCGTAGGTTCGAGTCGAAGGACCCCGTAGTTGAAGTCAAGTAGAGTTAAGCCAGTGTTAGTACAAAGCTTCGCAAGGCAAGTACCCCTGAACTAATCTTTTACAGTTCAGTATATATGAATAGTGTTAATTTAAATTATGTACTGGAACACAACATTTTAAGTTACGTATTCCCCGCATTTAATTATGTTTTATTAACGGATGTTTTGGGGAAAAAGTAACTTCTGAAAATGCCTATCTCTAGATTGTGATTAAAATTAAAAAGGATTTTTAGAATATGTGTTGTAATCGTTTAAAGAGGGATAGGTGTAATTGATTTTAAACACTGGATAAACATGAATCATATATTGGATGGTCAGTGGCGTAAGAGGCCTGTTATTAGGTAACGGCCCATCATGGTTACGTAAGAGGCTAAGTCGGATACGCGCACTGGTAGGCCACTTAGTCCACCATAATAGAGACCTAGCTAGCCTCTGAGTTCCGGAACAATTTGTGGTGGGATAGACTGATCAGCTGTCCCTATAATTCATCCACTTTTATATCTGACTTTGGTTTAATGGTTCCCGTAACAAAACATATGGTTTATGGTCCCCGTAATGGGACAGATGACTTATGGGTCCAGAAATGGACAGTGGTTTTGGAAAGGAAATAGCAT
Source organism: Apium graveolens (assembly GCF_009905375.1). Taxonomy (NCBI): domain Eukaryota; kingdom Viridiplantae; phylum Streptophyta; class Magnoliopsida; order Apiales; family Apiaceae; genus Apium; species Apium graveolens. The sequence goes on from NC_133653.1 coordinate 97,455,301, forward strand.
GCTAAAATTGGACTCTGGTATTTTGACACAGCACACTACAGATGATATTATTTTGCAGAGCATGCTAGTTTTGATATCCAGTTTATACCTGTTTCACCTATTGTACGTAAACTAGTTTTGATATCTGTTCCTATACTATTTTTATATATCCTATTTTACTAGTTATTCATATAGAGGTACTGTTGAGCAATGGATTGCTCACCCTTGCAGCTTGTTTTGTACTTATTTATTGCAGATGTCTAGAAGACCAGGTCAGTGTAGAGTGTCAGCCCCCTCCGGTCCCGGCTCTTCTGAGGTAGTTTGTATCAGACCCTAAGGTCTGATGAGTTGCTGTAATAAGTTAGGATGTCGGATCTTGAATAAGTTAGTCTTATTTTGTAACCTAAATAATTCTTGAACCTGCATCGGCTCCTGGTTTGGGGTCGTGTGTTATAATAAAGTTTATTTAGTAGGTTATATTATAGTTTATTATATTTTGGTGACGTCAGCCCCTGACCCCGGGGTTGAGGCCGTCACAGATTTTGTGCAAGGATGTAAGCTCAAATATTCCATGTTGGAGTCTCCCACTATCTACTGTGAGGTTGTGGAGGAAATATGGAAGACTGTAGTGTATAACTAAACTGACAAGACAATCACCTTCACTATTAAAGGTAAGGAATTATGTGTTAATAGTGACACTGTTAAAGCATGCTTTAAGATTCCTGATAATACTGTCACTACTCCACACACAGACACTGATATTGTTAACATTTTAAACTCCATGGGTTATGCACTCACCATTTCTAAATTAAGTGAAATTAGGAGATTGGGTCTTAGGAAAGAATGGACTTATCTGTGTGATGTAGTTACTAAAGTATTTTCTAGTAAAATTAAAAATTTTGATTCTGTTAATATCTCCATGCTCAACATGCTTTACATGCTAGTAACTGATAAATACTTCAATTTTAGTGATCTTATCTTGTTTGAGTTGGGGTTTAAGTTAGGGGAGCTTAACAAGAGGGGTAAGAATGTTTATTATGCTAGATTTTTCATGATGCTTGCTAACCACCTCTCTGAGGATATTGTGCTTGAGAACCCAACCAACAAGTTAGATTGTTGGGTTCAAGAAAGGAGAATTATTGCAGATCTCAATAGAGCAGATCACCACAAAGAGGTCCCACTCTTCTACTTTCCTTTAATGGAGGCACATCTGGTAAGTGAGGTAATTTCAACTGTCTCTACTCTTCCAACCTCAACCATTTCTTTGCCTTCTAGTGTAGCAGTGGCATCTGTGTCAATGACCAGACAAATGCCTACCCAAGCTACCAAAATCAAAGTTTCAAAACCAAAGACAAAGAAAGCCCCCTCCGGTGTCTCTCAAAAGATGCCAGTTGTAAAATCCACTAAACACAAAGAGGGGAGTGTGAAGGTGGGAAAGAAAGGTGAGGGACAGGGTGAAAATCAAAGAAGGCCTAAGGATAAGGATGGTGAGAATAGTGTACCCAAACCAAGCCACACCACAGTTTCCCAACAAACTGTGGTTGTTAATAAGGATAAAAGCTCAATTCTAGTTCCATCCTCCCAAAAGGATGTAACTATTGAAACAAGCTCTCAACCAGGAGCACAGAACAAAAGGGGTAGGGACACAAGTTCACCATAAACCTACACAAGAAAGAAGAAATGTAAAACCTTTGGGGATGCACATGGTACACACACAGTGCAAACTGGAGCTAAAGACCCAGTCACTGCACCATCTCAAAGTTAAATTGATGTGGCTCCAAAAAATGTGGAGTCACAGCCAAAATCTGTACAAATTGAAACACCTCAAACACCAAATTCTCCCACACAATCTTTGGATGTTGACATGATTCAAACATCACAACCATATTCTCCATCTTTAAATCTGTTGGAGAAGCCAAAAATCCATGCAAGTGAGCATCATCTTCTAGATGATTTGTTGGCTCACTTGCCATTTCTTTCTGAGACTGTTGAGACATCTGTGCCAAAATTTTCATTAATCTGCACGGAGTTTACAATAGTTTCCACTCTAAACTCATTCATTTTTACTCACTCAATGGATTTTGTTCATCCGTCGAGTAGTGATTGTATCCCAACGGATGTGCCTAACAACAGTCATCTATCGGATAGTTAAATTACTACCCCGATGGATATTTCTCATCCATCGGATGTCTCTGCACAACTCCAGAGTTCAATAAAGTCACAAGTGCAGATGACTTAGTAATTGTACAATCACTATTAGGATTGAGGGAAGGTAGTGACATGAGTGAGAGTCTGGGTTGCTCCCAGGAAAAAGGAGAGAAAAAGAGTGATCCAATGCAGTCCATTTCTTCAGGACTGGAAAAAGTGAGTGTGAGGAGTCCCACCTTAGATGGTGAAAGTGAGGGTGTGAGGGTGGGGAGCCAAGGTAAGACCTTGATGCAAGAAAAGAGAGATTATGAGAGAAATGCAGGTACAGGAGATATAAGGGTGAATGTCATTGTAAGTGAGTTAATGAATTTCCAGGATGCAGACATGGAGGGACTATCTCAGCACACTCAAGCTGTTATAGATTCCACCTCCTTAGATGCTGAGACATTTACTCACCCTGTTCCAGCCTATCAACTTCTAGCTGGACAGGGCAATGACAATGCAGAAAGGATGCTAAACTTGATGCACTCCACACAATCCATGCAAAGAGCTAAGGATGCCATCACGGCTTTACCTTCAACAGATGGTGATGTTGATTATGAGACTGGTGGTTCAGAAGAATTCTTTGGAGGTGAGGGTGGAGATAGTGAAGAAGAGCCATTGGACTTAGGGGGAGAAGTATACCCTAGTTCAAGATCAGGCATGCCATCTTGGGCATTTTCAAAGCAATGTAATGAACACTACTTCAAAACAACCCTGATTCAACTTATAAATCAGACAAATTCTACTCTTCAAACCACCACAAATGCCAGCACCAAAAAGCTCCTTCAAGCACATCTTGATTCTCTGCAACTACAACAAATCTAAGATCTTTAACATGCTCAAGATGTCAACACTATCAAAGGTGATATTAATCAGATGAAAAAGGACATTTCTGACAGGATGGACTCTAAATTTCTAGAAGCTACAATGCTTGACATTAAGAGACAGCTCAGGAAAAATTCTGATCTTGCCACAAAGATAGATGCCTTGGATACAAGAATGACAGTAATGGAAGCATCTATTACAGCAATCCTTCTACACCAAGCTCAACAAACATATTTGCTTCAGAAACTGGTGGCTGCACAAACCTCCTCCTCTACTCGGCTTGATGATAACAAAAAGGGGGAGAAAGAGAGCTCTAGGAGTGAGGGGGAGCAAAAAGTGCTCAACATTCAAGCACAATTGCTTTCACAAAGCCACCAGCTAAAGATAACATTGATCTAATTAATGAAGCAGCAGCCACTTTGAGAGCAGCTGAGAAGAAGCAGTTTAGTACAATAAACTGGGAGAAAATTGATGAGGATATTCAAAAGAAATTTGGTCTAGCAAAGAAGCCAGAAAAATCAGCCATTCATCACTCTCAAGTCAGGAAAATTTCTGTGAATGAAATGAGCATGAACTATCTGGAAAGAGGCCAGACATCCTGCATCAAGTCTCCAAAGGCAGATCTAATCATGAAGCCAAAGGTGAACTACCCAATATATTCACTAAAGAATCCTTTGGATACAGTGTATGAGACACCAAAGCCTGATGAGAAGAAACTGTTGTCAAAATCTATTGCATTCTATAAGGATCCAGCTGATTCAGCATTGAAAAGGAGAATTGCCAAAGTTTTCAGAAATGGTAAGGAAATCTGTGTGGTGGTTGGACACCCTCAATTTGCTGAAGCAAAAAGGGAAGAAAAGGCAAGATTGAAGCAAGAAAAGAAGCAAGATGCTCTAGATGCTAAAAAGCTCAAGAAAAAGAAGGAGCAAGCTGCTATCTTGGCCAAGCTGCAAGCTGTGAAACTCACACAACAAATTCCTGAACAACCATCTGGAACCACTGGATCTAAGGGTCTGAAAATGCAAGAAGAATCACAATAGAAAAGAAGGTTTAGATACAAACTTCACTCCAAGAGAAAAGTGAACTTTGATGAAGAAGGATTGGAAGATCAGTTTCCCAAATAGTCTACTTTTACATCAACTCAAACATCCATGCCCTCTATGGCACATGAATAATTCAAGATAGATCCAGCCAAGAATTTCCATGGTGAACCTATCATTCCAAAGGATGAGCCAATAGACTGGGATAGTCTACCAATTCCTGAACTCAATCTACCTTATTTCATGAAGCCAAAGAAGATAAAGACCAGGGCAATCAAGAAAGTGAAACCCTCAACTCTCAGATCCAAGTCCCTAACCAAAGCTCAAACCAAGGTCAACAAGGGAGATATCATGTACATCTGTGACATCAAGGAATTCTATGATCTAAACATCTATCTGGATGAACTGGAAGAAGTTAGAGGGATTGATGCTTACAGGAATCTACCTGAAAGGTTAGTAATCAAGTACAAGGGAGGAAAAGAGATACCATGGCCACTTCACAAGATTCTTCAAGAGAGCCAATCTGTACTGATAAAAGTTTATTCATCCTTCAAAAAGAACTTTGGATTCAATGACAGCTAGAAGATTAGTTCTAAAGAAGATTGAAGAACTAAAGAGTATTAGAGCCAAAAATGCACTCCCAAAGACTTTAATTATTCCTTACATAGGGAGTAGAGTGCATCTAAGGCCCTACTGGCTGATGGAATTCATGGATGATAAGGGAGTTAGAAGATTCTTCAGATTAGAGGACCAGTTGAGCATCTCTAGCAATGTGACTCTTCTGGAAATGCAAGGAATGCTAGATCTTTCAGAATCTGATGAACTTGAATTCCAAAGATAGCTCCAAAATCAGATAGAAGAAAACAACAGGAGGCTTGGGAAGAAATCCAGACAATCAAGGAAATAGATCAATCTGCTCAGACTAGAGGAGCACCTTGAAAATGATTGTGAGCAAATCTTTGTACACTTTATCTTGTAAATTTTTCAGTAAATGTTGCAGCACTTTTTAGTTTTATCTACTACTTTTTAAATCTGTATTTTTAGAGTGTTTTGATATCATCAAGTTTCTCTTAATTTATGGCTACAATTCTAGTAGACATAAATTGGGGGAGATTGTTGGGAATATGTTGTAAACTTGATGATTACATTAACAAAACACCTTAGTAGATTCAACTTAGTGAAAAATGTAGCACTCGATGGATGATCAAATTTAGTCCCGATGGATGACTTAATATAGTCCCAATGGATGATGATTTGACATCCATCGAGTGAGTAGCTTATGTAACAATAAGTCATGTAGCACATTTCTGCAAACACCTTTGTATAGATTCTGTAGTAGCATATAAGTCATGTTGACTTTAAATATATATGCAGATTAGGTTGATTAATTGTAAATATAAGATATCTTGTAATTCTGCACAAGTGAAATGAAGTCAAGTGTTAAATAGCCACCCAACGGATGATCAACAAAGCTACCGACGGATAATCAACAAAGCTCCCGACGGATGATCAACAAGGCAACCCGACGGATGATAATCATGTACCCAACGGATGATCAATTCAAACATCTGTTGATAGTGACAACACAGTCACATGCGTCGAGTGTTTGCAAAAAGAATGTGGCAGCCTATTCAGCTGGGTTTTTGAGAACAAAGAAGTATTACCATTTCCATGCTATTATGAAGATATTCAAAGATGCTGGAATAGAGTAGTGAAGTAGCATGGTATTAGACTTGATAGGTTTTGTTTTATTATCTTGTCTTATTACTATGTAATCTTGGTAATATATAAACCAAACGATCAAATAAGAGAGAAAAAAAAGCAAATACATTCTAAGAGAAACAATTGTAAGTTGTATCCTGTAGCATTTCTCTATAAGTTTAGTTATTCATATTTGTAAGCAGTTGTGAGCTATTCAAGCTTCACATGGTTCTCTTGATATATATATATATATATCTGGTTGATACATTCAAATCCACCATAAAGTTTTAAAGACTTGTGTTTTTATTACTTGTGTTTTGATCTATCTAATTCTTCATTCCGCACTTTGCAAATCAAACACTTATATATTATTAAGTCAGAACCATTTTCCATTAATCTCAAAAAGTAGCCAGAATTACATTCAACCCCCCTTCTGTAATTCTTGTTGTATTGTTAGGGACTAACATACTTGCATCCAGTATACGAATAAATAAAGTAATTCACTATTCTGAATTTAGAATAAGGGAGAAAACTTGCAATATATCACATGAAGGTTTGAGAATACTTGCTTGGTATACTTAATAGCCCTTCACTATAACCTCAGCTTATAAATGTTAGCTACCGACTTAGTTTAACACTTGACTGCACTCCTTGCTACTCAATTCTATAAACAAAAGGACCATCTCAATTAACAGAACCAAACTCAATCGACATAACTATACGTCTCGACGTCTACCCGATCGTTTATAACTAATTATGGCATATTAAAACTATACAGATAGCATGCATATCACATAGCATGTAATCATATCATTTATGTAACATGTAATCACATAGTTCATGTAACACATAAGTCTGATCATCAAAAGATGGGACTCGGTGCGTTTAGAATTGAAATCAAGTCACTAATAGTATTTATCAATTAGACACTGACTCAGAATGACTCGTGAATCAAATGACCTTTCAATACAAAAGAAATTAGGTCTCAAAAGTATTTTTATTGAAAGCATGATGTTTTTCTGAGTCTAGACGCGTTCGTTTCGTGTTAAACGGACGAACGGTTTATTTATTACGAATAAAATAAGAATAAATCAATTAATAATAATATTAATTGATTTTTAAATACCTAAGCATAAATTTTAAAAGCTAAAAACAATTTTTAGGAATTATCTGAATTAATTATAAATAATTATACTTTATTTAACTATTTATAAATAAAATTAATTGATTAAATGAATTAATCAATTAATTAAATCAATGAATATTAACTTAAAATAAATTATAAATAATTAAATCAAATTTTGATTTTTGAAAATAATAAAAGAATTTTTTTTGAAATTGAAATAATTCAGTTAATTATTTAAAATAAATTACTAAATTGATTTTGGAATTTAAAAACAATTTTTGAAATTTAAAAATGATTTTTGAAAATAAGGAAATGAATCTTGAATAAATGTTCAAAAAGAAAAAGATAGAAACAAGTTTGGGGAATTGGATTGGGGAATTTCCGGATTAAAACCGGGTCGACGGGTGGGATTTTCGGGTCTTGACGAACGCCAAGAACAGACATGACAGTTTGCTGAAACCGGTGACCGTCGTCGTTTCCGGCCAGTCCCCGACGTCGTCAAAACCATCCAAGCTTGTCCCAAATTTGCTTCCAGGATGATTCAAATCAGTTCGTAATCGTATCAACAACACAAACACAAGAACCATATTCACAAGCAATCCACGGATCGACAATTCCAGCTGAAACCACCATTATCGCCGACAACAAGCTCTAGAATCTGGTGAACTAATCGGAAAAACTGATTAACCCCAAAATCAATTGCAATTCACAGATTTTTGTCTCAACATAACCCTTGCAATCATTAAAACTTGTTTCAATAAATTCAAACATCAAACAATCAGTACATATTTCAGAAAATCGAAATTAGAATCTAGAAGAAAACAAGAATTCGACTTGGCCATTTCCGAACTACAAAATCAGTGATTATGGTTTCAATCGACTGTAAACTAGCATATAAACCTATTCCTTTAATCAAAATCATTCAAAATAGCTTAAAAATCAAAACCCAAAATTTCAATCCCAAGAACAAGAAAAAAAATCGAATTTATAAATCAATTAACCTCAGTTCGTGATTTTTGTATCAAAAGAACGGGCTTGATTAGAGCTTTAATTTGATTATAAGAGCGTCAAGAACTGATTCCTAGAACTCCTAAAATCAACGGATTTGTGTTCAAGAACAAATCATGCCCCCAAAATTGTTCTTCCAATATGTTTTTAATAAAATAAAAATGAAATAAAATAAATAAATATGCTATTTATATTATCTGAAAATTAATACCCAAAAATCAATTAAGGGTGTTTTTATCTCTTAATTAAAATAATTAGGCCCAAAAATAATAATTATGGGGAATAATTTTTAATGCAATTAAATATAAAATTTATATTAAAATTCCCCAAAAATTATGAATAATTCAAAAATGCAAAAATGGTGGATATTTGAAGTGTGTATGATTAGATAAAAATAAAAATATGAATTTTGTGGGTTTTGACGTCCCGGTGGGGTACCGGTCCGTTGATTTTTGAAAAACCGAGACAATTCATAAATTAAAAGAAAACCCCGAAAACATGTAAAATGCATAGAAACACACATAAAACGAGATAAAACCATACCTCGATAAAGACGCTAATAAACACGCGTCTAAATTTCGGATTGTATCATATAAATACATTTTAAACACATAACAATTAATCGAAAAAAATTTCGGTCCTTGCGGGGCCACAAATAACAAGTATAACATGGCATAACATGGCAATAATCATTTTAAACTCATGTAAACACATAATATTTATTTAATTGTCACAAAATATTCACATTATTTTCCCGGATACTACATCCTTCATCCCTTAACAAGATTTTGTCCTCAGAATCAGCTTAGGAAAACAAGTGAGGATACTTGGTTTGCATTTCACTTTCCAACTCCCAGGTCGAATCTTCAACCTAGGGATTCCTCCACAAAACTCGCACTAAAGACACAGACTTTTTCCTAAGCACTCTTTCTTGCCGGTCTAAAATCTGCACCGGTCGCTCTACAAAAGACAAATCTGGCTGAATCTCTATTGGCTCATATTCTATCACATGATTCGAATCAGGAAAATAACGCTTCAATATTGACACAAGGAACACATTGTGGATATGCTACATGTATGGTGGTAAGGCTAGCTCATAAGCGACCTTTCCCACACGCCTCAAAATCTCAAAAGGGCCAACATAACGCGGACTCAGCTTTTCTATCATCCCAAATCTTGATAAACCTTTCCAAGGTGAAATCTTTAGTAGCACTGCTTCTCTAACTTCAAATTTCATATCTTTTCTAGCAGGATCAACATATTTGCGTTGACGATCTTGAGCTGCCACTAATCTTTTCCGTATGAAATCCACTTTTTCCTTTGTCTGCTGGATCAGTTCTGGACCCAAAATCTTTCTTTCACCCACTTCATCCCAATATATTGGGGATCTACATCTTTTGTCGTATAAGGCTTCGTATGGTGGCATTCCAATACTGGCATGATAACTGTTGTTGTAAGAGAACTCAACCAATGGCAAATGTTCGTCCCAACTTTCTTCAAAATCTAAAGCACATACTCCTAACACGTCTTCGATAGTCTGAATTGTCCTTTCACTTTGACCAACTTTCTACAAATGATACGCGATACTCATATTCAGCTTCATTCCGAAACAATCTTGAAAATTTCTCCAAAATCTTGAATAATATCGAGGATCTCTATCTGAAACTATGAATACTGGAACTCCATGTCGAACGATAATTTCCTTTTGATATAACTGGACCAACGTATCCAATGAGAATCTCCCGTTAATAGGCAGACAATGCGCTGACTTAGTCAATCTGTCAATAATAACCCAAATAGCATCGTGATTTGCCTTGGTCCTCAGTAATCCAACTACAAAATCCATTGCAAGATGTTCCCACTTCGATTCTGGAATTTCCAATGGTTGTAACAGTCCATCGGGCCTTTAATATTCCACTTTGACTCACTGGAAAGTATAACACTTACTCACCCATTCAGCAATTTATTTCTTCATACTTGGCCACCAAAAATTTTCTCTTAAGTCTATGTACATCTTTGTACTCCCGGGATGAATTGAATATCTGGAGTTATGAGAGTCTCGAAGAAATTCATCTTTTAGCTCGGCCACATTGGGTATCCATATTCTGGAAGAAAATTTTAGTATTCCTTTATCATCCTTTTGACTCCCTATCTCTTCTTCTGTTAACTTGTCTTGTTCATGGCTCATTACCTCTTCTTGACATCTTCTTATTTTCTCCAACAATTCTCATTGAAAAGACATTATATACAATATATCTGTAGACATATTTCGAACACTGGCCTCTATTTTAAGTTTATGAAATTCCTTGATTAATTCCTTAGATGAAGTAATCATGTTTAACCTTTCTTTTCTGCTTAGAGCATCTGCCACCACATTTGTAATATCCGGGACATAGCGTGTAATTGTTTTTATCAATAAATAATTATTAAATGATAATTATGTGATTTTTTGGTGAATTATCTAATGATTGGTGTTGATATGTGGATGTTTATATGTGGTAAAGTATAGGTAGGTTAATTTTATTATGTCCAAAATAAAATATAGATAATTGTGATATTTTTCTGGTAATTTTTAGACTGTTATTTGATTTTATAATGATTTATGAATTTATTAATTATTTTTTGAATAATTATAAAACTATTTTATAAAATCGGGAATCGTCCAACTTCAACCGTTTTTGCGTTTTTACAACCCGAAACTTTTCGAAAAACTCCTTTCTAACCTAATCTGATTATTTCGGACATTTTCCGTATTTTTGACTTTATCAATTCGGATTACGGTTTGAGCCTTGCGCGTCCCGGCGCAAAATTTTTGATACGATAATCATTTCGATAATAATATCTTCGTATAAAGTGTTTTATAACGAGCCCAGTCTTGATAATTATCTAAAAGTTTTAATAGTTATCCAAAAGTTTTGATAATTATCCAAAATAGGTTGATAGTTTTCTAAAACATTATCAAATCGAATCATTTTTACAGTTACTTAGCGGCTAAGTAACTTATTTTTCGATCCAATACAATCCAACGCGTATTAATATACCCCTAAAATCACTGCGTTCTTGGGAATCAAACTCAAATATGAAGGCGTTATTGAACTCGGAATCGAGCGTACCATCTACTGAATCGAAGCTCTCGAAAAGCTATTCCTAAATCAACCATCAATTTCAGTGCAGAAATCAAGATTTTGATCTTATTTATTTAATTTAATTCGAATTATTTAATGATTAAAAGAGAAATTTTGATGTTCATGTTGTTTGTGTGCTTTGATGTTTAAATATTGTAGATCTTTTCTTCCTGGTCATTTTGGTATATTATATGACTGATTTGGAGTTCAATAACATGTTTAAATTGTTGTTTGATTCTTGAATTGAAGAACTAGGGTTTATAGCTATTAATAATCTCATTTGAAATTTATGGATTTCTTTGTTTGGGGTTATTCTTTGAAATTGATATGTACCAAATTATAGATCGTTGAAAAATGATTCGAATGGTATATTTGAAATCAACAGACGATACTGGGAAGTGGCTCGTCGAAAAATCAATCGAACCGGTGGCGGAATTTTCCGGTTAAGATTATAGTCGATTTGCTAAGTGGTTGATGATTCTGATCGCATATACATGTTCCTGGAAGTTTTTACTTGATTTCCTGTGATCTTGGTTGATTTCTGGGTTGATGTTGTATCGCCAGAAAATCTCGGGGGCGCCATTAACGCCGACGGGGATGAACGGGGAAGGTGGTCGAATTACATTTCGACCCCCCTAGTTTGGAAAATTTGCAAATCGTGCACTTCCATTTTAAAAAATTACAAAAACCTGATTTCTGTTTTAAAATTTTGCAAATATTATATTTCTGTTTTAATTATTTACAAAAATTATATATTCTTTTTATAATTATTTTCAGAAATTGTTTTTAATTATTTAAAATTCTAAAATGCATTATTTAATTATTCTAAAAATTATTTTTAATTTAAAAATAAATCTTAATTAATTAATTAATTTTAGTTTATAATTAATTATTCAATTAGTCAATTAAATTAAATATTAGTTGATTAATTAATTTAATTAGTTATTAATTAATTTTAGTTGATTATTTAATTAGATTTATTTATTTATTTGGATTTAAAAATTCTGAAAAATAGTTTTGAGATTTAAAATATTATTTTAAATTATTTTCAAGGCTCAATAATTATTATTAAATCATTTTAAAGTCAAATTCGGGTGTTCGAACCCTATTATTTAATTATAAAATGATTCGGAGACCCGTTTTAATTCTGAAAAATGTTCAAAATTTCGTATTAAATACATGGAAAATCATTTTGACCTCGAATCTTCTTTAAATAATTATTTTCACTGAATATGTTATGTGCTATGTGCTATATGTGATCTGATTACTGTATAATATGACTGTATGTGCATTGTTTGACAGTTTTTGTTGTAACTTTCAATCCGTACGTCGGATTTGGGTGAAACGAAGGGTAGATAGGAGCTTATAACGAATAGAATGAGATGAGAATTAGTATTCATAAGTACATGTGATTTTTAACAGATGAATCGATACGTAGAAAGGGAAAACAAGTGGTCAGTGAGTGGGAACCAATTGACAGTGCTAGTAAAGTAAAAGCGGATTGATAAGGCAAATGTCCCTGAACTTTCTTGTAGTATAATTGCAAGTGTTTCTCCTCTTCCTTGTAGTATATTGCAAGTATCTTCGAACTCTCTTCACGTATGGCATAAGTAGTATGTTCATTCTTGTTATGTTGCAAGTACTTAACCCTAAACCCTGATTTTTATTGACCTTGAGCCGCAAGCCTGATTTTTTTTAAACCATTAATTGTTGAATTCTCGGATACAAACCCCACATATACGATACTACTCCATGAATACATATCTATCACATACTGATTCTTGATATGGGATTACTTAACATACGAACCTTTATGCCTTCTATAACAGAAGACCAATCCTTGTAACCATTGAACCCTTGGTCTTCTACATTCTAATTCTTTCCCTGGATTGAAAGTCAATATTCATGTTTACCTTGTTATACCTTCAGGGTATTGTGAATCACCCTATGCTTCATGATAAATGTTATTTGTGGTTCAGTTTATTGAATTACATTGTTTATTATGTTATTATTATAGAATTCAATTGTTTTTTAAATATGAACTAGATTCGTGGTCGGACCAGATTCATGGTCATGATAGGCCAATGTGTGCCTTGGATCCTGTATATAGAGCAAAACTAGGAGCCTTGCTCGGGGTTAGTGTGTGACTGATCAGTAGACTAACATTGTTTTTTTAAATGAAAGTGAATATCCAATTCTAATCATTGCTTATCAGGAAACTTGATTCCTTATATCATTTCAATTGATCATTACTAATCTCAGTGACTGTCATTATGACTTGTTGAGCTAGTTAGCTCACTCTTGCAAATATGGTTATGTTCTTTTCCAGTTAAAAAGGAAACTGGTGGTAGCGAGGATCCTCAGTCAAGTGTGTGAGCTATGTTTCCAGGTTGAAATTGAATAAGCTAGAAAAAGATGTGTGGCTTAGTTTGTGTTGAAAGTTTGTAATAAAGTTTTACTTCAGTTGTAAGATAAATAAATTTGGGATTTGGTACGTTATAATAAATAAGGTTGTGGCTTGTGGACATACTGTGAACTGTTACGATATGTGGTTATGGTAAGTAGGGTCATTGCATACATATTATTTCATAAACATGTTTATATATGGCGTGTGTGTGTTGTGGATCCCAAAGTTCTGACCTGGGTTTGGAGGGTGCCACAACATTTTCTTTTCCTGGATGATAACTAATTGTACAATCATAATCCTTGATCAACTTCAACCATCTTCTCTGCCTCATGTTTAATTCATTTTGGGTGAAGATATACTTCAAACTCTTGTGATCCGTGTAGATCTCACTATTCGCAGAAAAAACACGCAAGCATACGCGGTCACAAGTAATATAAGATTAAGTTTAGTTCGTTCCCACAAGGATTGGTTTAATTCAGAATGTGCACTTATGCAACAATGTATGATTATTATTCACTGCTAAGATAAGTATCAAATTGAGTTTGATTATCTAAGGTAATTATGCTAGAATGAATTAACTACGAGATTAAAAATCAAGTTACTTATATGAATAAAACATGGGATTCTAACTTCATTAAATACTTCATTTAGAGTTTATGCCTTTAATCATAGTATGTGATGGTTATGATAACTAATCAGACAACACGAAATTAGTACACCTTATCTTTCAATATATGTGTACCATACTACTCAGCATCCACAATTTAGATAGAAGCTGGGCAAACACCAATTATGCTTAGACCCTATATGTCTATAAGATTTGAAAATATAACGCTTTAAGAGCAAGTTATCCATTGAGATTACGTAGGGAAGCGTAAGATGGTTAAAATTACACTATGAATCATGCATATTAAAACATCCATAAACCTATGCTAGCATGGCAAGTTAGATGTTAGCTACGCATTCAAGAAGATTAAGCACAACCATACTAGGAAATCAATAATTCATCACACACTGAAAACTTTAGGCAAACAACTACTAAACTCCATAAATAAATTTGTTAGAATCCCACGATAACGATTAGTTCATAATCGAACGTCTCGTCATTATGGGTTCCAATGAAAACATGATAGTAAAAAGGTTTTGAACACTACAAGAGAATATTAAAGTAATAAGGTTTAGAAAAAAATCTGAAAAAAGCATCCAAACTATCGCCTAATCAGAAGAATACAAAAGAACGATATAGAACTAAATCTTCTTCTTCTTAGCCGTCTTGTGTGCTTTGGGTTTCCAAAGTTCTCTCCTTGTTCCTCCTTGTTTAATTTATCTCCTTTTCTTTATTTATATGCTCCTGGTTGACTTGGCCACTCAGAATATCCAAAATGAACTCAAAACAGGATTCTGCCTGCCCGGCCGAGCACGGGCGTGCCTGTATGAAGCGCGGGCACGCTCTGTTTTTGAACAATAAGGCGCGGGCGCGCCTAAGTCAAGTGTGGGCGCGCTTGGCTTCTAGAAAAATTTCTGCAGAATTCTCGTTTCTCGTGCTGATCTTCTCACAAGCGCTCACACTTAGGGCCTGTTTGGCACATAACTTATAAGCCGCTTATGGCTTATAAGCCCGTAACAGCTTATCTACGAGTGTTTGTCGACCCAACTTATAAGTTGAGTTTATAACTTATAAGCTGATAAGTTGAATGTTAGTAACGACGTACTTTTTCTCAACTTATTTTGATTTTTTGCTGATTTATTAACCTCAAATTTAAAATATTTATTTTTAAATGTTAATCTAACTTAAAATTAATGAATTAGATAATTATATTTAATATTTATTTATTTTAGTTCATGTAAGAAAAAAAAATTGTGACTTATAAGTAAAACTATCCAAACACTTATTTAGCTTATAAGTATTTTTCTCCTTATCACTTATAATTCACTTATTCATTTTAAGTCGTAATTTACTTATTTTCAGATTTCCCAAACGGGCACTTAAATTCCTGATCTCTTATCAACATAAAAGCATATAAAAGTTCATTCCTGCCTCCAACTAAAGCCATGCACATACTTAACACAAAATGCATTAAAAACACCATACACTTGAGGTAAAATCATTAACTTAAGCCGATATCAAGCGTTCTAAATGGATATAAAATCCACTTATCACACCCCCAAACTTAAATCGATGCTTGTCCTCAAGCATAAACAGACTCGAAAACTACTACTACTAATGCATGAATGCAACTAAATGAATGAATGTAAATACATGACAATGCAAAGAACCCCTCGGAATAACCATAACCAAAATAAATAAGTCCATGTCTCTAAGAATGCAATAAATCTAAACAGAGCTCGGCTAAATCCAATGCACTAACGTACAAGCACAGAAGCGTGAGTGTGTTCTTTGCTTATCAGAAATGCTCCCAACACTAGATCAAAATAATATCTTATTCTTCTCCAAAACAATCACAAGTTTATAAGCAAAATGAACGCTAAACACATCACGACTCCAAAATACCTCCATCATCACTAGAGTTAGATAAGGATTCATGCTACAACACTGAATACATCAACACAAATGCTTATTTGACTGTGCAATGGATGAAGCCCCGAAAGACTTTTGCAAAAATACCCATGTAGTGAGTGTTAGGTTAGCGGATCCCAGACTGAACAAGCCTTAGGTCACTAAGCACAAAGTCCCCTAGAACTTAATTGCTTGAGTATTAAAGAGCTCACCCATGGTCAATTCTGCATAATAAGATACTAACACAATTTTTTTTCCTCTTTTCTTTTTTTTCTTTTCTATTTTTTTTTCATTTCTGGAATTAGTGTGTTTCGCTCCATCTCATCCAACCCTAGACTACTCATAAATATGAGTGGCTACTAGCCATTTGACGCTTAACTTTTATTAACAACTAGCAATGAAATCCCTGGTTTTCCCCAATTTATATTTAAGTGTTCTTTAATCATCAAGGGAATAACAAGCATTCTAAATGTAAACAAGTGATTAAATTTCAACAACCAAACAAGAATGACCTTGATCTAGCCCAAAAGTACCCGATGAGACTTGTGAATAGGTTTTGCTTCTGGACATGCAAGTCAATTCATACGAACTTAATCATCCCTCTATTCATCATCACTACACCCAAATCAACACTGACCTACCAACCGAAAATGGCTCATCCTACGGGATTATGCTATATGCTATGCAAATGCAACTAAATGGACTCACATAATAAGCATGAACAATTATGCAAAGAATTATGGCCTGTATGAACAAGTATGCAAAATTATGAATGAACTACCACTACACATGCAATATGATTCCTATATGAACACGACTCTACTACTACTAATTCTTAAATTACCACCCCCAAACTTAAAATATGCAATGACCCCATTGAAGGAAATAATAAGGATAGTAAAGGAATACCTAAATGTCGACAGGATCACCCCCATCTGGTGTAGAATCAGGAAGCGTGTGTAGCATTTGTTTTGTTTTTTTGTTTTTTCATATATATAAGCTACAATACTATAGAAATGCCCAGGTTTCCTCCCATAAAGCACTTGTTTTCCGTCTTTAGTTTGATGTGAAGCTTCTTAAATCAAGTCTTAGCAAGAACGTCGAACCATAATTCTTCTTCTTGCACCCCAAAAATTTGCTCATCGGGGAAATATTTGTTGATTATTATGTTATCTTATTAAACTTTACCTTGATCTTTCAAACATGATATATGATCTGCTACCTGGTTTTTTGTATCTTTCATGTCTTTGATTTTCAACTCGAATTCCTGAAGCAAGAGAATCCATCGAATAAATAGAGGTTTTGAATTTTTCTTTAAGACCAGATATCTAATAGCAACATGATCAGTGTAAACCGTCACTTTTGTCCCAAGCAAGTAAGATCTGAATTTCTTGAACCCATAGACAATTGCCAAAAGCTCCTTCTCCGTAGAAGTGTAATTCAGCTGAGCACCATTAAGGGTTTTACTAGCATATCAAACCACATGGAAGATGTTCTTGTTCCTCTGACCAAGAACAGCTCCAACTATAAAGTCGCTTGCATCACAAATCATCTCGAAGGGCTTATCCCAATCAGGTGCAGTAATAACAGGTGCAATAGTCAAACTCTTTTTCAAAGTCTCGAAAGCAGCTAAACATTCTTCATCAAACTTGAAGGGAACATCCTTCACCAACAAATTGCACAAGGATTTAGAGATTTTAGAGAAGTCTTTAATGAATCGCCGATAAAAACCCACATGACTAAGAAAATTGCGGATTCTTTTAACTGAGATTGATGGAAGAAGAATTTTAATAACCCCCACCTTCGCCTTATCGACTTCCAGCCCTTTTCTAGATACCTTATGCCCAATAATGATGCCCTGTTGCACCATAAAGTGACATTTTTCCCAATTAAGCACTAGATTGGTCTCAACGCACCTTTTCATCACCAAGCCCAGATAATGCAAACACTCATCATAAAAAGACCCGAAAACAGAAAAGTCATCCATAAATACCTCCACATTAATACCAATCATGTCAGAGAATATGGCCATCATGCATCTCTGAAAAGTGGCAGGTGCTCCACAGAGCCCGAAAGAAACTCAACGGAAAGCGAAAGTGCCAAAAGGACAAGTAAAAGTGGTCTTCTCCTGATCTTCTGGGCCAATGCAAATCCGATTATAGCCTTAGTACCCATTCAGAAGGCAATAATATTCATGACCAGCCAACCTGTCAAGCATTTGATCGATGAATGGAAGCGGAAAATGATTCTTCCTGGTGGCTTTATTCAGCTTCCGATAATCCATGCATACTCTCCACCCTGTAATTGTCCGAGTAGGGATGAGGTCATTCTTCTCATTAGCTACAACTGTAATACCTCCTTTCTTGGGCACACACTGCACCGACCTCACCCATGAACTGTCTAAAATTGGGTAAATGATCCCTGCATCCAGCCATTTAAGAATTTCTTTCTTCACCACCTCTTTCATGATAGGATTGAGTCTTCTCTGATGTTCAACGGTAGGTTTACTTCCTTCCTCAAGCAGAATTTTATGCATACAATAGGAAGGGCTGATTTCCTTGATATCTGCTATAGTCCACTCGATTCTTGATTTAAACTCTCTCAGGTTTCGCAAGAGTTTGTGTTTATCACTACTTGAAGGGTCAGATGCAATAATAATAGGTAAAGTAGATGCATCACCTAAAAAAGCATACCTCAAGTGATCAGACAGTGGTTTGAGCTCAAGTGTGGGAGCTTCTTCAATAGATGGGTTAAGACGCTCCTGAGAATTTTTTAGCTCTGTTAATCCAAGAGACTCGAATGGCAAATCTAACTTCCTCTTCCACTGAGATGCATTCAAAAACTAAAGTTGCTCTGCCCCTTCTTTATCTTCACTATCAGATTCCCATGTTAAGGCTCTCTCTAACGTACTGACCTTAGCAATTGATCAAGCTCCAAATTCACCACAAAGTCGACCAGCTCTACCTTATAGTACTTCTCTTCATCTGTGGGGAATTTCATTGCATTGAAGACATTAAAAGTGACATCCGGATCCTGAACCCTCATTGTAAGTTCTCCCTTTTGCACATCGATCAAAGTTTGGCCTGTAGCTAAGAATGGTCTTCCCAAGATAATAGGAATCTTCTTATCCTCCTTAAAGTCTAGGATGACAAAATTAGCAAGGAAGATGAGTTTATCCACCTTAACCAAGACATCCTCCACTATACCTCGTGGATAAGTGATGGACCGATCAGCCAGTTGTATGGACATGTTTGTAGGTTTTGGATCAGGCAGAACAAGTTTCCTGAAGATAGACAATGGCATTAGATTAATGCTAGCTCCCAAGTCACATAAACACCTGTCAAAAGATAACTTGCCAATGGTGCATGGTATCATGAAGCTTCCTGGATCTTTAAGTTTAGGAGGCAGTTTCCGTTGCAGCACTGCACTACACTCTTCTATTCGAGCAACCGTTTCCAACTCCTCAAGCTTCAATTTCTGAGATAGAATACCCTTCATGAACTTAGCATAGATCGGCATCTGCTCTAGAGCTTCCGCAAATGGTATGTTAATATGCAATTTCTTGAAATCCTCCAAAAACTTGGCAAATTGCTTGTCGAACTTTTGCTTTTGAAGTCTTTTAGGATATGGACGAGGCGGATAGACCTGTTTATCTCTTGTATTCTGCTCAGAAATAGTGTGTTAAGCAAAAAATTTCTTCGTTTCTGCTTCACCACCCTTCTGATTAGCTGAATTATCAACATTTATAGTTTATGGTACAGGGGCAGGCGCGGGCGTGCCTGTATGGTGCGCGGGCACGCTTGGCTTCTGCCAAAAATTTTCAAATTCTCATTTTTGATGGTTAGCGAAATTTCCAGACCTGAAAGTGATTTCTTTCAACTATTCTTTGACTTCCCTCTTGCTTGGGTTAGCTTCCGTATCACTAGGAAGAGTTCCTTGTGGTCGATTCAGCAGCGCATTAACAATTTGTCCTATTTGATTCTCCAAAATTTTGATCAAAACCACTTGGCTTTTATAATTTAGCCTCAATTCCTCCAATTCACATTTTTCATTAGCAGATTGACCGGCACTTCCATGAGATTGTTGTTGCATTACCGATTGCTGAAATTATTGCCTTGGTGCATACTATTGTTGAAAACTAGGAGGGTTGAATGGCTTGGCTCCAAACTACTGATAAGGCTATTATGGATGTTGCATACCACTCTGATTATTGCTCTAACTGAAATTAGGATGGTTTCGCTTATTAGGATGATATGTGGCAGGAACTGTTTGATGTGGTCTTTGAAAATTGCTCACAAACTGAGTTGACTCACTAGTTATAAAACATTGATTCATCGCATGTGCACCTATACAAAGCTCACAAACACTTGTTATCTGATGAACTCCATGGTTAGCCAGAGAATCCACTTTCATAGTCAACGCCTTTAGCTGAACCGCTATAGCCGTAGCTATATCCACCTTCTGAATACCTGCTACCTTGCATTGTGGTAATCTCTGAGTTGGGTTTTGATATTCATTAGCAGCCATCATTTCAATTAGCTCATAAGCTTCCTCATAGCTCTTAGCCCATAAGGCTCCACCTGATGCTGCATCTAACATGGGTCTTGACTGTGCTCCCAAACCATTATAGAAGCAATTGATTACCATCCAATCAGGCATTCCATGATGAGAACACTTCCTAAACATCTCCTTGTAGCGCTCCCAAGCTTCACATAAAGATTCTCCCGACTGCTATGCAAATTGAGTAAGAGCATTCCTAATTGCAGTTGTTTTTTCCATAGGGAAGAATTTAGTAAGAAAATTCTGAGGAAGATCCTCCCATGTCGCAATAGAAAATGGTGGTAGAGAGTGCAACCATCTCTTAGCCTTATCCCTCAGAGAAAGTAGGAAAAGTCTCAGTTTCACAGCATCTTCTGAAACACCGTTGAACTTGAAGGGGTCGCAGATCTCGATGAAATCCCTAATGTGCATATTGGGATCTTCCATTGGAGCACCCCCAAACTGGACTAAATTTTGTACCATTTGAATCGTGTCAGGCTTGATTTCAAAGGTATTAGCTGCGGTGGTTGGTCTGACAATGCTAGACTGAATGTCATTTATTCTCGTTTCTTGTTCTAATCTTCTCGCAAGTGCTTGCACTTAAATTTCTGATCTCTTATCAACATAAAAGCATATAGAAGTTCATTCCTACCTCCAACTAAAGCCATGTACATACTTAACAAAAATACATTAGAAACACCATATACTTGAGGTCAAATCATCAACTTAACCCGATATGAAGCGTTCTAAATGAATATAAAACCCACTTATCACTCACACTTCTCCCCATACAAGTAATGCCTCCATATCTTCAATGCAAACACTATAGCTTCCAATTCAAGATCATGGGTTGGATACTTCTCTTCATGTGGTTTTAGTTATCTTGAAGTGTAGGCTATCACCTTGTCATGCTGCATCAACACATATCTTAATCCTTTATACGACGCAACACTGTAGATCACAAAGTTTCCTTGATCATCTGGTAAGACCAGAACTGGAGAAGATACTAATCTGTTCTTTAATTCTTGGAAACTCTCCTCGCACTTTTCATTCCATTCAAACTTCTAGTTCTTTCTTGTGAGCTTTGTCAATGGCGTAGCTATCTTTGCAAAATCTTGTACAAACCTTCAATAGTAACCTACCAATCCCATGAAACTTCTTACTTCTGTTGGTGTTTTTGGTCTCTCCCAGTTGATTATAGCTTCAATCTTTGATGAATCCACGTTCACTCCTTTATTACTAATTACGTGCCCAAGAAATCGTACTTCTTTTAACAAAAAATCACACTTTAAAAACTTCGCGTACAATTTCTCCTGTCGCAGTATCTCCAGAACTATTCTCAAATGCTATGCATGCTCTTCTTCCGTCTAAGAATAAATCAGAATGTCATCTATGATCATAATTACAAATTTATCCATATATTTCTTGAATACTCAATTCATTAGATCCATGAAAGTTGTTGGTGCATTTTTTAGTCCAAATGCCATCACCAAAAACTCATAGTGCCCATATCTGGTTCTGAATGCTGTTCTGGCTTAATCTTTAGTTGATGGTATCCAGAACTTAAATCAATCTTAGAAAACCATACAACGCCTTTTAGTTGATCAAACAAATTATTAAGTGGTATTTATGTTCACTTAGAATGCTCTATAAAGGCTTGAATTGACATTTTGTACTGAAGTTATTTGTGTTTTTGATGTGTTTTGTAGTGTTTTTGCATTTCAGGCTTATATCAGGGATTCAGGTGATTTGGCATTGTTTTGATGCTAATTTGGTGTTAGGATGGTAACTTGAATAAAAGCTCATAGATCGCCAAGTCAAACCAGCCAAGAAAATAAGAAAAAGAAGATTTTCCAAAAGATCAGCGTGCCCACGCTGTAGTAGCGCGCGGCTGCGCCAGGATGTATATTTGCAGCGCGCCCGCGCTGGTGAAGCGTGCGGCCGCACCAAGTCGGGATCACAAAATCCCGATTCTACTCTAATTTTGATCAGCTGGACTTTTAATCTGCATGGGTTGCTATATTAACCTAAATTATGTTCGTTTTTCATAACAAGACGTACCAGAGCTTAACGAGAAGGCGTAAGAAAACCGTATAGCACAATTCAACCAAGGCAAAGAGGATCTAGTTTAATTCTGTGATTCTTTATTTTAAGTTGTAACTTTGGATGCTAGTTTTCTTATTGTGAATCTATACTCTTGTTTCGTACTTGGTTTTAATATTTTATCACTATAAAGACTACATTTATTATACCATACTTTAATCAAAATCCACGTTGATGATGAGTCCGATTGTGGGCTAATCGTTATCGTGGGGTTTTAGCAGATTTACTTATGGATTTCTTTATTTAATTTATTTCGATGTCTTAGTGTGTGGTGATTGTATAATAGCCTGGTATTGGTTGTGCTTATTCGTCTTATGAGAGTCGCGAACTTATAAGATAGTGTATTCATCTCTAATGAAGCGAAAGTGAATTTAGGGGTTTAGAACTTGCCATGCTAGCATAAGTTCATGTATTTGTTATGCATGATTCGTAGGTAATTTTAACCATCTTACTTGCCCTATGTAATCATGATAGATAACTTGTGCATTAAACCGTTATGTTGTCAAATTCTATAGATATATATGGTCTCAATATAATTGGTGTCTATTCAGCTTCTATCTCTTTTGTGGATGTCTGGTAGTATGGTATTCGTACAACGAAAGTTGGCATTTATCAGTTTTGTGTTATCTGATTAGTGTCATCACCATTAAATGCTAAGGTTAAGTACAAAGAGACTATTGAATGAAGTAGTAATGAAACTAGAATCCCATATTTGTGTCATATAGTAATCAATTTTTTTAATCTCTTAGTTAATGTTCTTTAGTAAAATTTCTTAGTTAATCTTAGTTATAACAATCTCAAATTGTTAATCGTCTTAGCATTGAATAATAACCATATCATTGTTGCATAAGTGCATCGATTGAAATTAACCTAAACTAGTCTCTATGGGAATGAACTAGAAATATTTCTATATTACTTGTGATCGCGTATATTTGCGTGAATATCAGCGCGTGTTTTCTTCCTAACAAGTTTTTGGCGCCGCTGCCGGGGACTTAGGGTTAATTTTTAGTTTATGTTTTTGTCATCAGTGGTCTTTAAAGTTCATTGACTCAGACATTGTTACTTACTTATTTCCTTGTTGTGTTTCAGGTACTCTAGCGAGTGTGTATATGCATAAGCGTTCTCGGTCTCGTAAGAGAACACTGGATCAAGCAGAAGAAGAAGTTGTAGTAGCTAATGAAGTTTTTAAGGAAGTTCTTGTCGAGGAGAAAGTTAAAGAAGAAGCACTTATTACAATGGGAGAACCAGAAGCGAATCCAAAGGCTTTGATGGATTACTCTCAACCGAAGATTAATGATATACAGTCTAGTATTGTCCGACCAGCCATCTCAGCTAACACCTTTGAGATCAAGTCAAGCACAATTCAGATGATACAGAACTCAGTTTAGTTTGGGGGTTCTCCGACAGAAGACCCCAACATGCACATCAGAGATTTCATCGAGATCTACGACACTTTCAAGTTCAATGGTGTTTCTGAAGATGCTATTAAGTTGAGGCTTTTCCCATTCTCTCTGCGGGATAAAGCTAAGTGATGGTTACATTCTCTACCACCAGGGTCTATCACCAAATGGGAGGATCTTGCTCAAAAGTTTCTAACTAAATTCTTTCCTATGGCGAAGACTGCTACAATAAAAAACACACTTACTCAATTTGCTCAGCAATTTGGAGAATCTTTATGTGAGGCTTGGGATCGCTATAAGGAGATTCTTAGGAAGTGCCCACTGCTTCTATAATGGATTGGGTGCTACTTCTAAACCCATGCTTGATGCAACATCAGGAGTAGCCTTATGGGCTAAAAGCTATGATGAAGCTTATGAATTGATTGAACTGATGGCTGCCAATGAATACCAAAATCCTACTCAAAGATTATCTCAGGTCAAGGTAGCAGGAATTCTGGAGTTAGATACAGCTACTGCTATAGCTGCTTAGCTTAAGACTTTGACGATGAAGGTGGATTATTTGCCTAATTATGGAGTTAATCAGATCAGTAGTGTCCGTGAGCTTTGTGTTGGTGCCCATGAGATGGAGTAGTGTGCTATTTTTAGTGAATTAGCTCAGTTCGTGAGCAACTTTCAGAGGTCGCATCAGCCTGTTCCAACCACCTATCATCCCAACAACCGCAATTATCCTAACTTCAGCTGGAGTAATACTCAGAATGCGGATCAGTAGCCTTATCAGCAGTATGCAGCAAAGTAATACAACCCTCCTGGTTTTCAGCAACCGCAATATGCACTAAGATAATAACTCCAGCTGCAATAGTCTAATGAAAAATCTGAATTGGAGGAGTTGAGGCTTATGTGCAAGAGCCAAGCGGTTTATATCAAGACCTTGGAAAATCAAATTGGACAAATTACCAATTCCTTGTTAAATCGTCAACCTAGTACACTCCCTAGTGACACTGAAGTGCTAGGAAAGAGGGGAGCTAAGGAGCAGGTTAAGGCAATTACATTGAGGTCTGGGAAGGTTGAAAATTCTGAAAAATCTCAAGTTTCGGAAGAAGAAGCTGTGGCTAAAGAAGAAGTGCAGAAGGAAGCAGAAGTGGAACCAAGGAAGACTACTATTGAACACACTCCTCCTGAGGGTAATACAGGGGAGAAACAGATCTATCCTTCACCTCCTTTTACTAAGAGGCTGCAAATGAAAAAGCTGAATAAGTAGTTTGAGAAGTTTTTGGGGGTGTTCAAGAAACTTCATATCAACATAGCTTTCACTGAAGCTATTGAATAGATGCCTAGTTATGCAAAGATTATGAAAGGTATTCTCTCTCGGAAAGTGAAGCTTTATGACTTAGAGACAGTTGCTCTTATGGAGGAATACAGCGCTGTGCTGTAACAAAAGTTACCTCCGAAGCTTAAAGATCCTGGAATCTTCACTATTCTCTGTACCATTGGAAAAGTGTCATTTGACAAATGCTTATATGACTTGGGAGCTAGCAACAATCTGATGCCCTTGTCAATCTTCAAGAAGTTGGACTTGCCTGATCCAAAACCTACTTATATGACCTTACAGTTGGCCGACCGTTCTATTATATATCCACGAGGCATTGTGGAGGATGTCTTGGTGAAGGTGGATAAACTCATATTTCCTGCTGATTTTGTAATTCTTGATTTTGAGGAGGATAAGAAGATTCCCATAATCATGGGAAGACCATTCTTGACTACTGGTCGAACCTTGATTGATGTGCAGAAGGGTGAGCTTACTATGCGAGTGCTGGATCGGGATGTGATGTTCAATGTTTTTAATGCCATGAAATTCCTGAATGAAAACGAGGAGTGCTTAATAGTGGAGTTGGTTAATTATGTGGTTACTTCAGAACTTGATCAATTGTTGAGGTCTGACGCCTTAGAGAAGGCCTTGTTGGGGAATTCAGATAGTCAAGATGACGAAGGTGATGAGCAGTTGCAGAATCTGAATGCTTTTCCCTGGAAGCGAAGGCTGGATATGCCTTTTGAATCTTTTGGTATGGAGGAGCTAAACAAATCTCCAAAGCGCCTCAAGCCATCTATTGAGGAAGCTCCTACACTTGAGCTTAAACCATTGCCTGAACACTTAAGGTATGCTTTTTTAGGTGATACATCTACTTTGCCAGTTATTATTGCATCTGACCTTTCAGGTAGTGATGAGGAAAAGCTCTTAAGAATTCTGAGAGAGTTCAAATTGGCAATTGGATGGACTATAGCATATACTAAGGGAATCAGCCCTTCTTATTGCATGCATAAAATTCTGCTAGAGGAAGGTAGCAAGCCTACTGTTGAATAACAGAGAAGGCTTAATCCAATCATGAAAGAAGTTGTGAAGAAGGAAATTCTCAAATGGCTAGATGTAGGGATCATCTATCTCATTTCTAATAATTCTTCGGTGAGTCCAGTTCAATGTGTTCCAAAGAAAGGAGGTATCACAGTTGTTGCTAATGAAAAGAATGAACTTATTCCTACGAGAACAGTCACGGGGTGGAGAGTTTGCATGGATTACAGAAAGCTGAACAAAGCCACGAGAAAGGATCACTTCCCTCTTCTTTTTATTGATCAGATGCTTGACAGATTGGCTGGGCATGAGTATTATTGTCTTCTGGATGGTTATTCGGGTTATAATCAGATTTGCATTGCTCCAGAAGATCAGGAAAAGACTATTTTCACTTGTCTGTTTGGTACTTTTACCTTCAGAAGAGTTTCTTTTGCATTGTGTGGAGCACCTGCCACATTTCAGATATGCATGATGGCTATCTTCCCTGAGATGAGAAGTCAGAATGTGGAGGTGTTTATGGATGATTTCTCTGTGTTTGGTGATTTTTTTTATAAGTGCTTGCAGAATCTTGGCGCCGTTCTTAAAAGGTATGTTGAGACCAATCTGGTTCTCAACTGGGAGAAATGTTATTTTATGGTGCGGCAGGGCATTATTCTTGGGTACAAGGTCTCTAGCAAAGGACTTGAGGTGGACAAAGCCAAGGTGGGGGTTATCGAAAACCTTTCTACAATTTCTATTAAGGGAGTTCGCAGCTTTCTTGGTCATGCGGGTTTCTATCGGCGGTTCATCAAAGACTTCTCAAAAATCTCTAAACCCTTATGCAATATTCTAGAGAAAGATGTCTCGTTCAAGTTTGATGACGAGTGCCTAGATACTTTTGAGATCTTGAAGAAGAGTTTAATCACAGCACCTGTCATAATTGCACCTAATTGGGATGAACCTTTTAAGATGATGTGCGATGCAAGTGACTATGCAGTTGGAGCAGTTCTTGGGCAGAGAAAGAACAACATATTTCATGTGGTCTACTATTCTAGTAAGACCCTCAATGGTGCTCAACTGAATTATAATACTACTGAGAAAGAAGTCTTAGCCATCGTCTACGATTTTGAGAAGTTTCGATCTTATTTGCTTGGGACGAAGGTGACAGTTTTTACTGATTACGCTGCTATTCGATATCGCATCTCGAAGAAGGACTCGAAGCCTAGATTAATTAGATGGGTTCTTTTGCTTCAGGAATTTGAATTAGAGATCAAGGACAGAAAAGGTACTGAGAATCAATTCGCTAATCATATCTCTCGTTTGGAAGATCCAAGTGCAACTTCACAGGATAAGACATTGATAAATGAGTCTTTTCCCGTGAGCAGCTGTTTGGGGTGCAAGAAGAAGAACCTTGAATCGCAGACATTGTGAACTACCTAGTGAGTACTATCATGCCTCTAGATTTATCTTATACTCAAAGAAAGAAGTTTCTTCATGAGGTGAAGTGCTACATGTGGGATGAGCAATACTTGTTTAGGCAAGAAGCTGACCAAATCATCAGGAGATGTATTCCGTACAGCGAAATGGGGGGGGGGGATCTTGCGAGATTGTCATTCGATTGCGTATGGAAGCCACTATGGTGGAGAAAAGACAGCGGCTCGTATCCTTCAAGCATGATTTTTCTGGCCCATATTGTTTAAGGATGCGCATCAGTTCATTTTGAAGTGAAATTGATGCCAGCGTATGGGTAATATGTCTAAGAGGGATGAGATGCCTCTTAATGTGCTTATCAAGGTTGAAGTCTTCGATGTTTGGGGGATCGACTTCATGGGTCCATTTATCTCATCTTGCAATAATCAGTATATCTTGTTGGCGGTTAATTATATCTTAAAATGGGTTCAAGTTAAGGCTTTACCGATAAATGATGCGAAGGTAGTGCTTAATTTTCTTCATAAGCAGATATTCACAAGGTTCGGGACTACAAGAGTCATTATCAGTGACGAGCGATCGTATTTCTGCAATCGCAAGTTCAGTGCCATGATGTAACGGTATAATATGGATCATCGCATTGCTACAGCCTACCATCCTCAGACTAATGGTCAAGCTGAGGTATCTAACAGAGAGATCAAGCGTATTCTAGAAAAAGTTGTATGTCCATCAAGGAAGGATTGGTTTTTGAAGCTTGATAAAGCTGTTTGGGCGTATAGAACAGCATACAAGACTCCGCTTGGCATGTCGCCATTTCAGTTGGTTTATGGTAAGGGGTGTCATTTGTATGTGCAGCTTGAGCATAAAGCGTATTGGGCTTTGAAGAAGTTAAACTTTGATTTGGATGCAACTTGTAAGAAGATAATGCTTCAATTGAATGAACTCGATGAGTTTCGGCTTCAAGCTTATCAGAATAACAAAATCTACAAGGAGAAAGTCAATAGGTGGCATGATAGGGGTCTAGTGCTCAAATCATTTATGCCAGGGCAACAAGTTCTTTTGTTCAACTCTCATCTCCGTCTTTTTCCTAGAAAGTTGAAGTCGAGGTGGTCAGGGCCGTGTATTATCAAAACTGTGTTTCCACATGGAGCGGTGGATATTTTTGAGAATGATCCAGGCCAAGCATTCAAGGTGAATGGACAGAGGTTGAAGCATTACTATGGGGATACAGCAAACCGTGAGGTGGTTAGTACCATTTTATTGTCCACTTGATCTCACGATGCTACGTCAAGCTAACAACGTAAACTAAGTGCTTCTTGGGAGGCAACCCAAGCTTGTTGTACATTAGTAGGTAGAGAAGAAGAAAACAAGGAGAAAAACACAAAAAATCATAAAAAGAAAAAAATTCAAGCTCAGCTACAGAAGCACGGCGCACCCGCACTGAGAAGCGGGGCGGCCACGCTGATTTGTCAGTATCTACGCGTTCTTGTGCTGGCATGCGGGGCGGCCGCGCTGGAATTCCAGAAGCACGGCGCGCCCGTGCTGCCAGGTGGGGCGGCCGCACTGAGTCACTCTGGTCGAAAAAAAACAGCAATTAAAGAGAAAATCGGGGGGGGGGTGCAACATAAAGTCAATTCAACCCGATTTTTACCTTCCACATCCCATATTTTCCTCTCCAAATCAATTTCCATCACCCCATTATTCCCATTATTCCCATAATCAATTCCCACTTCTTTTCCATAAGTAATTCTCTCCAAATTCCTATATATACACACACACAAACACTTATACATAAACTTCTCTATCACTTCTCAAATTCTTAAACACAATTCTCTCTTATACACACATCTCTTATTCTCTTTTATTCAATCTCAATGACACTCAAAAGACAACGAACCCAAGTTAGCAGCAGCACCACTGATTCTTCAAGTGTGGGTGGTGTGAGGCCCAGGTTTTCAACTCCCGAGGCTGAGGAGGATTATACGAGGGTGCTTTCGAAGCCTATATCTAAAGAGCAAGGTTTTCTGCCATCGGGGAGGGATGGTAGGTTATTGGAGATGATTTCGGAGATGGGCTGGGTTGCTTTTTGCGAGACACCCGATGTTTTTCCCATAAGTGTGGTTCGCGAGTTCTACTCGAATGCAAAGGAGGAGGAGAATGATTTCACTGTGGTGAGGGGATTGACGGTGGACTATAGTATTGAGGTGATTCAGAGGGCGATTAAAGAGCCCGAGAGGAGGTCAGAGCAGGAGAACTGGAACGAGAAGATAGGGGATGAATTTAATCTGGATTTCATCATTACGACCCTGTGTGTGCTTGACACTCATTGGAAGTTCAAGAAGGGAACGAACGAGTATGCCACTTTCCCTGCCTTGTGCCTGAACAGGTTTGCACGTGCATGTAATTCTTTTATTTTTGCCAACATCATGCCATCTTCTCACATGCATGATGTTACTATGGAGCGTACACATTTGTTATGGGGGATTCTTCAGGGAGACTATGTGGACCTTGGGATGGTTAAGGGAATTCGAGATTTTTGCGAGGGAGTACTATGGTTTCTATACCCTATGCGTCCATTGTGACGAAGTTATGTGTGGCGATTGGCGTTCATTGGCCCGCACACGAGCAGATGCAGTTCTAGAGTGCCCTAATTGATAGTTCGACGTTGCAGACTATGAAGGAGTGGTATGGTGGTAAGCCCAATCCTAAGGGGCTTGGTTATTCTTATGACCATCTGCCAGGTGGAAGACCAGCTCCTCAGGCATATGCCGGTGGCACGACACAGGCGAGTAGAGCAGCTTGGAGAGCTGAGTTGGGAGAGGCCAGTCCTTCGGGTTCGTAGCAGCAGCAGGAGGAGGCACATGGCAGTGCTGGTATGAGTTCAGCGCAATATAGGTGCTTGATGAGGAGGATGGATGCGATGCATGACATCCATAGTCGGTTTGCACAGGACCTTACCCAGGCATTGGGGACTACATTCAGAGCCACGGGAGTTGACATCCAGTGGCCAGTATTCGGTGAGGACTATGTGTATCGACCTCCAGACACACCTGACACACCACCCGTTGAGGGTGATGACCCTAATTTTGAGTAGGTATTCCTGAATCCTTACTATTACCTTCACTGAGGACAGTTAATATTTTAAGTTTGGGGGTAGTAGTTAAGGATTATATGTTATGTGTGAGTCGCATATAGTTGCATATTCATGATAGTTTAGTTCATATAGTTGCATATTTTCCATGTAGTAGTTTTTTTATTTTTGTTATAGTTTGTTACATATAGTTTCATGCATTTACATTATATCATGATCCCTTAGATGATTTTTCCGATTGATGTGTGATATTTATGCTAGTGTGGTGATGTCGTGTTTAGTGATGTTGAGTCTTATCAAGTTGATTTGCATGCTAGAGACAATTGTAATTTCACTAAGTCTTATAGGTTGTTTGAGGGCTAGATCATGGTCATAGTTTGTTTGTTGTCGAAGTTTAATCACTTGTTTATATTTAGAATTTTGGATATTCTCTTAATGATAAAATAACATGGATATTTAAAAATTGTAGAAAAAGTTTGGATTTCATTGCTAGTTGTTGTGGCTAGGTGTCAAATGGCTAGTAGTCGACTCATTTTAAATGAGTAGTCTAGGGTTCAACGAGATGGAGCGAAATGCACTCGTTCAGAAATCATGTGAAAAAAGAAGAAAAAAAAGAAGAAGAAAAAAATAGAAAAAAGAAAAGAAAAAAACATATATATGTGTTATGCATAATTGATCACGAGTGAGCTCTTTAATACTCGAGTTATTAAGTTCTTAGGAAACTTTATGCCTAGTGACCTAAGGCTTTTATAGTTTGGGATCCACTAACCTAACGCTCGCTACATGGGTATTATTATATAAATCTTTTGTGGACCTCAGTCATTGCACGGTCAAATAAGCATTTTTGTGTTATTTATGTGTTAGAAATAAAAGCATGAATCCATGTATAACTATGATATAAGAATTGAAGTGTTGTCGATCAATTTGAGTTTAGCTTTAATTCTAATTATAACCTTATGATTATCTTGATGAGTAGTGTGTCATGATTATTGATCTAGTTGCGATAGTATATATGTAAACATTTGCACATAAGCACATTTCTGGCTTGTAATTTGATTTGTATTTAATTGAACTTGTGCGAATAACTGCATTTGTTAAGATGTTGCTTGTCGGTTGGTTAAGTTATTCTATGGGGATCGTTGCATTCATATAGTTTGCATTCATGCATTTTTATTTCTTGTTCTTTGAGTCTGTTTATGCTTGAGGACAAGCATCGGTTCAAGTTTGGGGGTGTGTTAAGTGGCATTTATATTCACTTAGAATATTCTATAAAGGCTTGAATTTACGTTTTGTTCTTAAATTATTTATGTTTTGTAGTGTTTTTGCATTTCAGGCTTATATCAGGGATTCAGGTGACTTGGCATTATTTTGATGCTAATTTGATGTTAGGATGGTGTCTTGAATAAAAGCTCATGGATCGCCAACTCAAACCAGCCAAGAAAATAAGAAAAAGAAGATTTTCCAGAAGGTCAGCACGCCCGCGCTGTAGTAGCGCGTGGCTGTGCCAGGATGTATATTTACAGCGCGCCCGCGCTGGTGAAGCACGCGGCCGCGCCAAGTTGGGATCACAGAATCTTGATTCTACTCTAATTTTGATCAGCTAGACTTCTAATCTGCATGGGCTGCTATATAAACCTAACTTATGATCGTTTTTCATAACAAGACGTACCAGAGCTTAAGGAGAAGGCGTAAGAAGACCGTATTGCATAATTCAACCAAGGCGAAGAGGATCTAGTTTATTTCTGTGATTCTTTATTTTAAGTTATAACTTTGGATGCTAGTTTTCTTATTTGTGAACCTATACTCTTATTTCGTACTAGATTTTATTATTTATTCAGTAATAAGACTACATTTATTATACCATGCTTTCATCGGAACCCACGTTGATGATGAGTCCGATTATGGGCTAATCGTTATTGTGGGGTTCTAGCGGATTTGCTTATGGATTTCTTTAGTTGATTTATTTCGATGCCTTAGTGTGTGGTGATTGTATGATAGCCTAGTATTGGTTGTGCTTATTCATCTTATGAACGTTGTGAACTTATAAGATAGTGTGTTAATCTCTAATAAAGCGAAAGTGAATTTAGGGGTTTAGAACTTGCCATGCTATAATAGGTTCATGTATTTGTTATGCATGATTCGTAGGTAATTTTAACCATCCTACTTGCCCTATATAATCATGATAGATAACTTGTGCATTAAACCGTTATGTTGTCAAATTCTAGAGACATATAGGGTCTCAATATAATTGGTGTCTAT
The DNA here is from genome assembly GCF_009905375.1 of Apium graveolens. Classification (NCBI taxonomy): domain Eukaryota; kingdom Viridiplantae; phylum Streptophyta; class Magnoliopsida; order Apiales; family Apiaceae; genus Apium; species Apium graveolens. The sequence continues at coordinate 97,488,363 of NC_133653.1, forward strand.
TCAGCTTCTATCTCTTTTGTGGATGCCTGGTAGTATGGTATTCGTACAACGAAAGTTGGCATTTATCAGTTTCGTATTATTTGATTAGTGTCATCACCATTGCATGCTAAGGTTAAGAACAAAGAGACTATTGAATGAAGTAGTAATGAAATTAGAATCCCATATTTGTGTCATATAGTAATCAATCTTTTTAATCTCTTAGTTAATGTTCTTTAGTATAATTTCTTAGTTAATCTTAGTTTATAACAATCTCAAATTGTTAATCTTCTTAGCATTGAATAATAACCATATCATTGTTGCACAAGTGCATTGATTGAAATTAACCTAAACCAGTCTCTATGGGAACGAACTAGAAATAATTCTATATTACTTGCGATCGCATATACTTGCGTGAATATTAGCGTGTGTTTTCGTCCTAACACAAATCATCAATCCTTGGTAACAGATACTTGTTCTTAATGGTCAGCTTATTCAATTCTCGATAATCAATACCCAGCCGCATACTTCCGTCTTTCTTCTTGACAAACAAAACTGGTGCGCCCCATTGGGATACACTTGGTCTTATAACTCCTTTCTCCAAAAGATCTTGTAATTGAGTTGCCAACTCTTTCATCTCTACTGGTGTCATTCGATACAGAGCTTTAGATACTGGTTCCTTTCTAGGTGCTAAGTCAATTGCAAACTCAATCTCTCTTTCGGGAGGTAATCCTGGAAGATCTTCTGGAAAGACATCTGGAAACTCATTGACAACTGGAATTGTTTTGAGCACATAACTTCTTTTCTAGTGTCTATCACATGGGCCAAGTACGCTTCACAATTCTGACGCAATAACTTCTTCACTTGAGCTATCATTAAGAACTTCTTTTCCTGATTACTCCCTCGAAATATCACCTTCTTCTTATTATCCAATGTCTGAAGTTTCACTTTTCTATTCTTACAATCGATCTTAGTGTTATTCTCTGAAAACCAATCCATTCCTAAGATAACATCAAATTCTCCCAACTTAAAAGGTAACATGTTGGCATAAAAATGATGTCCTCATAACTCAAAGTCGCACCTTGGACATACTCGGTCAACAGGAACTTGGTTCTTATTAGCTAGTTCTATCATTAGCGCTTGTTCTAAAAATTCAACTTCACAATGCAGTTTATCAAAAAAATCTTTAGAAATAAATGGCCTTGTAGCTCTAGAATCAATTAAAAATTTAGCATCTACGGAGTTGACTGGTAGCATACCTGCAACCACGTTAGAACTCTAAACAACATTATTCATAGTCATACTGAATGTCCTGGCCTTTGTTTGGTTCTTTGTTGGTGGTCCTTCAATCCTTGCCACATTAACTACCGGATCTGTTTCCTGGAAATCACTGGAAATATGCCCCATCTTTCCGCATTTAAAACATATAGTCCCTGACTTTTGAACTTGAGTCTAATTCTGGCACTCATTAGCATAGTTCCCCTTCTGATTGCACTTAAAGCAAAACACATTAGCCTTACAAATCCTATAGTGCTCCCTACCACAAAACTTGTAATCTGACATTGGTGGACGATTGGACCTCCACTGATTTGAATTCTGAAAACGGTTGCCTTGTGTTCCATTTCCTGATTGTGGTTTTCTGAATCCCACACTCTTATTATCCTGAAACTCTGGCCTTTTGTTGAAATAGCCCTGGGAATTACCTTGCTATTGACCTCCTCCTGAGGTTTCTATTTTCCTTTTCTTCCCGTCCCTTTCTTTCTGAGACGTATCGCTCCTACTTTCAATCATTGTTGCCTTCTGAAACACTGCCACATATGAAGTCAACTCAAACATGGCCACTCTATTCTGAATCCAAAATTTTAACCCTTGTTCAAAACTTCTTCATCACAGCCCGAAAATAAAACTAACAGATAACAACTGATAAATAAAAAATCATTATAAACTGCTGTTTATAACAAAATCCAAGATCCGCAAGGTTCAATATTTGAATAATCCAACACTACAACTATTACAACTTGTACATAACTACCAGTCCTCACACAGACACCAACTATACTACCTGAGCTCTCACATAAGCCTTAGCATCTCCACTGGTAGACTTACGAGCAGCCTGCTTGAATCTAACTATACTTGCTAGCTGAAATAATATGAATAAATAGCAAGGAGTGAGCCAAACGCTCAGCAAGATATATTATCAGACAAAAATTAAAATAATAGCAATTCATAACTCGAAATTGGGGTGGATGGCATCATTATTCAAGTTAAAACATTTTTAACTAAATTATTGCTCAAAATCATTTTATAACGCTATGGATTATAGTCGGTGATCAGCCGCGAAGTAATCCCGAACCTTGATGGGTTCTAAAAAAATTTAGTTGGGATCCCTAGGCAACTTTATGCCTAATATAATAAGTGTGATAGGGACTTGGGTCTTAGTCTGTTAATCCCTAAAAATACAACAAGAATTACAGAAGGGGGGTTGAATGTAAGTCTGACTACTTTTTCAAATTTAAATAATGTTCTACCTTGATAAATATAACAATGTTTGATTAGCAATGGTGCGGAATAAAAGAGTGATGGAAATCAAAACCCTTAAGTAATAAAAACACAAGCTTTTAAAACTTTCTGGTGGATTTGAAAGTATCCACCAGAGATATATATATCAAATGAGAACCCTGTAAAGCTTTGAATAGCTCACAACTGCTTACAAGTTTGAACAACTAAACTACAGAGAAATGCTTACAGAATACAACTTGATATGTTTCTCTGAAAATAGGCTTGCTTAGGTATTTGTTCTACTTGCTACACTTGGTTTATATATCACCAAGTTTACATGACAATAAGACAAGATAATAAAACAAAACATATCTAGTCTAACTCCATGCTACTTCATTACTCTATTCCAGCATCTTTGAATATCTTCACAATTGTATGGAAATGGCAATGCTTCTTTGTTCTCAAATTCCTGCTTAACAGGCTGCCACATTCCTTTTACAAATACCCAACGCATGTGACTGTGTTGTCACTATCAACAGCTATTTGGATTTGATCATCCGTCGGGGGCTATGTTTGTCATCCGTCGGGAGCTATGTTGATCATCCGTCGGGAGTCTATTTGCCACTTGACTCTATTTCACTTATACAGAATTACAAGAAATTTCATATTTACAATTAGTCAACCTATTCTGCATATCAATCTAGTAGTCAACATGACTTACGAAACCCTACACAATCTACTTGACTAATACATGATGTTTGCAGAAATGCGCTACAATACTTATTTGATACATAAGCTACTCACTCGATGGATGTCAATCTGTCATCCGTCGGGACTGTAAAGTTCATCCGTCGGGACTATATTAGATCGTCCGTCAAGTGCTACAAAATTCACTAAGTTAAATCTACTAATATGTTTTGTTTAACTTATCATCAAGTTTACAACATATTCCTAACATAGTCCCATCCACCAATCTCAAGAAAACATTCTTTTATTTGAAGAGCAATTATCTTTTATAAAAATGATTCCAGGGAGAAATCACAAGAATTATAAATAACAGAGTTTAAATTATCAGTCAAGGATTGGAGTTATGGAACTTTTATCAGAAATAAATTAACTTCTCACTAGCAGGGTCATCAAAGATGAATATCAATGGTTTATTGACCAGGGAAGAAAGTATTGAAAAAGGATCATAACGATAATCAACAAGAAGGGGATCTCTAATTTTGAGGATAATACATGGCATATTTTTAGTTACAAAGTTTGGGTATGATAGAGAGTAATGAAGAAGTATGAAGTTGGATTATTGATATCTCAAGGTATCAGGGGTATAGGGATATAGTATAATATCAATAGTGGTTATATGATCAAGAAAATTGAAATACTTAAGCTTATTAAGGTAATTTGGTATGATAATAGCAATTGAGGTATATCAATTATAGATACTATATAACGACTCGTGTATTTTTGAATTATTTAAATGTGTGATTATTATGGAAATTATTAAATAAATATGTGTATTGGTTTTGACCGCTATGAGTTGTTTGATTATTATCTAGATGTGATTTATGGTGTACCGGGTTGTCCGCACGATTAATTATGGGATTGTATTAAATTGTTTTCACTTTGAAAAATGGATATAGTGCAAATTTATTAGCATAAATATTGGGAATATTTCTAAAATTGTTTTTATGATTTTATAATTACAAAAATTATTTTTTTGGATTTTATAAAATTGAGAAATCAATATTTATTAATTATTTATCTTTAACTGATTTTTTGAATGCTTTTATTTGTAAAATCCATATTTAATTCTAGAATTCTTCAAAAATTATGAAACTCATATTTATTTAAGTTTCGAATATTCCGAGAATTTTAAAATTATCTTGGGAATTTTCAGGATTAATTTGAACCGAGCGTTGATTCGTTTATTTGAGAAAAATGGGTATAAATTGTGTTTCATAAATCTTTTTAAAAATTTCGAAATTTATGTATTTATAAACTTCGGGATATTTATAACATTTTAAGATTATTTTCGTGATTTTCTGAATTTGTTTTAAGTACAGCTCGGTTCTTTAATTGTAAAATGTGGGTACGAGTTGCGTTTCAAAATTGCTTTAAAAATTACGGATATTTTAGTTTTATTAGTTCCGGGATTTTTAGAAACTTTTAAAACTATTTTGATAATTTTGCGAGTTTATTTCTGAAAGGAATATGTCCTAAGTCCAATCATGTATTAGGATTTAGGAATAACTTTTATGAAATCTGTTTTGATTTCATTGATATTAATAAAAGACTTGTTTTGTTTTTATTACGGGCTCTATCTATTTAATTGTTTAAATAAGATATACCATAGTTTAGAGTAAAGCTTTTATGGATTATGAGGAGATCATAATAGTGAGACCTAAAAGATGATAACTCTAAACTTAAATAGTTCCTGGTCATAGGATTACTAACTGGTAATTAATAATCCGTAAAGATCGGTACATACTATGCTTGCTTCATTATGAAGGATATCTGTTCTCATAGACATTTATTTGGTGACACTATAGCTAGTATGTAGGTGCTTATTATAGAATAAGTTCACTGAACATGACTCGCACAGCTGGGCAACTGATGGAGTTCACTCACGTGTCAGCAGTTGTTCATATAGTGATAGTTGTACAAGTATCCTTAGACTTGAGGTCATCATAGTCATCTTGTGTACACTGAACTATGCTTTGGTTTAGTTCTTAGTCTCCAAGGACAATTATTAGGGCTCTACTGGGTATAGAAATTTGTACACGAAGATAGTGTATGATCAATAAAGGATCTACCCCTTCCAATAAAGGAAGAGAATGTTCAAAGCTGATCCACTTATGCTAGTTCAGGAATCTCTGGCCAGAGTGAATGAAATTAGAAAGGAGTTTGTAATTTGCATAGAACTAAGCATAGTAAATGGTAAGCAAGTGATTAAATTAGATAGGCTTGACATGAGATCCTTGCCTTGTATTTAATCGGGACATTGTAGGGTAGAAGGAGTTTATTGTACGGTAACTATTCACTGAATAGGTTCTTGGTATTCTAAGTAGTGAATTCGTATTATCCGGATAGTCGCGATATGCGGAGAAGTATCCCTCACGATGTAGAATAAATGTGATTAATTAATTAATCATATTTTATAAATTAGAGAATTTATATAAATAATGATAAAATAGTTTTATTATTATTTATTTCTACTACCGGCTTAATATTGAACCTACAGGGTCACACCATAAAAAGAGAATGATTTAATGGTGGAGGAATTAATTAATAATGGCTAATAATTATTTATTTATGAAATAAATTATTAATTGGCAAATTTAATAATTGATTAAATGAAATTTTAATTGTTTATAAATTAATTAAGAAAAGTTCTTAATGTTATTAATTAAGGATTTAATTGTTTGGAAATTAAATCAAGAGAGAGAATTATTTCTAAAGTGTTTAGAAAAAAGATTAATAATTAAAAGGTGTTTTAATTATTAATGAGAATAATAAATGGGATAATAATAATAATATTTATGGGAAAATTTCAGCTGAAAATTTTGCTTATAAATATACTATTATAAACCCTATTTTTATTCTAACCCCAAATTTTATAAAACATAATTTTCTCCACCTCCTCCTCCTCCTCCTCCTTAACGTCGTTTTCTTGGTGGATACCGGTGGAGTGCTTCACGTTTGAGGAGCAGCTGTTAAGGATCTCCGATCGTTGCTTTTGGATCGCATATTAAAGGTTAGTAATCGATTCATATGTTTTTACCATGATTTATATGCTTTTTATTTGGATTTTGTATGTATGTAAAGTGTTTTACCATGCCTCTGCTACGATTAAAATCCAACAATGGTATCAAAGCTTAGGTTGTATGCATATAGATATGTGGTAAAAAATTCAGAATTTTATGTGTTTGTATGAATTAATTATGATTTTTACAAGTTATATTATGGATTAATTTTGTCTGATGAGAAATCGTTTTTTAGAATAATTTTGAATGTTGATCTGGGTTCTACAAGTGTTGTAGATCGTCTGGGTATTTTTTTCATAATTTTATGATGTATAGATTTTTTATTATGAATTTTTGAAGTTCTTGCAATAAAATTCGTAATTAAATAAGTATATATATATGTATATTCAGTTGTATATATATATATATATATATATATCTGCTATATATATGTACTGTTGCTGTGTTGAATACTGATGGCACGGAAAGTAAAGTCAGGCAGCACGCTGATCGAGAGGAACAGGTACGGCAGAAGCTGTTGTCGGCTGTTGGAAGAGAAGGGAAAGGGGTGTCACGCATTCCGGGAATGCGTTACACCCTGTGGCGCATTCACGGAATGCATTACACCTTTTAATTGGTTAAAAGGGTTGTAACGCATCACCGAAATGCGTTACAGAGCTAGTAACGCGTTCCTGTAATGCGTTACAGCCCGACTGTCCACATTAAATTTGATTTTTGGGAGTTTCGTAACTCCGTTTTGGGCGTGCAATATATCGTTGGATTCGTTTTTCCGAGACGGATCTAATGGTGTGATAAATTTTAGTTTATATAAAAGTTTTGAACTGTTTATATTTCCGAATGTGTTTTAAAGCTGTTTTTAACTGTTTTAACTGCTTTTAAATGCTTCATATGATACATAGAGATGTATAATGCTTAGACCAATATGCTAGATGATGTAACATGCCTACCTTAATGTTTATTCATGTTGATATATGTGATATATGCTTAGTTTATCATGCGATGATAGATTTAGGTGAACTTAAATGAACATAAGGCGCTTGTTAGACAATCTAATATAGTGAAATTGTTTCATAACCTTAAGAATAATATTATGAATACAATCATGAGATTCTTGTGTTTATGAAACACGTAATTGAATATGAATTTTCTATCTGTAAGAAAGGGTTATTAAGTGACGCCTCTTGACAATGCTCCACCCGATCTGGGAATCATCTAATTATTGATTATTGATTTGAAATATTTAATTTAGAAGGAAGAATCTCTTTATAATATGATTATGATTGTAACGTAATATAATCCCTCTAAAATTAAATAATATCAAGTAGTAATTGGCCAATGACACAAAGGGCTTGTGTCGGTCATAGCCTTCCAACATGATAGAAAGTAGTTCTTATTTTTGAATCATTGTCGGTTCGTGCTACAGCCGAGGGCTTTGATTTCGAAATAAGAAATACTTTTCTATTACATAGAGATGTGTACGTTGAATTAGAATCTAAAGGTCGGTACGTGCCACAGCCGTGGGCCGTTGGAGACTGATTCAATTTTACGGAATGTTGGGTTAGACTTGACTTAGAATATTGAGTTTGTCATGCCACAGTCGTGACTCAATTATTCAAGAGGCTAAAGTTTGATTAGGGAATAACATAAGATGTAATTGACAAGAGTTATCCGCCTATTGAACATTACATGGCGGTTCGTGCTACAGCCGGGGTTGTGTAATGGAATGTAGGATCCCTATTCCCACTAGCATTATGAATGCTTAATTTTTCACGTAGGGGGTTGAATAAATTAGATAAACTAGTGGGAACCACTTATGAATAAAGACCCGATTCATATAGTGTTTTAAAATGAAATCGAATATTTGCTAAGTGTTGTTATGTGTTTATCATTTACAGATTTACTTTGTACGTTATGTCTTCTGTACTATCACTCAGGAGCATACTAGATGCTCACAAGTTGACTGGTCCTAATTATGCTGACTGGCTTCGAAACTTGAGAATTGTTCTCAGGATTGAGAAGCTGGAATACGTGATTGACTCACCTAAGCCTACTGAACCTGCTAGCGATGCGCATAATGATGAACATGTTGTGTATCGTAAGTGGATAGATAATGCAAATGTTGCTCAATGCATCATGCTAGCTTCCATGAACATTGAACTACAGAAGCAACATGAGCATATGGATGCTCACACTATCCTTATGCATCTACAAGAGTTGTATGATGTGGCGGGGAGGACAGCTCGATATAAGATATAGAAGGAGTTGTTCGGTTGTAGGATGTCTGAGGGATCATCTGTGAATGACCATGTACTTAAGATGATCAATTTGATTGAACGTCTTGGACAACTTGGTTTTGCCATGGATGGGGAGCTGAGCCAAGACTTGGTCTTGCAATCACTTCCGAGTTCGTTCTCGCAGTTTGTTGTGAACTTTCACATGAATAAGTTGGATGTCAGCCTGGCTGAACTCCACAACATGTTGAAGACTGCGGAATCGAATTTTCCCCCTAAGAAGAGTTCTGTTCTTCTAATTGGTGAAGGTTCCAATCCTAAGAAAAGGAAGAGGAACTCTTCCAAGAAGAAGAAAGTAGGTGAAGAAAAGCCGGTTCCACCAAAAGCTGAAGACCCCAAGAGCAAAGTTGTTTGCTTTCACTGTAACAAGGTGGGGCACTGGAAGAGGAACTGCAAGGTACACCTTGCAGAATTGAAGAAGAAGAAGGGTAGTGAGACTACCGCTTCTGATTCAGGTATGTTCATGATAGAAGTGAATATGTCATTAAATCAAATTTCTACTTGGGTATTAGATACCGCCTGTGGTTTTCATATCTGCAATTTGTTGTAGGGACTAAGGAGAAGTAGAACTCTTAAAGAAGAGGAGGTGATTCTACTGATGGGAAATGGAGCAAGAGTTGCTGCTGAAGATGTAGAATCATTTCATTTACATATGCCTACGGGCAAGACTATTGTTTTAAATAATTGTTATTTTGTTCCCTCAATTGTGAGGAATATTATTCCCATGTTAGACTTGGCTGGATTTTTATTTATTATTGAGAATAATGAATGTTCTATTCTTAGAGATAATATTCTTTATGGACGTGGTACTTTGAATAATGGTCTATATGAATGTGACATAATTTACTTCAGATTGAACAAACTAATAAAAGAAAAGGGATGATGATTATCTCACTTTATTGTGGCACTGCAGTCTCCATTTAGTGGACATGGAGAGAGGGCTGCAGATTTGCTAAGAATGGTACACACAGATGTATGTGGACCAATGTCTACGCAAGCCATGGGTGGATTTTCATACTTCATTACTTACATGGATAATAGATCTAGATTCGGATATGTGTTTGATGAAACACAAGTCTGAAGCCTTTGAAAAGTTCAAAGAGTATAAGTATGAAGTGGAGAAACAAATCAAACATAGTATTTTAATTCTTCGATTAGATCGAGGTGGTGAATACTTGAATGGAGAGTTTCTGGATTATCTCAAAGTAAATGGTATAGTCTCCCAGTGGACGCCTCCAGATTGGTATCTGAAAGGAAAAATCGAACTTTGTTAGACATAGTTCGGTCCATGATGAGCTATGCAAATCTTCCAGTATTCCTATGGGGTTATGCATTGGAAACCTCAGCATATTTACTGAATAAGGTGCCTTCCAAATCTGTTCCTCAAACTTCGTATGAGATATGGAAAGTAAGGAAACCGGGTCTTAAACACGTTAAGATTTGGGGATGTCTAGCTTATGTCAAGAAAGTTGACCCAGATAAGCTGGAATATCGATCCGTAAAATGTAGTTTTGTGGGATATCCTAAAGAGACTTTAGGGTATTACTTTTACACCGATCATCGGATGTTTGTCTCCAGACATGCTACCTTCTTGTAAAAGGAGTTTATCCTTAAAGGAAACAGTGGGAGCAAAATTGAACTTGATGAAGTTCAAGAAGCACAAACTACTACGGATCAAGTGGAAACACCTGTTCTGACTGAACAACCTTTTGTGGAACAGCCCATTCATAGAACAGGGAGAGTGTCTCGCCAACCTGAGAGGTAATATGGCCTTGTCATTAAGAATGACAATGAGTTGTCGATCATTGATGATGACGACCCTGTGTCCTATAATGAGGCTATGAGTAGTGTTGACTCAGAGAAATGGCATAGTGCCATGAAATCCGGAATGAAATCTATGTATACGGGATACAAAAGAATGATTAGAGCAGATGGCCAGGTGGAGACCTTTAAGGCCAGGCTTGTGGCAAAAGAATTCAAACAAAGGCAATGGATTGACTTTGATGAAACCTTTTACCTGTAGCCCTGTTATAATCAGTTCGGATTTTACTTGCGAATGCTGCTAACTACGACTATGAGATCTGGCAAATAGCCAGATGGTTTTCTTTCCAAGAGAAATGAAAACCTAGTGTGTAAGCTGCTGCGAACCATATGTGGTTTAAAGCAAGCTTCTCATAGATGGAACATCCATTTTGATGAGACAATCAAAGAGTTTGGTTTTATGAAAACGTAGATGAACCATGTGTCTACAAAAGGGTTAGTGGGAGCGCGATAACATTTCTTGTGTTGTATTAAAATAGAGTTGACACACATAACAACATAGCAGACCCACTCACAAAGCTACTTTATGAAAGTCACTTTGATCGTCATAAAGACTAGATGGGTATTAGATACCAGAGTGATTGGCTTTAGTACAAGTGGGAGATTGAAAGGAATATGTCCTAAGTCCAATCATGTATTAGGATTTAGGAATAACTTTTATGAAATCTGTTTTGATTTCATTGATATTAATAAAAGACTTGTTTTGTTTTTATTACGGGCTCTATCTATTTAAGTGTTTAAATAAGATATACCATAGTTTAGAGTAAAGCTTTTATGGATTATGATGAGATCATAATAGTGAGACCTAAAAGATGATAACTCTAAACTTAAATAGTTCCTGGTCATAGGATTACTAACTGGTAATTAATAATCCGTAAAGATCGGTACATACTATGCTTGCTTCATTATAAATGATGTATGTTCTCATAGACATTTGTGTGGTAACACTATAGCTAGTATGTAGGTGCTTATTATAGAATAAGTTCACTGAACATGACTCGCACAGCTGAACAACTGATGGAGTTCACTCACGTGTCAGCAGTTGTTCACATAGTGATAGTTGTACAAGTATCCTTAGACTTGAGGTCATCATAGTCATCTTGTGTACACTGAACTATGTTTTGGTTTAGTTCTTAATCTCCAGGGACAATTATTAGGGCTCTACTGGGTATAGGAATTTGTACACGAAGATAGTGTATGATCAATAAAGGATCTACCCCTTCCAGTGAAGGAAGAGAATGTTCAAGGCTGATCCACTTATGCTAGTTCAGGAATCTCTGGCCAGAGTGAATGAAATTAGAAAGGAGTTTCTAATTTGCATAGAACTAAGCATAGTAAATGGTAAGCAAGTGATTAAATTAGATAGGCTTGACACGAGATCCATGCCTTGTATTTAATCGGGACATTGTAGGGTAGAAGGAGTTTATTGTACGGTAACTATTCACTGAATAGGTTCTTGGTATTCTAAGCAGTGAATTCGTATTATCCGGATAGTCGCGATATGCTGAGAAATATCCTTCACGATGTAGAATAAATATGATTAATTAATTAATCATATTTAATAAATTAGAGAATTTATATAAATAATGATAAAATAGTTTTATTATTATTTATTTCTACTACCGGCTTAATATTGAACCTACAGGGTCACACCATAAAAAGAGAATGATTTAATGGTGGAGGAATTAATTAATAATGGCTAATAATTATTTATTTGTGAAATAAATAATTAATTGGCAAATTTAATAATTGATTAAATGAGCTTTAATTGATTATAAATTAATTAAGAAAAGTTCTTAATATTATTAATTAAGTATTTAATTTTTTGGAAATTAAATCAAGAGAGAGAATTATTTCTAAAGTGTTTAGAAAAAGGATTAATAATTAAAAGGTGTTTTAATTATTAATGAGAATAATAATGGGATAATAATAATAATATTTATGGGAAAATTTCAGGTGAAAATTTTGCCTATAAAT